>NW_006799944.1:2170140-2337330 GCF_000485575.1 Poecilia formosa | reverse complement strand
ACAACATCCCTCATGCTGTTCCAGTAAACCTTTTTGTGTTTATAAGAATGTAGCTTCAACATTTGATATTAAAGCCACCTCATTCAATGTTTTATGACCCCTTTAAGATAAAGTATAATCCAGCTGCACCGATCATTTTGGACAGTTTCTGATCATCAGTTTTGTAAAACTGACCTGGGACCAGCTTGAGTCAATTTAGATTTGAAGAACTCTAAGTAAAAAAAAAAATAATACTTTTTCAAACTTTTTTGATACACTGAAAATTTGTCTTTTTTTTATCAACAAAATCTTCTTGGTGATAAAACAGTTGCTTCTCTCAGACAGACAGATTAAAGCTCACTGACATTCACCTCAAGTTGCAGAAGTGGACTGTCACACGACATTTCTTTTCTTATAAGCCATTCAAATTTAGCAGACTTCTTAACTAATATGTGAAAGACAAAAGATCAATATTACTCTAAGTGAAATCATTTAGTCTTTATGGTATAGACATTACCCTTAAGAGGCTTTGCTGTCGTGATCTTTCATTAATTACGTATTGGAAGCACCTTCACACCTTGTGTGCAATAGGCTAACAGCTAACATGTCTTAGAAGAAAACAAAGTTTAATCAGATATTGAAAAGAGCTACTGTATGTTTGAGTCTCCTTCCCTCAGTAAGGACTTTCACAAATATGAGTTTTGTTAGTGCAAAGAAAAAGAAGGAGCAGAATACCAGTGGTTCTAAGTTGTTCTTCAACAGTTTTTCCTGCATTATTTTCCCTCTACTGTGGCGCACTGCACTCAATTAAAACAGTATTACCGACATTTCCAGTTTTTCTTTTGTTGACAGAATTATTGTACTGCGTTAGCGCAGCTATGGATGGCAGAATTCAAATGTGTGTATCAAGGCTGATAGCAGTCGTATGCAAGCGATGGGAATTTTATCCAACTCACAAGGTGTGGTGTTGCATCATGAACAAGACAAGAACTGATAAAGCAGACTGAGAAAGCAGACTCTCGAGTTGCTCTTGATTTGTTGATTGATTTTGTGTGCATGTGACACAAATACGATGAATTAGTACATTTTGAAATTTCTGGTTCAAAATCGCTATTATTGATTAAGAAGTCTAAAGAATACTTAAAGAAGGACAGTGTAATTTAACTACTCATTGATACCAAGAGTGTTAACCTCATGTATAATCCGTGTACTGTGTGTTTTAGCTTTCGTGAGCAAAAAAGGCCAGCTTTTGCGAGAGGACTGACATTTTGAAACGGCTGGATGATGAAAATCAAAAAACAGTGTTCAGCTGGGAAATCAATTTTCCAAAACATGTTTAAGCATAGGACCTAACAAACTAATATACTGTTGAAAGGGTAGCAGCTTGGAATTGTGGAACTTAAATGCAAACTTTAAATCATTTTGTTTTGAAACCCAATAATATGTTTACATTTGCCTTCAACTATTTGTTATGAGTACATTTGGCAGTTCTACATCAAGAAATACAATAATTTTCTACATAGTAGGCAAATGATTCTTAGTGAACTCAGTTTGGGTTCCAGAAAATAAAGTAATGTTGTGGCTCAGGAGGTAAAACATGTTTTCCAGCAATCACAGGGCTGGTGGTTTGATCCTTGGCTCCTCTAAGTCTCCTGTGGCGAGATACTGAAGCCCAAAAATGGCTCCAGTGTATCACCAGTTTGTAGAATTAAATAAGAAACTGTTTTATGTTTTTATGTGTTCATTTGAAGATGTATTGTGGCTTGTAGTTTAAAGTGCATTAAGTGAAAAAAGGTTATACAGAGAAGCTTGTCTACATGTAATAAGAGGCCAGTTGGGTGAGGCCAGGAGTAAAGGGGAATGCCAGTAATGGGACTTTGCCCAAGTCTCAACAGCATGAGACGTTGAGATTGTGTCTTTGGTTTATGGTTTGGATTATTCAGATTAATAGAAATTCACACCACAACAATATAATAATCCACAAAAGGTATTTTAGTGCAATAAATCAATAACAATGTATATCGTGACAGACACATGATCATTACCAATAGATTATTCATCAGACAGAATATATATTGAATATATAGAATATTCACTGAACTGAAATCCAAAAAACACCACAGCTTTCTGGGAGATGTAGGCGAAGTTAAAGCTTTGGCTGCTCAACTTGTCAAGGCTTGGTTACCTAGCAACTAACCCATTGTCAGATTAACAGAGTATTTTTAACTATAGAAAAACCTTGATATAAAGACATAAGAGCATGAACATAGATAAATGTCTCTGAAAATGTTTCACAAATAAAATAGGAAAAATGTGAAGTGCATAATGCATAAGAGCATGAACATAGATAAATGTCTCTGAAAATGTTTCACAAATAAAATAGAAAAAATGTGAAGTGCATAATGCAGTCAGCCCTTTTTACTTCTATAAATAAAGGCTGGTGCAACAGCCTTTCGAAGTTGGAAGTTAAATGAAGAGTCCCCCTATGTCTGATTCAAACATAGTGCGCATATACAGTTGCCATGCAAAGATTTTAGATCTTACGTCTCAATTTTAAGAAGTAAGAAAACGATTGTCGAAGCAAAGGCTTAAGATGTCCCATGTAAGATTTACCACTCCCCATGCAAGAGACACAGCAAAAGTATTGAAGGAGGTGCTCTGGTTACATTAAAATAAAAATAAAAATTACATAAATAAAATTTTCTGGCCTATGTGCAAAACCCTATGTGAGGTGAGAAACCAACACTGCACATTGTCATGAATGCACCATCCTTAAAATCGATGGTGTTGCCAGGTGTTGCCAACATGCTGATCCTAAAAAGTTGACATGGATTCTTTGCTGAGATAGTAGGAAAGTGAACAGAGGTTAAAAATAGAAACCTTGGAAGAAGCTGTAAGAGACTGTAAAACGTTTGAGAGTAGGGTGGGAGTTCACCTTCCAGGAAGACAGTCACCATAAATGTACAATAAGATCTATGATGGACCAATTTAGATCAAGGCAGAATGGTCCAGTCAATCTCCAGAGGATTTGGAATTAGTAGCAAAACTTGAAAATAGCCAAATGAGCTTGAGCTATTTTGCAAATAAGAAAGTTTGAAAATTTAAGCATAATGCCCAAGACTTGCAGCTTTGACTGGAGTGTTGTTTTTTTTTATATTCCCCTTTCAATTCATGTTTTGAATTCAATGGTCTGAAGTATTCAGACTGAGACCTTGGTAGGTACTTTTTTGTAAACCGAAGAAGCAAAAAACTGCATCTGCTTATTGTAGCGGCCCTGAAACCCAATTCACATATTTTTGCTGATGTAAAAATTGGGTGTTTGCGTGTGTTTTTGTGTGTGTGAACCTGTCTACATGAACTCTGACTCTTGGGTTTTGTCAATGTCAGAGGTCTGCGCCAGGCGCTCCACGCCGCCTTTAGCTGTGACAGACAGGTCCTTGGGGCCCCTCTGATCCCTGGGGTCAGGGTTGGCAAAACGCATGACTTGAGCACAAAAACTGCCCCACCACTTGTAAAACAAACCTGTGCCATCTACTCAGCATCTGCTTTGTATCAAGCCCTCTGAAGGAAGTTCAGGATCTCAGCCGTTAGATGCAAAACGATCGCCTCTCTGTTTTGGCGTAGCTTTGTAGGAGGTTAGAGTGCTGCATGCTTGCTACCATCAATCACAGAGATGATCTAAATAATGAAAGGCTTTTTATTTTTTTTTCCTTTTAGTGGAATAATTTGGGGTTGTGAAGCAAACTGTTTTCCAGAAAAATGCTTAAGAGTCTGACCTTTGTTGCTACATTGCATCTCATATGTTTAGTTTTTGGTGATAGAATTGTGGAGATACATTGCCATTACAACCTTTGAGCAGTTAGGGCTTACAAGGAGCTCTCAAAGAGCTGATGTGAAAGCAAGAGTTTGTAACATTTCAATCAGGCTTGTGAATTAAGAAAGTTTCTCAGTCCCACAATTGGGACAAGCAGGGCAAATAACCGGATTTACTCGACCCCAGCTCCTTTTTGTCCAGCAACACACTCACCTCTGTTCCCCTCACCCTCCACCCGTCCCCACTAACCACCAGTCTAAATCCTTTTTTGATGGATTTTCCAGCAATCTCTACAGTGCTGTGGCTGGGACATGACACATGCACACACACACACACACACGCACACATGTCCTTGACTTCAGCTCAGCACCGCGGAACACTCACACACGTAATAAGCTCTTTCTTTGTCTCATCCGTAACTAAGTGTTTAATAGCTATATATTATTCTTGTACTATTCAGGCTTTTTCATCAAAACACAGACTGAAACTAAGGGTATCTCAGATATAAAACAACTGGAATGGAAAATTTGAATAATTGGATATTTTCAGCATTTAGGTATTTCTGTGTTAAAAAAAAAACAAAAAACAAAAAAAAAACAACTAGCATGACTTCATCAACACTAGCTGCTGATGTTGATGTCAAGCCTTGTAATTAAGAGTAAATAGTCTTTGAAAGACCTTCTGTGTTTTTGCTGTTGGTGAAGCTGTGTGGTGTGCATTATGAATGGGATGGGTATAAGACGCGGGAAGGAAGGGAACGATCACGAGTCCAGCTATGCTTTCAAACTGGCTCCACCCCGCTTGTCATGCTGTGATGTTTTGTTGTGTTAACCATGACAACTGCCTCTGAGGCTCCATCCAGCTTTAGGATTATTCTGGCTGAGAGAGCTAAGAAAGAGATGACAGATGAGAGAAAATGACTGGGAAGATGAGAAAGAGATACAACATTCGAAAGGTGTAGATAGGTGACAAATTGAGAAAAGACTTTAAATATATGTGAAAAACAAAGGGACGACAAATGCTTCATACAAAAATATTTAAGAAAGCCTGAAACAAATCCATCAGGCAATCCCTTCTTATCAAAGTGGATGGGCATTTCAAAAACACACATTTATGACACAATGAGAAACTTTAGAGATGCGTCCTCCAAACCTAATATGCATTTCCATTTAAGGCTTGTGATGTCATGTCTGCTACCACACCACCAGCAAACCCTTTTTAATGGGAAATTTTTCAAGTGGATGAAGAGTCAGAAGTCAGATAAACAAACTGAACCCATTAGGTGTTTGTGAGCATAAAGTTGATCTAGTAAAAATGTTTTTAGCATGACTTTTATTTTTTTTTAATGCATATTGTGAACCATCTGCTGCTGTCTATGGATCTCATTAAGAAAAGAAAAATCAAAACCAATTCTCCTCAGCATTGATTTCTCTTTAGTTCTGAGCCAAGTGAAAGAGAGAACATTTGATTGCAAATGTGGTCTGACTATTTTAGCTTTAGCTTGATGTAGCATTGTAGTGCCAAAAACATGTGGAACGAAAACTAATTGAAGACAAATAAAAGTTTGAATGGCATGGCAGATGGGTCCTCAGAATAAAACTTTCCATCTACATTTTCCTCCCACAAATAAAACAAGGATTGATTATGTGGAGAAACGCGACTCATGTACAACCAATTCATATATCACAAATTTAATAAATGGTATGATAATGATAGCTTGAACATATTGGACATATTGTAGTACTGATGCCTGTAACAATACTGGTCAGAACTGGACCAGAACTTGTTATTCTACACTGTGGTGAACTGTAATTTGGTAACAGTAATTTGGGCTCATCAAGGAACATATCTAAATACCGCCAAATGGTACTGATTTGTTAAGTTTGCATGCCACTGCTCTCAGATAACACTTCCCCTGACCTCTTCCTCGCCCGATAAACCATCATAAAACTTTTTACCTCATAAATTCAAATTCCAGCTGGAAATTTTACTAATGCTTTTTTCAAATGCAATGTATTTGCTTTTTCACAACTTTGAGCTGTGGGCATTCCTGTCTATTGTTTTATTTATTTATTTTTGTATATACATTTCTCAATTTTATGACCGTGAGCTGCAATCCTAAACACATCTTACGAGGAAAAGTTGCAAAAATTATATTTGCTCTTTGGCAGCCAGTAAAAATTAGGTAATTTTAGATGTACAATCTACACATGACCTGTTTCCACCGGCTGTAGATGAAATTTCGTAGCGTCATTGTATTTGAATGTAAATGAAATTTTTTTAAAAATACAAATCAGCAGTAAATAACAAATTTTACTATGTTTGTGTATCGCTCTTTGTGTGTAAAATATTTATTTGTTTCCTCTTTCTGCAGGAATGCTCCCTGTCCTCCTGCTAGCTGGGTTGATTCTGGCTCTGTCCATCCCTGGCACCTTGTGTGAATCAGCCACGCTGCGTTTCTTGGGGCAGACGGACTTTGTCGTCAACGAAACCAGCACATCTGTGGTCCGACTGGTTGTGGAGAGGTTGGGAGACCCTGTCAACGTGACAGCTTTGGTTCTTGTAGGTCTAGTATATCACCTTTGTTTCACTGTAATTGATTTTTTCTGCCCAGGAAATCCTGCAGCCTTACATGCAACTATTCTGTCTTTATTCAGATATACTGTATTTCCTTCTTATGAATCTTTCAGAACAAGTAAGACCTAGTGTTTTTAATTGGGTCAAGGACAGGATTATATATTTTTTGTCAAGAAATCAATGTGATTGTTCAGAAATTGTAGTTGTAAGGAATGTTTTGCTGGGTTTTATTTTAACCACATAGAGGAGGTTAATTTTCAGGTTCTCTTTCCCTGCATCTGTACAGCTAAGGCAGCTATCCAATGCAGAATGATGAGGCGGGGGTCCCTGCATTTCTCAATATCCCTACTTTATTTTTGAAACATGCTCATTATTGTGTGTGCATTTGGACATGTTTAGAACATTTTGTCATCATGCCTACCAGAAATATGCATGGACCAGTACAAGATTCTCATCATAGTGTTAGCATGAGCCGAAATACAGGAGTCTCAGTCTAGTCACACAAAATTACAACTGTGTAATGCCATCTGACTGTTTTTATATGAAACAGAAGTACAGCAATTATTCCTACCGTTGCCAAACAAAAACCTTACATAGTGACTATTACAGTAATCACAAATTACTGTACTTGTGTAGCACTTTAACAAGTCCAGAAGAACCCGAAAGTACTTTACACAACATTCAACTATTCACACATTCTCACACGCATTCACACACTGATGGTGGTAAGCTACACTGTAGCCTCAGCTGCCCTGATGCAGTCTGAAAGAGGTGATTATCTTTGACACATATACATTTTAAAAATATATATATACCTAGGTATGGGTATATATCTATACCTGGTATATTTACCAGAAAGTAAAAACATTGTTAATAAGAATGATGGCTGGATCTTTTTTGTCCCCAAATGATGAAAGGTCACGTTTTTCATGAAAATGCGGCACACCTGTTGCTGCATACATGCAGTGTATAAGCACATGTAGGTGGGGGCTCCACACTGAGGTACTCTGATTCACCATCTCATTAGAAAGCATTTTAAGCAGTTCTTCTTGTGACTTGAATCATTTTTAAGTCTATGAAAGCACAACTTTTTTAAACCTTGAAGATGAATCTGTATTTGTATTTTTTTATTTTCTTTGCTATATGCCATCTCTGCACTTTCTAAAACTTTATACTTACATTAACTTTACGGCATTTTCTCAGCCATTTCCTTATTGTTCTGTTGATATGTTTCGGTGGTACTCCTTCCATTTGTAATTTGCAATCTCACATTTAATCTTGAAAATATTGTGACAATTTGTTCTTTTGATAACTTGTGTACAGCTAGAGGGAGTAGACACTGGTGACTTTGAAGCTGTTAATGCTGCAGCCTTCCTTCTGTCTACTGAGTCCAGTAAGACCATTTTCATCGCTGTGAAAGATGATGACCTGCCTGAAGCAGATGAGACATTTACCTTCAACCTTAAACTACAGGTAAACACCCTTTGTTTCACATCAAGTTTAACTTGTGTATAGTAATCAAATGTGTACTTTTCTTTTTATTATTACTATCTCTTTGCTGATGTGAAAGCTATTATTTTATCTATCTAACACAGTGGTTCCCAACCTTGGTTCTCAAGTACCCCTGACCTGCATGTTTTATGTCTCTGATCCAGCATACCTGAGTCAAATGATTCACCTGATTCATCACCTCTCTAGCTACTAGAGGAGGTGGTTAACAAGCTTGTTAATCACCCATTCATTTAAGTCAAGTGTTTGGAAGCAAGAAGACACCTAAAACATGCAGGACAGGGGCACATTAGGACCAGTTTTGGGAACCACTGGTCTAATGTATTTTCCTCTTCATATCTTTTTGTATGTCTGGAGTTATAAGTTTTGTCACACAAACAAATTTTTCCTTTAATTTGGCCTTTGGTGTGCCTTTTCTTACTCACCTTTCTCATATGTCAGTTTTAGATATGAAAGGTCCCAGGCTGCAAGTGTGTGTGTGCGTGTGTACGCGCGTGTGTGTGTGTCTGTGTTGGGGAGGTAGTGTGAGTGGTCTCCATAGTGCATGTGTTTTGTAATGTATGGTGAACATTTCACTCTGTTCAACTGTGTCAGGGCAGTGTGACTTTTTGAATGACCTCAAAATTGGATGGATTTTCCTCATATAAAGAGCAAGTGAAAATTGGAAGATCAAAGGTCAGGGCTCTATGCACAATCCACGACTGCCACCAACATATGTGATCAGCTAAATTAATCAGAGTAGATCATGAGTAAGAGCTGCTTCAAGCTTTCAGCATGCAGAGGTGAGTAAATCTTCATCAATGCAGACAGATCATCTGCATAGCGTAGTATGAGATTAAGTAATGATATAAACTGATCCTTGACGGTACATTTGAGTAGTGCTTATGTAACTTTTTTAAAGCAGTGAGGTACTTGTGCAATATGGCATTGCAGAGTTGAGACACTCATACTGTGGGATTTTTACACATCTCCAAAACAATTACCTGAAAAAAAAAAAACCCATGTAAGACACAGCACGGTACTTTGCGTTCCAGTTACACTGAGACTGTTCATCAGTTTGATTGATTGCTTCAGAAAGTGTATTTTTTATATTTAGTTGAGCTTTAAGTAAAGTTTTTTTTTTCTGGTAATATATGCTGCAAAGTCTCATCACAGTATGGGATCCTTTTGCCTAGAGAGGATCTCCATGGTTTTACGCAGGCTTTGGCTGTCAAGCTTGATTGATGAGTTGGTGTCATCCCCCTCAGTGAAAGACCCTAAAAGATCATTGTAAATCACTAATTGTTAAAGTGGTGCATCAATGTGTAGACTGTTCAGGTTTGAACAGCTGGCTGCTTAAACATTTTTTTTTCCCCACATCATTCTTTAATTGGAGTATTGAGTAACGTTTTGTTAAAGTCCAGAAGCACAAGTCAAAGACCAGATGAGGCCCAGTTTGTTTACACTACAGCAGGGACAAAGCTCAAGCCAAATGGTTGCCTATCATCTTACTGATGGGCTGTCAGGAGAATGAATGTGTGGCACCATGGGTGTCACAGATCAAGCAAAAGTGAGAAATAAAGGACTGATTGGGTTTCATCCATCATTCCTGACAGTGAAATCTGTTTTAACAGAAAATGTTAGTCTGACTTTGGTTGACACATAGCAGCTTGGTCGTTAAGAAACCAGACAGATGCAATAAATAAAAGAACATGCTGTTGGTTGTACAATGACGGTAAACAAAGTTGGCCTCTAAGATGGAAATGTGTGCCTCTGTGTCTTTTTATCTTTGAGAATCTAGATGTTTAAATAAAGATCTGTGTGAACAGTTTCAAACCCACCCCATGGGTCCGGAACTGTGAGTCGACTTTGGCATAACCATCTGAATGAAAGCACTGTGGCATGTTTGTTTGTGGAGAAGGATGAATAAGAGGTGTGATATATGTGTTCTAAATCTGCTTGACATGCTTTGTGAGTTGTGACAAAGAAATTTTGCAGGCACATCTTGAAAATCTTAAAAATATTAATTTATTAATTTTAAAAATTAAATTAAACTTGCTTATTAGAATCATTTTACACAGTGGTGCAGTTTGAAGGATAATTTCAAAGAGTGTTTTCTCAGATATTACGAAGTACAATTTTTTTAATCTCAAAATACTGAAAAATGGTTTTATTTACACTGCTAATTGCACTCAGTGCTCATTTTGGGCTACCTTTGCCCGAATCACTACATCAAAATGATGTGGCATGAAGGTAATCAACCTGTGGTGCTGCTGACATGTAATAGAAGCCCAAGTTGCATTCAAGACCCATAAAATCCTAATGTAATGTCAAGAATGCTGAAACTTTAAGTGTGTTAGGCTTTAGTGCCAATTGACAGAGCACAGTGCAAGTCCTAAAAAGGTTCCCTGCAGAGAGATAACCTGACTGAGCAGCTGGGCAGAAACCAGCACTTCCTGCCTTTGTGCTGTCTCACCAGGGCTACTCAGTGGGTGTACTGGAATGAAGCAAAGGCAGCAGATAAGACAGGGACACTGGCCTTTCCCATGAGCATTGATTGTCCGAATAAAGTGTTTGGGGGACTGGGATTAAAGAGAATGAACATAAATACTGTACATTTGCCCATTTTTAAAAAAAGCAATTTGTCTCTTTTTCCAGAGTTCATCTAATGGTGTGACACTGGGAACACCAAACAAGGCAACCATCACCATCCTATCCAATGACAATGCCTTTGGAATAATTGCCTTTAACTCTGTAAGAGCCGCATAATTATGTATTTTACTCCATTGTTTTAGCAAATGAATCATTATGCAGATATGAGAGTGTGACCTGAAGCTTAACACAATTTGCTCATAATTTGGTTGCTTTATTTTTGTTCTATTCGTCTTCTATTTCTCTAAAATGGCTTTGAGCGTACATGATTGTGGTTCTTTTTGCCTTTCCTTTTGTTCAGACTGAAGAGATTGTTGTTGATGAGTCTGGAGGAAGGAATGTGCCTTTCACTTTAATTAGAGAAAAAGGAACTTATGGGACTGTCACTGTGAACTTTGAGGTGGGACTGCTTTGCAAATATATTTTTGAGAATGACAAAGTACAGGAATCATTGTGACTCTGTCTGTGCCTGTCCTTCTAGATCTCTGATGGTCCCAATGCTGCTATTGAGGATCTCGTTCCAGACAGAGGCAGCATCATAATCCCTGTAGGACAGGCTGTTGCTCGCTTCAGTATCGTCATTCAGGATGACCAGGTATTAATCAGAATCCCTAATGTTCAAATTCAAAATTCCTTCATGTTTGTCTGCATCTCTTTGTCCTGATTAGAAATAGTAGGAATGTTTATGTGGCAATGTCGGACACTATGGTATCTGTGAAAAAAAGTCGAGGTCCTGTGCCTTCTCGCCGTAGTCTTGCTGTCATCTGAACCACTACGCGGCTCTGTCAGAAACAACCAATCAGAGCCAGGAGGAGGGTCTTAACGCTGTCAGTCACGTTCTGTGCTTCGCTACAGCTAGTTCATAATGACAGAGGCCACCATGAATGCTCTGGCTACTCAGCCTGGCCACCGACGATGGCAGATAAATGTTTTTTTTTTCTGGAACGACAAGTTGTTTCTCCGTGATTATCACATTTAGCAGCACATGCCTGAGGTTGATTGACAGCACTTAGACACTCCTCCTTGATTGTTTTTGACATGGTGACGGTTTTAACTAATATGTAAAACACATATTTTTTGTAGAAGTTACATACCGTAGCTTTAAGTGTCTTACCCACAGGCACATTGAACACGTGGCAGGGCATTTGGAATTAAACCCAAGACTTTCTCATGTCAAAACGAGTACACTTGCTGTATTTTTCCTGAGATTAAATTACAAAGAAATTACTCTTTATACTAATGATTAACTGAAGACAATTGGTTGCACTAGATTTTATTTACCAACAGCAGAGTAAAAAGGACTAAATAAAAATCCATGGCAATCTTTTTTTTTAGATTTTCCTGTTTGTCTATCCTCCAACAAAACTAGTTAAAGTTTGTGGTTGCAATATGGCAAAGAGGAATATAAGATATCTAAGTAAAATGTCCCTGTGATTCTCTGTTGATTAGATCCCAGAGAACGATGAAGTGTTTACAGTGAGGCTAACGGGTGTGGCAGGTGGAGCCCTTCTTAGCCCCAACGCCAGCAGTGTCCAGCTGAGAATCCGGCAAAATGACAGCCCCCTACGCTTCTCCCTCTCTGTCATGGCCGTATCAGAGTCTGCAGCCATCATTGGCCTCAATGTGACCCGTGGTCGACTGACTGACGATGGGCCACTTATCGGCTCTGTTAACACTGAGGTTGTGTTCACTTATCCCATTAACGTTTTGTTTTGGATGTTTCTAATGCTATTTTTAGGACATAGATAAAATGTTACTCTCTACATACAAAATAACATATAGGTTAATATTATTTTATTATTGAAGAAGATGAATATTGAGTCAAATGAAATTAAAGCCGCTACTCTGTTTCTTCCAGGTGTCTGTGGATTACATGGTGGTGAGTGGTGAGGGAGTGGGCAGCGCCACTCCAGGTGTGGATTTCCTGGACCTGCAGCCGGTCAGAACCATCACATTCCCTCCATTGGCCTTCAGAGCCAGACTTCTGTTCAACATCAGTGATGATAATGTACCAGAAATTGCAGAATCCTTCCACGTTGTTCTGCTGGAGGACACTATCAGAGGAGACGCTGTGCTAGTGCCACCCAATGCAGTGCTGGTCACCATAGAGCCCAATGACAAGCCCTATGGAGTCTTGTCAATTAGCAGCGCTGCACTCCATCAGCCAATCATCATCAATGAAGACCTGACACAAAAGTAATTAAAGTTGTTGTATTTGCAAGTGATACTTGCAGGTAATGTAATTTAACTACATCTACGATGATCTCTTTTCCAGATTTGATGGAATTATCATAGTCCGAAATGGAGGAAGCTACGGTAACGTGTCTGCAAACTGGACAATCACCAGGAACTCCAGCGATCCCTCGCTAGTGTTGGATGACTTGACGCCCCAGTTTGGGACTGTGAAATTTGTTGCCGGTCAGGTGACGGCTGTGATTTCAATAAACATAGTGGCTGATGACCAACCCGAAGAGGCGGAGGCCTTTGTTCTGAAGCTGCTGCCCAACTCTGTTACTGGAAATGCCGAAATTGACGAACCTATGGAGGTGAGCACCGTTTTTGCTTTATGCCTGTGAGAGAGAAAAAAAAAACAAAACAAAAAAACAAGAAACACTGCACTTGTTGGGAGAGACCTCCATGTGCTATGCATGTGTGTGTGTGACCTACTGTGAGATACAGATGCAAACTTGGCACATGGAGCAGGAGTCGACCCCCTTAGTGGGTTACTGTGCTCTGTGGGTGTTCCCTTAATGTGGCTAAATCAAAACAAAGCGGAAACAGCAGGCATCCTCTGCATGTGTGGCGAAACGCTGTGTTTTCTTTTTTAAGCATGGGTGAAGTAGTGACAGGCTTTTATTGCTTCCATCTTTGTCCAAGCTTCTTGGCTACGCGTGAAAGCAGTGGGCAGATCAAAGTCGAGTTTATTTTCAACACGTCACATACAAAATCACATCAGAAATTCATTTTCGAGCTAAAAGAATGAGAGGCCTGTTCACCCAAAGTGTTTAAGAATAAACACACAGCCTTGATGATAATTGATGGTGATCTAGAAGTCATAAAGATAAACAGATACTCGCTGTAGTGAGCTGCAGATTGGACGAGTGTTCCAGGATAATATATGTGCCATGGTTTAACACTCATGGAAACTACTCTAACGGTCGTGAGCTGAGTTAATTAAAGAGAATACCTTTCCAAAGTTAGCCTGTGGCTCTGGTTTACTACAGTCACTCATGTAATGTCTTTCCTGTCCCAGTCTCCCTCTATCATTTGTTGTCTTCTTATAAATATGATACAATTTTAGTAACACAAAAACAATTAAGGCCTCCAGGAATCTCCAAGGCCAGATTGTCTGTGTTACCATTCATTTAAGAATAGGTATTCAAGTTATTTTCTTTAATAAAATTATTATCATGTTTCTGAATCTTGACTTGAGGTCATTATGAAAGGTGAATAGTCAAAAATATTAATGGAGACATGCAAACATCTGGTCACCAATTATAAGAAGTTTTTCAATGCTGTTATAACAAGAAAATTTACATTGATTATTGAAAAGGATGAAAATAATTTCATACCTTTCTGCCTATTTTCATTTAACTGTATGTACAAACTGCCATTTAAAAAAAAAAAAAAAGATACCTCTCGACCATTTCCTTTTTATATATTTTGAGTGTCATTTCCAATAAGAAATCATTTTGTTGGTTAAATGAAAATAATTTTCTAAATCAGACAGGAATCCAGGGATACAAATAATCTTAAGCCTAAAAGTCTACAGTGGTAACTTTAAAGTCCTGTAAATAATACTGTATTTATTGAAGGTTTCATACTTCTAAGCTCACTCAGAAAACAAATTCTGTTTTTCCAGACAGAAGTTGATATGTTGCTGACTCAGAGAGTATGTTACTAGTTATTTTAATGAGACTGAATTGATATTTTGGCCTTAAACATGTTTCAAGGCAGTTCTAGTTACACATGTCTGGACAAACTTGCAAAAATATATATTTTTTCTCCTGCTTCCTAACTGTAGCTTTATGTTTTGACTCATATGGGATTTCTGTATGAGTTTTTCTGCTGCTCTCTATGCAGTTTTACCACATAATGACAGCTGTAAGGCAAAGTGTGCAGGGTTACATGAAACGGAGAGGAACTGAGCACCACTGTAAAGGTTGAAAACCAGAATGTTGCAGGGAGGCTGAAAACATAAATTCACAGACAGTATACACCCGGTATTGACAGGTGAATTTATTCAGGGGCTGATGATTAAACAGTGTGTTTGTTAATTTATTAATTTATCAGATATATTTGATTGATTAATTGTATTTTTTCTTTCTTAATTTTCGCCCAAGATGGTGTTTTACATTCAAGACAGCGACGATGTCTATGGACTTTTTCGGTTTAACCCAACCGAAGAACAGAGCATCCAGAGCCAACCCCAGGGACGATTCCTCTCTCTAAACTTTGTCAGAGACGGTGGCACACTGGGTAACGTCTCCATGACCCTCACTGCGCTCTACATTCCTGCAGGCCCAGTAGATCCTAACCTGGCCCGAGACCAGGTTCTGAATGTCAGCAGGTCTGTTAAGGTGACGTTTTCACGTCAGCGGACAGTCCACCTCATACTGCCTATCCGAAATGATGCCTTTCTGCAAAATGGAGCACATTTTCTTATTCAGGTAATTAGAAATTGCGTATAAAATTGTTATTCAGCAGCATCACTTTGCTTGGTGGTTTTAAGAAAATCTGTTCCGTCCATTTGAGGTAGTACTTTTGACTAAACTGCAGTCATCCAAAGTTTAAGTGCCTCATCTGCATGTGTGAATAGTTTTACATTGGCACTTGGGTTTGGCATGGCTCTATGGGACTTGTGCAACTGTCCAAACAAACAGCTAACCCTTAAAGCGATCAACAGGTGCTAGAAAAGCTTTCTTGATGTTCTATAGAACCCTAATTAGTGACACATATGAAGCTTTAGAACTTTACAGTGTTAAAGTGTGTAAGATATGCTTAGAAAAAGCATATCTTTTTCTTTTATTGTAGGAAAAGTTACTTTTGATTAATAAGGCATCACAGTAACATCTTGCCAGTGTTTTATTAGCTTTTCAGCTGCTGTAAACTGATACATTCCCCCTGTTTCCAGTTGAATAAACTGGAGCTGGTTGATATCACCCCATCAATCCCTTCGAACAGCCCAAGGTTTGGGGGGCCTCTTAATCTGACGTTGACTGTCACCTCTGACATTGCCAACGGGGAAATTGGCTTTACAAGTAACACTACAGTAGTGCTCTATGAACCAGAGGACAGCAATTCCAGTATGGTAAGATATGAGAGTTTTTTTTTATGTTGCTTATTTTTAACAAAAGGACATGCAAACAGTTAGTTTTGGATTTGTTGTATTATGCATTTGCTTATATTTATTTTGATGATGCTTTGTGCAGGTTAGCCTTCCTCTGCGGCGTGACGGGACAGATGGTCAGGCTGTGGTGTTCTGGAGTCTTCAGCCAACAGGAGCCAACCGAAAGGATGTAACTGCTGACGATCTGACACCATTTAATGGCTCCGTTGTCTTCCTCTCCAGGCAGAGCGATGCCTTTATCAATCTGACTATCATGGCTGACAATATTCCTGAGGTCAATGAAACCTTGCTGCTCACCCTGGACAGGTGCGGAAAAGCTGCAATGTCGACTTGAAATTTCAAACAATTTAGATCCTTTGCTTAATCCTGAACTTTTAAAAAGGCTGCCAACATATTCAAGTCCTGCATGTCCAGAGACAGATAAAGAACGTTTTCTGGTCTGTTGTTTGGCCTTCCTATTATCTGCTAAAAGTCTCCTTCTCTCCTGCTGTCTCACAGCCTTAATAAGAGAGATTTGTGTTGATGAAAAATCAGAAAGAGATCTGGATTTTCAGATCTACCAAAATGGGAAATTTGCCATTTTGAAAAAAAAAAAAAAAAAAATTTAAATAAAATTTGGAAATAGAAGTGCAGTTTTAAAAGGCCAGTATTGCTGTATTGCTGTGGCGGACATTGGGGGTTGCTGCATCTGCTGATCTGTGTTCTGATGAGAACCGTGGCTTTCTCTCCCTCCCACTCCTCCCCTGCAGGGTGGAGGCTGCACACTTTATAGTGTACTTTGGGTAAGTGGAGAGTGGAGTGAACCTGGGTCTTTGTGTTACTTGAATCAAGTCTTTCTCTTTTGAGACAAGTGCCTACTTCTGGATTTCTGGGATATTGGTCTGGGAAGAGAATGTGTGTGCTCGTGGAGGGGATGGAGGGGGTGGCTGTAGGAATAGATTAGGGAATACTACCGCGGTGTGAAAAACGTAATCAAACAGAGAGTTTTTTGTCGTGAGAGTATGTGTTTTGTGCTAATTTAACCAGCCTTGATTATGTAGACTTTTAAAGATGGTGTTTTAATGCATCCAGCTCATTGGCCGAGGCTCTTTGAAGTGCTTAAATCCTTCTTTGTACACCATTTCTTTGCAACGTCCATTATGCTTGCTTGGCTCCAATTTTCTCAGCATACACACATAAACACACACCCCTGTGGAGTTATACAGATTCACACACATACTTGACTGACATTGTTGTTAAAGTGGTTTAATCAGTAGAGCCTCAACGTATGGAGTTAATAATAAATGCGCACCAGAAAAAACAAGGAATGCATTAAGAAGTTTATACTGAACCTTTTTAGGTATTGTTAGTTTTTAAAACGCCCAAATTAGATAAATAAGTAAAAATAAAACCCATGAACTTAGGAAAGTCGAAAAAAGTGCCGTGTCAGAGATTTCAACAGCTTTGCTATGAGTTTGATGTGACTTTAGCTCTCAACTGAAAGAAGAACACAAAGATAAAATCTGTACTTAGTTCATCTTCTGCTGTGTGTCTGTAATCTGTGGTGTTTTGATACTTATCTGCTTCTCTTTATTTCTGATCACTTTCTAAGGAGTAACATGGAGAATCAGATCCTGAAAGCAGGCTTCACTAGTAGAGAGATCGTCATCTTGGAAAACGATGATCCTGGGGGCGTGTTTGAGTTCTCCCAGTTCTCCAGAGGCCCATGGTTTATCAACGTAAGTCTAAATGTAACACGGCGGCATAGAAAACAGCAATCTGCACTGTTGGTCAGAAGTTTAATCTTTATAAAAAATGAAAGTCAGATTCATCTTCATCTTTTAATACTAACTTTTTTTTTCTGGGAGAAATAGCTGTACAGTGGACACATGAAGTTGTGATTTTATTTTCTCATCAACCCAGGCTCAAATAAATACATACACACCCACATATACTTGGGTAAAAAGACACATCAGTTTTGGAATGTAAAAAGTATGCCAACATTAAACTGGCATGAACCTGACCTCAGCCATATTAAAAAATATGGATTTTGCTTACAAACCAGACAGTTTAAATGAGCTTTCGCCTTTCTGAGAAAAATATTAGCCAGAGATCTAACCTTCATTATGACAAGAACTTGTAAATGTATAGTTTCTCTACAATTTTCTAAGGGATGTACTGATCATTCTAATGTAGTGGAGGTGTATGTTTATATTTGAGTTCTTAAGTTAGAGCCTGTGTCGATAAAATACAGTCAAAAAACAAATGCATGCGTGTACACCTAAAACCTGCCTAAATGTTTCTAGAAAACATAAACTATTGTATAATTTAAACATTATCTGCCAACATCTGCCAAGATGTTTATGCATTCATCAGGGTTCTAGAGTTCCTCTTGGTATTAAGCTTTGATGCTAAATATTCATTTTTTTCTGGTGTGTCTGGTGACATTTGTCCAATTTAAACCAAGGAGGGTGAGGCTGTGGAGCTGCGTGTGGTCAGATCTCAAGGACAACTCCTGAAGCAGTTGATACGATACACAGTGATGCCGTCAGGCAGCGCTGAATTCTATGGAGCTACAGGAATCCTTGAGTTTAAACCCGGGGAGAGAGAGGTGGTGGTGGCACTGGTCGCAACACCTGACGGGATACCTGAGGTGAGAACATAAAAGAGTGGCACATTTGGTGTCAATTATGCGTTTTATTTATTGTAGGAAATAACAAGGCAAGAAAACTCATTTCATTTGGGAGTAGAATTGTAAAATGAGTGTTTTTACACATATATTCATACAGCTGGATGAGATGTTTTCTGTGGTACTTAGTAGCCACAGCACTCCGCCAAGTCGTCTAGGCAACCACAGGGAGGTCAACATCACTGTCCGTAAGAACGATGACCCTTTTGGGGTCATTGAGTTTATCCGATCAGATCTCACAGTCACCATCAATGAGAGCAAAGGAGAGGCAATACACCAGGGTAAGTGAACTAATGAGATACTTTTACTTTATAAGCGAATCTCCTTGACACACGGACCTAATAACTATATTGAATCTGCATTAACAAAGACTTTTGTATGGCATTTAGTGGAAATGTGCTTTCGTCCAAACCAACGTTGTGTCAAACATTAAAGAGAAAATGCACAAATATGATAATATAAGCCTTGAACAGTGACACTAATGATCTCTCTTTCAGCTGTGTACCCTGTGGTGAGGAATCGAGGTCACTTTGGAGAAGTGTCAGTTTGGTGGGGCTTAGAGCCAGCTCTGCCGGCAGATGTTATGCCTGTCCATGGACAGCTTACCTTCAAAGAAGGAGAGTACTTGAAAAACCTTACCCTCTCCTCTGTGCCTGATGAGGTACATTGTTAGACTTGGGTCATAAAAGCTTGCAATCGTGCCAATTGAGTTTCTTTTTGGAACTTAAACGTGCATTGCTGTTGTTCTTTTGTATGACATAAGATTCCCGAAGACAAGGAGAACTTCACCGTCACGCTGTCAAATGCAACAGGTGGAGCGAGACTAGGAAACACACTCAGTGCCAGCTTGTGGATTAATAAGAACGATGACCCCATATATTTTTCTGGTAACAGTCAAACGACACATAGAAAATCCTTTGGATTATTAGTTTGTCGTGTTTCTAATGATACATCAATCTCTCCTCTTTGGTGTCTTTCCTCTCCTTTAACCTGACTCGCTCACTTCAGAACCATTCACTGCTCGTGTTCGTGAAGGAGGCGTTGTTAATTTCACCGTCCTGAGGGCAGGCCAAGCCGACTTCATGGCGACGGTGATGTATCGAGTGGATTTTGGTGGAGCATCAGCAGATGACTTCGCTCTTCTGACAAATAGCACATTATTAGTGTTTGATGTGGGAGAATGGACAAAGAGCATCTCTGTGGCCATTGAAGACGATGACATACCGGAGACGGATGAACCTTTTTACATTGTTTTATATAACGCCACAGGTGAGTACAACAGTATGTTTGAAGTGATTAGAGGAAAGAAGGAGACACAGATGTATTAACATGTTTTCATCACTGAACAGGAATGAAAATAAATATATTCAAATGTTGAGTATGTTCACATTTTGTTATTGAAAAATTCAGTGTATTTTATTGTGAATTTATGTGACAGACCAACACAAGACAGTGCTTGTGAAGTGGAGGGAATGTTTGCATTCAGCTTTTTTGGGTCAATACTTTGTATAACCACCTTTTGCTGCAATTGCAGTTGCAGGGATTTTGGGGTACTCTTTGTAAAATTACTCAAGTTCAGCCAGATGGAATTTTGAAAATATAAAATGTCGTTGTTTTCCCAATTGCTAACCATGCTTATTTAGATTACATAACTAATATTACCTCACTTTGAAATTCATATAGATGCTATTTACTGTATGTTGTTTGAAAGAAATGTCATATCATTGAAAGTCTTGCTAAATGTTTCAGTGTAATTAGTATTAGTTTGTCTATGGTTTGTAGCAGGTCTGGTGTTTAACCCCAACCAGCTGCATGTTGAGGCTTTTTGCTCTTTATTTTGCCTGTTTAATTGCTAGTGGACTTACATGGTTACATGGTTGGTCTGATGTGCTCATAGTCTGGCAGCTTACTGTGTGGGCTTTCCACAGAGCAGCTATTGGAAAAAATAATTTTAGCTAAATATAGCTTGCAAGTTCCCTTTGTATGTCTTGTTTATTTTTATTTTTTTTCTAGAAAGGTTTAAAAGCAGCCTACTTATGTAACCATTTATTTTCAGACCCCTTTTTAAATCTTATTTTCCTTGGATGTGACTGTGGTTTATTATCAGTGGGTCTACATTTCTACTTTTGCGCTACATTGCTTTAGGTTTTGATCTAACCCAACGATATCCTTGTGCGCACAGGCGATGCTGTAGTTCATGGCGCAGACACAGCTAAAGTGGTGATTGAAGCCAATGATGATGCCAATGGAGTTTTCTCCTTGGAACCTGAAGAAAAACCTGTGGAAGAGGGCAAGAGCAACCATTTTTAGTAAGAAATGCATTCTGAGATCATACTTAAGTTTATTTAACTTATATATTCATGTGTTTTTGGTTATTCTTTTGAAACACCAGTATAAATATCAATTTAGATTTTTAGAAATGTAATTTATTTGTTTGTCTTTTTGTCCAGTGTGCTACGAGCAAGGGGACACTTTGGTAACGTAACAGTGTTCTGGCAGCTGTTTGCCAATGACTCAGCCACACCTCTTGAAGAAAACCAGGAGTTTGTAAACACGCTGGGTTCCATCACCTTCGTTACTGGGGAAGAAACCAAACCAATTGTCCTCGAGGCTATTGCTGATAAACTCCCAGAGTTTAATGAGTTTTTTGTTCTCAAATTGGTCAATATTTCAGGTTAATATGAGCTAAGCCTTGAACAGTGACACTAATACATGTATTATTTTATTATTGCATCCATTCTTTAAAAATGTTTGTAACCTTTTTTTTTTTTTAGGCGGTTACCCGGGAGACGGGGGAAAACTTGCAGAGACCTCTCTGAATGCCTCAGTCCTCATTCCTTTCAATGACGACCCATTTGGTGTTTTTGCTATTGCTGCCAACAACCTGGACCAAGAAGTTGCTGAGGACGTACTCGATGAAAACGATATGTCCTATGTAACTTCCTTCACCATTCTCCGACAGCAGGGCACTTTCAGCGATGTGCGGGTTTCCTGGGAGATCATGTCTGCGAGCTTCCCGCAGGGCCTTCCTCTTATGGACGATCTCCTGCTGCAAGCCTCTTTCCCAGATGAGGTTGAGCTCAGGCCTCATGCTAGGAGACACCACTCAGCTACAGACACTTGGTTCTTCTCTGGTCTTCCAGGAGCTTACGGGACCATCTCGCCTGAAGATGCTCCTGCAGCTGTGGGTAACTTCACCTTCTCAGCTTGGCTTGTGCCCAGACTAAACACTGATGGTTTTGTAATATCCAAAGGAAAAACAAATGGAAGTTTGCACTATGGAGTGAAGGTCCACACCAATGAGTCACATGTCACTGTGATGCTGTACTATAAAGTAATAGGTTCAAATAATACCCAAGTGGCAAGGGCCTCAGCAGAGAAGTTTTTGGAGGAAAATAAGTGGCTACATGTCATGATAACAGTTGATGACGGGATTATTGAGTTTTTCTTGGATGGGACGTCTATACCTGGTGGCCTGAGGAGCATCAAAGGAGAAGGCATCAATGATGGTAGGTTTGTTTCTGAAACCTGTTCTCTACCGCTTTCTTTGAAATTGACTCAATATTCTCTGAAATGCAGTTGTTGCCACTTACGTTATGTCACATTATGATTTGGTTGTGTGTCTGCTATTATAAATCATAACTATGAAATACATGCACCAAGATAACAGTACGGTAAAGTATAAGTCAGTAATAGTCTGCAACATATGGCAATTATAGTGACTTCCTAAAGTAGCTTTAAACCTCTGTGGATGCAAGAAAAACTCACAATGCACAAAACCCTGCACAAACCAGCCTCCTATTTGCACAACTGTTTTTAGAGCATTGCACTATGTTGCCTATAATATGTTTGGCTTAAATGTGATTGTTAAAAAAAAATGTTTTAAGTTTTCACCTGAAACAATAATTGTGCATTGTCAGAATGTTTCAGAGCTAGAGCTATCTCCATTAGTTATTTTTACCTTCTTTCTCTTGTTTCCCAGTTAATACTGGAAGTCTACAATTTGTACATATACTGTTAATGTATGTGGACCCTCATTCGACCACATGCACCCTTCAGTTGTTCCCTCATTGTTCTGAGCTACTGGGACTCTACAATGCTTGAGTGGCTGCACAGCCTGTGCATTGTTGGATTTTGTTACAGTTCAAAGGAATCAGCCGGGATCTCCTTTTCTTTATATTCCCTTTAATTAATGCAGACAATAGGATGTGCTTCACAAATGGCTCTAAGAGGGGAAATACCTCATGCCTCTTTTGCTTCATACAGTTGCAAAATAGACATAAAGAAAAAAAAAACTGTCAAGCGAGTTTCCTGTTTGCCCCAGTGAAATTTACTCAAAGATGTGCTACGCAGTGTGGAATTTAAGTTTATTTCTGCCACAGACAGACAGGTTTGTGCCTCATGTATAAGTACAGGAGAGGTGTGAGAGGTGCAAGTGTATAAATGAATAATGAGAAAGAGCTTGAGCCGGGCGTCTGGTGGCTTTAATCAAGATTCTGTTTGTTGCCTTAATCCAGTACGATAAAAGCAGTCAAATTAGTACAGAAACTAATATAAATTTAGACAATTATTGCTGTTTTCATTAAGTAGCAAAACTTTTCTTACTTGTATAGCTTTGTTATAACACTATGAACTACGTGCTGCTAAGTTATTAAATATTTTAAATATAAGGGTGTTACACAAATAGCATCCAGTAATTTGTTCTTGGGTTTTTCTACCCCAGGACCTTCTTCAGTGTTCATTGGGTCAGATCTTGAGGGCGAACAGCGCTACACCGGACTTCTCCAGGATGTGTGCCTGTACCACACGAGGCTTAACCGCAGCCAGATCCACGAGCTCCACACTCAGCCTGCCAAAGCAGACCTGCGAAACATCTCGGGTTACCTGCGGTACCGCCGGGATGAGAGACAGAAGTCATTCGTCGTGGAAACCAGGGACGACGAGGAGGAGGAGGGAGAGGAGGTGTTCTATCTGCAGCTGGTGGCTGTGCATGGAGGCGCGCGCCTCCCCTTTCCCAGACCCACTGCTGTTTTGAGAATTATGAAGAGTGACAACGCCAATGGGCTTTTTGGATTCACTGGGGCCTGCATACCTGTTGTGAGTGCAGATGATGAGTTTTTAAGCAATCTCTGCACATTTTCAAAATGTGATTGTGTTTTGGCTCTCAGCTCACCCATAATAGATTTGTCCCGTAGATCAGCACAAAGGGGTGTATAGTTATGAAGTGGAGGGTAATTAACACGCTTAAAAAAGTTAAAAGTATGGTATGCATTTACTTCATCCCCCTTTAGTTGATGACCTTCAAATGTGTCTTTCATTTTCCCATGGGCTTTGTTTCTGTCAGCTTTGAACAGGTAAAAGTTAACTTTTTTTGAAGATTCTTCTTCAGAAAAATTAAACTTTTATGTTTAGGATTGTTCTGATGGAGAGTGAATATCTGGCCCGGTCTTGTATTTGCTGCAGCATTTAACATATTTTCTTTCAGTGTTGCACTGTGTAGCTCCAGCTACCTTCCCATTTATTCTCAGTTAAGCTTACATTACATTACTTTATCTTGAGTGCTAAGGAAAGGGATCCCCACAGCATGATTCTGCCATCACTAGATGCAACCATACAGATGGTTTGCTCAGGCTGAGGTGCAGTCTTGGTTGTCACTTCTAGTGGTTTTTTTATGTAAACAAAACTTTTGATTTTGATTTCATTTGACCTGAATAGCTTCTTCTTGTAAATGCCTTTAGTTGGTATAGCAATGTGAACCTTTGCCGAAACACCAGGGTCGTATTTTTCTGCATTGGCTTTCTTTATCTTACACAGACTTGGACATGTCTCTATATCATGCAATCATCGTGCTAGACTATAGGGATGATGCTGTATGAAGGAAATGATCGGTTTTTGTCTTCCTCCAAAGTCGGTGACTAGAATTTTTTTTCTTTTAGAAAAGCCGACCGGGTTCATCAATTGAATTCTCAGTTTGCCGCTTTTCCTCCCCATAATGAGTTTCCCACTAAACCTGATTTCACGTGGTACAAATGGATGTATCTCTAAGCATTTCCGTTATTAGAAAAATACATATTTTTATGGTCACCATTAGTTTTTTTTTTTTTGACTATAGGTGCCTTTGTAAAATATCTTGTAAAGATGAACACTATGAATTACTAACATTCATCACCATGTGTCATGGTTGGTCAAACTACTGATTACCAAAGTAGGGAAAGCAAAATGTCATTTTTAAGACTCGTCTCCATAGGACCTGTGTTGCAGAATTGCCAACTCTTAGTCTCCGCTCAGTAAATACATAGTATGCATGATACCAATACATGTAATATTAACCCATTGGGTTGTCAGTCTCTGTGCTGCTGCATATTTTATCAGTCTGACTGAGCGCGTGCTGTTCCTTTTAATTTTATTGGACGCGTGCGCTCTTGTGTTGTGCCGTCTGAGGTGGAGCGACAGCTGGTGAGGCAGCACCGGTCTGTCAGAGGGGGCATTCCTTTAGAAGTGGATCTGTGAAGTTCCTTCACTCGAAACGGGAGATCCTGCTCCTTGTTTCAATCAATACAACAGATGGCAGGCCTGGGGATGGCATTCCATCAGAACCAGAGCATCTCCTTTGTTTTAGACCATCTAGAGACAAAGAGTTACCTGCACTATCAGGTGCTTCCACAGTAGAGTTATTAGATGGTGTTATTAGCCTTAAGTATTAAGCTTACTCTTTTAATTCTAACAAACTGCTGTAAGTAAATGACAGTCTACAACTGCATCCATACATTAATAATGTTTGATAAATGTTCCAACAGACCACTGAGGAGGGCTCCACCATCTCCTGTGTGATTGAGCGTGTGCGTGGCTCTCTGGGTTTTGTCTTTGTGAACTACACTGTTACCCAGCTGGACAGCTTGGAAAGTGACAGCCCAGCACATGAGGACTTTGCTAATGCAACCGGAGCTGTGGTTTTCGCACCTGGACAGCGCTCGGAGGTGTGTCAGTGTCTGAGTCTTTCTGCGGGTTGGGAGGGAAAGAGCCTTATAGTGGAGTTTATTCAGGAAAAAAAATGTTTGTACATTGTACACAGAAAGCATGAAGGAAATGCTCTGCGCTATATTTACAAATTTCATAAAAATTCCTGATGTGCACTTTTAACAGAAGTCCTATACTCTGGCTGTCTTGTTTCTTGATAAACAGCTCCTCCTAGAGGGCGCCTGGTAGGAAATTTGAAACTTAGCAAACAGGTGTAGGGAAGTTCTTGTATTTAATGCTGCCACATAAACACTATTACTTCTGTTTGTTTAAAAACACACAACTCTAAAACTAGCTATAATAACGGCTACAGTCTTGACTTTTTCTTTTTTTTTTGATCTTGGAGATAATGTTTGCCAACCCTTCCCTCAGGTACTGAACCTTGTGGTGTATGACGATAACCTCCCAGAGCTCTCAGAGTCTTTTCAGATTGCTCTAGTGTCAGCAGAGTCTGCTGATGGGAAGCCAGGCTCCACCCCCACCAGCGGAGCCAGCATCGATCCCAATAACTCCGTTAATACTGTCACTGTCAGAGCAAGTGACCACCCTTATGGTATTTACTCTCAACATGGGTTACAGTTACAGACCCTTGCTTATTACTAAGTAACATATGACCCCTACGTTTACCTGTTTCATCGTACATTTTCCTTTCTTCTCGCGTGCCCTTCTTTCTTTCAGGCCTGTTGCAGTTCCAGCCCAGCCTGCCTCAGGAAGGTCTGATTTTACCAGCTTTGCAACCTGCACACATCACTGTTCGTGAAGAGGATGGTCAGATCCAGCTGCCAGTCGCCAGAGCCCAAGGCCTAATAGGAAAAATCATTGTGGGGTATAGAACAACCCCCTTCACAGCGTCCAGCCCTGAAGATTATGAGGTTATTTTACATCCATTTCTTTTTTTGTTTGTTTGTTTTTTTTTGCTAATTCGCCTACACTGACGTTGTACCTAAATGTAAATGTTACAATTTTTTATCTTTATTTTTTTTCCTCATCAGGACTCGGCGGGAATTCTAGAATTTCTTCCAGGTGACAGGTTGAAGTTCATCAATGTGACCATTGTAGATAATCCCGTCCCAGAGCTTGAAAAGGATTTTCGGGTGGAGCTCTACAATGCAGACGGAGGAGGTGAGAAGTTCAAATTTAAATCACGAGTTGATTTTTCTGAAAGTATTGTGCTTTTTAAAAATCTCCTGAATTGCTGATGCATCCTGTCCCTTTCTGTGTGACCTGTGTGCTGTGCTCCTGTTTACTTCACCATACCCACATGTGTGACTGCCTGCCTACAACTCCTTCCTTCTTGCCCCTCAATCTCCTTCCTGGTGTGATTCAAATCTGGCTTGAACCCCTCCATCCCCAACACCAACCCTCGCTTTGTGATCCATGTGTGTGATCCATTAGTTGATCATTTTCTGCATGGTGAAGCGAGTGGTAGTGGGGAAAGTGATTTTGACTTCCTCCCTCCACCCTATCAGCACCCTGGTAAGTCTACCCCTCCTCTACTCCCCATTATGTCTCTTTTGTCCGCTCCTTTATCATTACATTCCTTTAGGAGTGTTTGCCTTTTTGAGTGTGCTTGATATTTACATTACGCTGTGACCCTGGTGAGAAGTAATTAAGAAGATTGACATGGGAAAAGCAAATAGCGTTCCAAAGAGGCAAACAGAACACCCGTTTGTATGAACTGTCAGCACCCCCACTGTCTTTCTGAAACTTTGGGGTTTACTAAGTAATTCTTAAAATAATTGGAGATGCAATTAATCAGAGTATTGTGGCCAGGTTTTTTTTGTTAAAAGCTTTACTAGACAAATGTAGATTTGTCTAGTAACCAAATCTAAATTTTATAAAGCATCTTTCAAATTGGAAGGATTTTCACTGTTCTGAAGTCAAAACAGCTATAACCAAGAACTAGCAAGGTATACCTTAAAAAGTATTCATGAGTGTCTATAAATTGGCAACTCTTTGTCAGCTTGACAATATGTTGAGTATAAAATGACTAAAGTAGCTTCCTGTGGTAGCAGGCTGTATGAACAGTGGGCAGTCTTTCCTTATTATAGGATCTTATAAGTTTTGCTCTTATGTCGCCCAGCTGATCTGTTTTATTCCTTACTTTACACAATCTACCTGAAGATTGTCATTGTCAGCATGACCAGGCAGAACTTAAGTGCGATACTTTTGCTGGTCATAAAACAAATATATTTTCTATTTTTAATTTTCAGGCTGAAGGTCTTCTGTTCACCAGGAAATTTCTCTGTACATCTCTAAAAATAATATCCACACACTTCTAAAACTTGCATTTTTATGTCATGTTCTCAGTCATACTATTACTAAATTTGCTGTTCACAATAAGTTTATGCTAATCAAGTGACTTCTTTGGAAGTGCTTTCTTCACTCTTCTCTAGTAGTGTTTTATAGTGTGGCACGTCAAAGTCATCTGCAATTCTCTACACAGCCAACTTGGGAATTGCATCTCGTATTACTGTCACCATCGCCGCTTCTGATGACGCTCATGGAGTGTTTGACTTCAGTCCTCAATCTCTATTTGTTAATGGGACAGAACCAGAGGATGGGCTCAGCTCCATCATCCTGATGGTTAGTCAAGTACACAATTTACTATTTACAGAATGTTAACAGATTGTTGAACATCCTGAGCATTTTCTTTGGTTTTCTGTCCTCGTACAGGTGGATCGGTCTTTTGGAGACCTCTCTAATGTGACTGTGTACTGGGAAGTTGATCCTAGTTCTGAAGGAGAGCTCCTTACAAGGTTTGGCAACATCTCCTTTGGTATAGGGCAGACATCAGAGAATATAATCATCGGTGTAGCCCAGGATGAAATCCCCGAGTTGGACAAGAGCTACACTGTGTCTCTGGTTAACGTTTCAAAAGGTCGTCTGGGCGTCCAAACATCTGCCACTTTGACTGTGTTCGCCAGTGATAATCCTTATGGTCTTTTTGTATTCGCTAATGTATCGAGGTCTGTTCGTCTTCCTGAAGCGGATGTAAGTGTCTCACTCACTATCCAACGACTGAAAGGAACCATGGGTCAGGTGTGTCCAGTTACCACAAGCCAAATATATAGACACATTTCCATATGTGGCTGTTGTGTCATCCTTCAAAATCTTTTCCACTTTTTGCCATCAGGTGCGAGTCACATATGGGACACTAAAGGAGTCTGACCCAGAGCCTTATAGGACTCCTGGTGTGGGCCGAGCCACTGAAGGGCAGGACTTTGTTTCCCTTCTTGATTCAGTTGTGTTTTTGGCCAATCAGACTGAGGCAAACGTCACACTCAGAGTACTTGACGATAACGATCCAGAACGAGATGAGAGTGTGTTTGTCAAACTGATCAGTCTTGATCTCATCAAAGGAGATCAAAACAGACCCAGTAAGTTACTGTGTATAGAATTTTCTGATGGTTTTATTTTATTTTTTTTTTAAACATGAATGCAATAATGTCTAAAGCATTAGGGCAGTCCTCCAAGTCACTGAATTCAAATGGTTAAGTCACTTTCATGGCCATAGTTTAATAAAATACATCCCTTAGGGCATTTGGAAATGATTTTCTTTCACAAAAACATTTGTGAAAGAAGGGGCTTCTCCCAGGAGCTCAATAAATTCCAGTATGGTACCATAATAGGGAGCCACCTATGCAAGAAGCCCCGTTGTTTCATTTCCTTACTACTGAATATTTCATGTCAACTTTAAGTGGTATTTAGTTTAACTAACTGGGAGAAACAACTCACAAAGATGTGGTAGACCACATTAACCACATCTAGTCCAACACCAGCGTCTGACCTCACAAATTCTCTCCTGGTCCAATATTTCCATAAACAAACTGAAATCTTGCAGACGGTCCTCCTAGAAGGATCAAAGGTGTTATTAAACCAATAGTTAAACCAATACTGGTAAGATTGTCATTACAGTTTGTATATCTAATATATTTCAAGAAGATAAAGTATTTTTAGTGACTTTATCATGTTTAATGCAGAAAATATGCTTTCTGTACCATTCAGTCTTGACGTCCCCCTCTCTGGGCCCTTTGACTGACATTGTTGCCCAGGTGATAGTAGAGGCCAGCGACGACGCTTTTGGAGTCCTCCAGTTGTCTGCTTCTGCTGTCAGTGTTGCAGAACATTATGTTGGGCCCATAATAAATGTCACGCGAGTTGGTGGGATTTTTGCTGACGTTTCAGTCAAATTCAGAGCTATTCCTGTGACTGCCAGAGTCAGTAAGTTTTGAACAAATGAAGCATGATGATGATGAAAAAAATCCAACTGACTGGTGCAGGTGCAGGTAAGCCTGTGCATTATGGTGTGCTGGTGTGTGCTCTTGCAGGCGAAGACTACAGCGTAGCCTCAACTGATGTGGTCCTTTTGGAGGGAGAATCCAGTAAATCTGTTCCCGTCTACGTTATTAACGATCTGGTTCCTGAGCTGGAGGAGACCTTCATTATTGAGCTGATCAACCAAACAACCGGAGGAGCTCTGCTGGGAGAGCTCACACGTGCCGTCATCACCATATTGCCTTCTGATGACCCCTTTGGTGCCTTTGGTTAGTAGCAGCACCAATCCAAGTTCTTCTTTACTAGACTATTTATAAAAGCTCCTCACTGCTTAACAAGTTACATCTTTTTTTATTTACCCAGTCTTCCAGGCTGTCCCAGTGACAGTTGAAGAACCAGAATCCACCTCTGCTGTGGTCACGTTGCCTGTTGTGCGCAACGCTGGCACTATTGGAACGGTGGCAGTCCAGTGGCGGGCAACTGTCAATGGTAAACTTGCAGAGGGGGATATCAGACCCACATCTGGAGAAGTTAAATTTGCTCCTGGGGAAACTATGAAGACAATCAGGGTTGAAATTTTACCTGACGATGTACCTGAAATTACTGAGGTGACCAAAGTAATGGATAAAGTAAAAAAAAATTGCATAATGATATAGCCTGTCTTGTTATAAAAAATGTATTTCTTTCTGCTCTGTGTGTTTTAGGTTATTAAAGTAGAACTAATCGGTGCCAGTAACGGAGGAAACTTGGGAGCTGATACATCTGTTAACATAATAGTGCCTGCAAATGACAACCCATATGGGACAGTTTACTTTGAACAGACTGTTTATCGTGTTCAGGAGCCACTGGAGGGAGCTTACGGTGCTAATATCACTGTCCGCAGGAGGTACTTTTCAGAATAATTTATAGCTTACTGAGCAAAAGTATTCACAACTCAGCCACAAATCTCAGCATGTCTAATTTGGATTTTATGGGACTGGCAAAATTATTGTCCAGTTAAAAAGTGGAAGGAAAATTATACATACAGTATGCTTTTATTGCTAGACCACTGCATTGTCGTTCTGGCTGTGCTTACTGTTGTTGTCTTCCTGGCAGCAGGCGAACCTGTTCTCCAATATAGCAGAAATTATCCCAATATCTTCCTGTATTTAGTTTGATCCATGTTTCATTCAGCTCTGACAAGAGTTCCTGCTCCCACTGAAGAGACTTCTCCCCATGTCATAAAGCTGCCACAATCATGTTCCACTAAGGCAAAGGTCATTTTATTACGGTCTTCCATTCCGTAAGATTTTGAATATCAGAAAGTCAATATTTGGAACCATCTGAGTGAAGCACATTTTCCTGCATATTTCCCTGTTTCCACTATGTGGCTTGTAGCAAACGATAAAGGAAACTTCATAGCACTCTGTTTCAACAGGTTATGAATCTTACTACTCTTCCATTAAGGCCAAATTTGTAAAGTGCATGACTAATATTAGCTATTTTAGTATTTGAGTGTAAAAGGGGCTGAATGCAATTATACAATATACTTCTCAGATTTTTATTTAAAAAACATGTATCATTTTCCTTTCACACAACCATTATATGCTCTTTAGTGTTGACCTTTCACATAAAATCCCTATAAAATCAAATAAATTGAATGGTTGATGTGACAAGATCTTTTCACTGTATATTGTTTAACACTTATCCATACAACAACACTCTCTAATCTTCACTGCTGCTTTTGTTTTTCTCCTTTGCCCTCTTCCAGAGGAGGTCACTTTGGCCGCTTGGTGATCACGTACAGCACCTCTGAGCTTGACATTGTTGGCTCGGCTCAGGCTCAGGACCAAAATCTATTGATCTACTATGACTCTCCGAAGTCAGGTGTTCCAGCCAGTGGCCTGTTTACGACAGTGAACATCACAAGTCAAAGAGACCCTGTGGCTGCATGTGCCGCTGCCTGTTTGAGAGAACGGGCCTGCCAGGCCTTCTCTCTGTCGTCAGCCGTGACGCCTCCGACCTGTTCGTGGGTTACATCGGGGGCCGACCAGCTGACCCCTAGATCTCAGGTTTTGACTTATATGAAAAACACCACTGCAGCTGCTGTCTTGTTTAGTGCCCAAGCGGTGGCGGGAAGTGATTACACCCCTGTCACTACTCAAAGTGCCTTTATGGAGGATGGATCTGGGACTGCCAACCTGTCAGTCTTAATCTTGACTGACAAACTCCCAGAAATGGACGAAAGCTTCTCTATACAAATCTTAAAGGTAAGGCTCAGTCCAACCTAAACTTAAGTTATATTTCAGTCGACATACAAAAGCTCTGTGGTAACTAAATGTGTATCCTGTGTTGTTTGAAGGTAGAGTTGGTCAATTTGACCGTGTCACCAAAGAACTTGCCTACAATCGGTCTGCCAGCTAAGGCTGTAGTCACTATAGGAGTGAACGGAGATGCATTTGGCATATTTTTGATCTACAGTCTCAGTCCTAACGCCACTAAGGAAGGACTATACCTCGAGGTTCGAGAAGAGCCCACAGTTGTGCCGCTGGTCATTGAGAGAAGAGGAGGAAATCTGGGCACTGTCACTGTAGAGTGGAGATTTGTTGGAGGAAAAGCCACACCAGATGCTGATTTCATTGGGAGTGGGGGGACTCTGGTCTTTGATGGTATGTGCTAGCTTCTTGCCCATCTCCATAGCCTTAGGGTCATTAAAAGGTTTACCTTTCTTTAATTTGTTTTACTGTTTGAATTTGGATTTTACCAACGTTGCTTCTACCTTTTTCCTCTTTGCACGCAGGTGATCTTAAGAAGACAGTAGAGGTAGTAATCAGAGACGATTCGGAACCGGAGGACAGCGAGAGCCTCATGATTGGGCTTGTTAACACAGCTGGAGGAAGTCGCATCCTCCCAAGCTCAGACACTGTAACCGTCGTGATTCTGGCAAACGACAATGTGGCAGGAATAGTAGGATTCGATCCAGGCTCACGCTCTGTCATTGCCAGAGAGGGTGAGTATTGTACATAAATTTGCTAGAGCTGCTGTACCAGTACTGCTAATATCAATGTGGTGGCATAACTCTTTTTAAAATTCTGTCATTACACAAACCGCAGTGAATTTTATTGGGATTTTATGTGATTGACCAGCATTGAGTTATTTTTTTATTTTATTTTTTTACAAATGAAGAAAAAAATGGTATGCATTTTTTGATTTACTGTAAAGTGACAACAAGTAAGTCATTGCCAATATCAAGCAATTTATTTTAAGTAGTCCAGTGATGTTCAATGCAAGCCAGATAAGGAAGACAGCAAAGATGTTGATGCACTGCATGCAAAATGCAGCATAATTATGCAACACTTTATATTAATCTGTGACATAAAATCCCAATAAAATTTATTTAGGTTTATAGTTATACTGAGACAAAATGTGGAAATTATTTTAGCCATTTGGTCATTAACTAAATTTCCTGCATGTTTACTGTTCTCCTTTCGCCAGAACAGTTTAAGAAAGTTTGTATTGTGTAAATCAGTTTCAATCCACAATGCAGCATAGAAAGGTGCTATTCTATAAGGTCTGTGATTCTCCAGTAGCAACCAAGCACTCAAATAAGAGGAATTTCTGTAAGACGACCCTCGTGTCACTGGAGATGCCTTCTAATTATGTATGAATGTGAAAGCGAGAGTAAGCACTTATGGTGATGGCTGTTGTTGCTCCAACAGGTGGGCTCCGGCCTTTTCATTGTCATCATTCGCGCTTGAGTGGTTAAAGTCTCCATGTCGTTAGACAGACATCTTGAGAGACCTCTGATGTCATCTACACCATGAAAAACATTTTATTGGAAATGAAAAAAATAATTACTATGTTGCACTATAATATATTTCTTATTACAGGCGAGAGGTTGTCCTTATTAGTGTTGAGGTCAGCTCCAGGTTTGGGTAACGTCACGGTAGACTGGACTGTTCAAGGTCCTCTTGCTCGCCGCACTTTTGTTCAAACATCAGGGACAATTTTCTTCAATGAGGTAAATAAGATGTCATTATTATGTTTTTTTTTCTGAAATATTTATTTCCTGTTGCCTGCGGTTTTCTTTCCTAACCCCAGCCCTGACCCCGCTTTATTTCACGACTAAGCATTTACTGGTGTCAACTGGTGAGCAGATTGCAATGAAATGCCATGTGCATGTTATAAATGCTGCATATTTATGCTGATTCCTGCAGGGACAGCTAAATGGCACTATAATCCTGCAGCTTATGGATGATGCCACACCAGAGAACCAAGATCAGTACAGAGTGTCACTTTCCAACCTACAAACATTTGGTACGAAACATAATATTTCTTTTAGTGAATAAAGAGTCTGGAAGACCTTTGTGAAGATATTTAATCTGCATTTAACACTTGCATGCAGGTGTTGTGTTGACTGGCCGTGCTGCACTGGACGTTCAAGGCAGTGAAGCGGTACTCACTGTCGACACCAGCGATCAGCCGTACGGGCTGCTAACTATCGCGCCGTCATCCCTCAGGGTGAGCACAGAGGAGCGGGACCAGATTATAAACATCTACGTCAACAGAGAGTTCGGCACCTCAGGTTTGTAAGCAAAGTATGAACACATACAACTGTAGTTACCTTTTAGTAGATTTGTTACATTTTCACGTACCATGAAGAATAAATCACAACAATTATATTTTTTTTCTGCTTGTAGGTGCGGTGAATATTACCTATGAGGTTATTAGAGGTTCACTACAAAATCTGTCAGACGTGGAGGGTGCTCTTGCTGATCCGGGTCAAGACTTTGTTTCTGGCACTGGCTCTGTGGTCCTTCAGGAAGGACAGACTTCAGTTCCCATTCCGGTCACCATCAAGGAGGTAAAGCTTAAATGTCCCCCTACTCCATTTATCTAAACTTAACTGTAAAGTGCTGCACGTATCCTTGTGTCTGGATAAAAATTGTTAAACCCAGAATTATTCCTGCTCCTCTATTGAGATTTCAAATTATTTTTATTCAAGTTTCGTGCTAAAGAGAAATGTTACAATCTCAAAAGGTGATAAAACAATGTAAAAGAAGCATCAATGTTGAATAAATAATCAGGTTTTATTTACATTTTAATATTCATGTTGAAAATAATAATCATATCCAAGTTATTGGATTTATCAAACTGAAATAGCTGTTGCAAACACCCAAATATTTAAAAATAAAAAAAAATTAAGATTAATAGGGTTGTATGTGCCCCAAACATTTTTCATATGACTGTGTGTATAGCATATGTTCATATTCTCTCCACAGGGCTTCCCTCACATTTATTTTAGCAGACTGGGTAGAATATTGCGTTTACAGCTTCTTTTCTTATCAGGATGACATTCCAGAGCTGCAGGAGTTCTTCTTGGTCAACATAACATCTGCAGTGCTCATCACAACTCTTGCAACAGTTCCCCAACTTGGTGAGAACTCTCTACAGTTGTAGAGGCAATAATTTCAAGCCAGTGTGGACAGTCCTAAAAATGAACTTTTTTGTAGTTTCTTCCGATTTTGTTTTGTTGTTTTTCTAATGCATTGCAATAAATTTTCCTCTTTTCTTTCTAAAATCCTTTAACATGTCCTATTGTTTGATGAGCAGAGGTTGCATATTGTACTTTGCCAGGTAAAATACACATACGTATACATTTGAACTGCTTTCCATATGAGGAACTAAAATGCATGATGTACCCTCCAATTGCAATAAGCTGTTAAACTTTCAGCTCTCAAAATGACTCTTTAGGTGCAGTTTTTCTCCCTTTTCTTTGAGATCTTGACCACAGCCCAATTTATGAATGAGTAACTTTAGAAAGTGATGAGTTGACAAAATATAAGTACAACTACAACAGTGCTCGGAGGTTCCCAGAATACTATCAGTCCGCTGCCTGGAGACACATGGTAAACATGTTCTTTTGGCAGCAATCATTATGTGGCTTGGATGGTGAGACTGATGCTTTTTATGATTGAGGAAGTCTTGGGATTTGGTGGCAGCGCGTAGCCTTGTGTGGTGAGGAAGAAGAAAGCCAAACTAAACCCATAACTGGCCTCCCAGTGTCCTGGCCGCAAAGTAAATGGAAGAACACTGCTCAGAGAGTCATAAATCAGTCCATAAATACATCACGCTTGGCTCCTCCGCCTCCCAGGCTTTTCTCAGGAGATGCCTCCTAGTTGTAATCCTTTGCGATGGCCATGATTAAAGTTAGAGCCCCTGCACCTACTCCCTTCCCAGCTTTTTTGCTGCTTGCAGTTCAGATAAGCCTGGCGGAAAAATTAAAGCACAATTATTAAGTTATAAACCACAGTAAGAACATAATTTCCATTCTCTCTCTCTCTCTCTCTCTCTCTCTCTCTCTCTCTCTCTCTCTCTGTTTGCACTCCTTTAGACACCAGTGGCTTGGTGGCAGAAGTCACCATTGTTGCTAATGATGGGATTAGAGGGGTCATTGAATGGACAAGCACCATGTAAGAAAAAACATCCAGAAATTTGTACCATTTAAATATACGCCTACGTTGTGTTAAAAAATTATTCGAAATGCGCTTTTGTCTGCAGGTACGAAGTGAATGAGACAATCGGAGCACTGACTCTCGTGGCGTACAGGAACAAGGGGACATACGGGAATGTCTCCCTTTTCTTCTTTGCTCAGAACTTGGAAGCCCAACAGGGACTTGACTACAACACTAGTGAAACGGTTAGCAATGTCCAGGATTTAAGTATTTATTATTACACACAAAGTCAGCACTCTGCACATGTATTTAGACTGTAAATGTCCTATTTGCAGTATTCTACTAGCTGTCAGGGGACAAACATGTGGAAAAAAAGATGCTCTGTTCAGATGAGACCAAACGAAAACTTAGTGGATTTCATGCCGTGTGGTTTAAAACCAACTTTGCCCACCATCCTCATGGTGAAACACGGTGGTGGGAACATCACTATGTGCTTTGTTAAAAGTGAAAACATCTGCATTTAATATTTCTCCAGTTAACATTACAAATGTACATACACTTGAAGGAGTTATTGTGGAATAAAGAAAGTATACCCTGACTCTAACCTTTTTCCTGAACTTAGGCTCCTACGGGCTTTTGTAAATTTAAGACTGAGTGTCAGTTTTCACTTTTAACTCCCTCTCTTTTCCCAGAGGCTCCATTTTGTTGACGGTGAAAGGCACAAGTTTGTGGAGGTGCTGATAATTGATGACACAGTTCCAGAGGGAGCAGAGAGATTCCAACTAATCTTGTCTGAGCCTTCACCTGGACTGGAGCTTGGCAGAAATACTACAGGTAGGAAAAAGGACAGCATCGAACAAAGTTTTTAAAAGCGGCCACAAAAGTAAGTAGTGGGGTGTTTCAAGACATAACTCGTAAAGAGTGTGCACTTTCTTCTTCAAACAAAAAGTCATTGAGCTGACTCTCTTCACACCAGTAAATTCCCCTTTGCTGGAAACCATAATGCTCTGATACTTAATTTTCCCTCTTAAAAATTTTTTTATTTATTTTTTTTGCAAAACCAATCCACTAGCTCTCTAACTAGTGTCAAAGCTTTTCCTTTAGTTGTAGTTCAAAAATAAAAAAAAATGCTGAAAGAGGTGGGTGAGATCAAGTCAACATCCCTTTCACTTTGTAAAACATTTGATACGTTTGTTGTAGTGATAGACTTAAATCATGTTTCATATTTAATAACCCACAGTACAATGTCTAACTTTCTTTGTCTGTCTGCTTTAACAGCTACTATAAATATCCTGGCCAGTGATGATGGACATGGTGTCATTTCCTTTAACACCAGTGATCATTTCCTGTTACGGGAGCCTACCTCTACGTCACAGCTGAGTGACAGCGTAGCTAAACTGTACGTGGTGCGTAACCCAGAGGAAGGCACTTTTGGCACAGTCTCTGTTCAGTTTACCATCATGGATGCCAACGGCAGCCTGGCAGAGGGTGATGTGATGCCAACGCAAGGTTTCATAGTTTTGGAGGATGGAGTCCGATTTAAGGTAAGTTAAGCAAATGTAAGTACCAAATGTCATTGAAAGAAGTAAAAAAATAATAATAATTCCAGAAGCTCACATAGATCAAGTGCTAATTTATTTTCCCTGTTGTTTCAGATGCTGGAGGTCCGAGCAATACGTGACGCTGAACCTGAAGGGAATGAAACATTCACATTGACCCTCTTTAACCCAACAGGAGGTGTACGGCTTGGGGACCAGCTCCAAATTCTTGTCACTGTCCTGGAGAACCTGGCCCCTTCAGGCTTGTTCCGAATCGGACCCTCTCTCAACAGGTCTCAGTGCAGTTTTATCAAAGGATCTGAAAGGAATGCTGCTGCTGCTGCTGCTGCTGCTACTTACGACCAATCACATGTTTTAAATAGGTAAAAACTGCATTTCCTACATAGGGTTATTTGTTGTGTCTCTACTCAGAACCAGCGCAGCGGTGGTGGCTGAAGAAGGAAGCAGAGCTGTCTTCCTCACTGTCTCTCGCAGTAATGGCTTGGAGTCAGCGGTTAGCGTAGAGTGGGAGATGCAGTCTGACACAGCTACGGCTTCTGGTGAGGCTAAAAAGTAAAAATCAATCTAAATCTCTTCTTGCGCTCTTCTTTGACTCAGAAGATGCTCTTCTCTCTTCCTACAGCGGGTCCCCTCCCAGTCGTTGGTCTGTATCAGAGCTTTGAGAACAACCCTACATCTGCTTGGTGCTCCATTCCAGCAGAGTCTTCCTCCCTGGCTTTAAGGCTTGACCTGAAGCCCGCGGCTGGGGCCGTCCGCACTCTAGCGACTCTGTATCGGTGGCAAGGTGTTTTTGTGCCGATAGAGGTAACCTGGATATTCCACCAGAACCAGCACAATATGTTCTCGCTCAATCTAGGAATGATTGGAATATGAGGGGTTGATTAAGCAACATTATTTTTCTCTGATTGATTTAGTCTGTCAGAATCCAAGACCCAGCCTCGTGTGTTGGGTTTGCAGTCAATGGTTCTACCTACATTGCCATTACTCATGGAGGCCCTCCCTTCTACCCTGCTGCAAACCTTAGCATCTTTAAACTGCAGAAGGACCTCAATATAATACTGGCAAGTATAAAATCAGTCATACCACGACATTGCTATATTATTATGACATGTCGCTTATATAACATGGAATACGTTATTTTGTTTTTTGAAGGAACAAATCATAGGAGTTGAAGCCCTGGATGTGAAACACCTATCCACTGAAGGCAAAGATTACCTGATAGCATCTAGCCAGGTGATGCACACTCTGCCACTTTTAAGACAATTTTAGTTGTTGTTGTTGTTGTTGTTTTTTTTAAACAGTTGAAAATATAAATGTCTCCAGATTGTACATGAATTGATTTTCTTCCCTCCCCCCCCCGATTCTTTAGGTTTTTGTTTGGACGGGCAGCTCCTTTGCACTCCATGGGACTCTCAACTTTGAACAGGACATCCTGAGTCTGTCTCCATTTATTCATGCAGACGCGCTCTATCTGCTGGTGTGCATTGACAGCCAAAGTGGGAGCTGCCAGCTTCTTCAGTGGAGCAATGGCATATTTCAGAATCCACAAACTCTGCCACTTTCCGGCAGAGCCATTCAAGTGGAAGCAGTCAACACAAGAAGAGAGGATACTCTGCTGCTGATTGCTGTTGAAGGTGATCTAACTTGTATGAGCTCATAAAATATACTAAATTTCTAATGAACAGTAGACATTTTTTTTTTCTCCATGAGCACTTCTTTTCTCTAACGCCTACCCAGGTTTTGGAATAGTCATTTATAGATACAGAGTCTGATGCTTCTTTAAAATCAATGCTGTACGATATTAGGGAAACATAACAATGCAATATTGTTTTGGAGTGCTGTGTTAATATTCATAACAACTGACCCACATTTAGCATGCTGTGGCACGTAGGTCAGGTATGAGCATTAAACACAAAGAAAGTCCATCCAGTTGGCTAAATACTAACATGCAAAGTGTGAATGAATCCCACATGAAAAAAGAGCCAACCAATTAGAATCAAGAGCTGATACTTGGATGTTTAAATATGTGTAGATATCAGAAAATAATATCTGAAGTTATTTGGTAATCCCACTTTAACTACAACAGCATCAGCAAATGGTCCGCAGATAAAATTATGTTTAGGTTCACTTTAAAAGCAAAGTCTAGGATGCCTGTGAAGTGGGACTAATCCACAGTATGGAGACAGGAGTGTAATGCATTGTATGTTTTCTTTATTTTCATCTATATCTTCTTGGTAATTATGCTACAGTTTGATTTTATTACAGACTGCAAGCATGTTGGTGAAACAAACAGAAGCTGCTTATTGCTCACTAAACATCTTTGTTCTTTTGTTCCCTCTGTGATTGCAAAACTTGCAGTCTCGGTCTGGTTATATATTTTTGCAGTGCTCTGTTTATTATGAAATGATGTGATCCTTCTGAGTTTGAAAAAGTGGTGAGTTTTTGGTTTGGACCTGTTGTGGCTTTATGTGGAAAGGCCTCAATGTGCAGCAGAGCAGAGCCACAAAAGGACCCACAAGTTGTAATTATTCAGTCTTGGGTGTGTCAGTCAGGCGAGTGGTTACATAAACATGCTATTCTGGTGTGAACGAACGTATTTTCTCTGAAGCATTCTTCGTTTGCTTCTGTTTTCTTCTTACAGGTCCCTCTCCATCCTGTGAAGTATTACGGTGGAGTTTAGCAGAACCTTCACCACGGCACCGTCAGTCCATTCCTCACCCAGGACTCGCCTCCATTCACTCCTTCACTGTGCCGTCAGGGATCAGTAAGCACTCATATCCCGATCAACTCTTTATGTAAAGATTTAACGCTAATGTATAATAGCGCAATATTTATAGCGTCATGAAAATTTGTAGATTTGTTGCGTTTTTACTTGTGTCACATCTTTTAGACCATCTAACAAAGTTCAATCTAAAAGATAATCAGATTAAATACAGAAAGCAGTTTTCTGTAGTTGGATTAATTTAGGGGGGAAAAAAGTGCAACCTATCTGACGACATAATGTGAGATCCTAAAAAGCATCCCCTCACTTAAAGAAATTCAACAACCTGAGAAACAAAGTCATTGGCATTTATCAGTTTGAACATGAGCGACGAAGTCATTTGCAAGGTTTGAGAGATCCAGATGAACACAATGAAATGTACCCTGACAGGAGTGGCCAGCAGTTAGGCAACTTAATCAGGAGGCCACAAAACAAAGAAGACCAGCAAATAAAACATCACAGGCCTCCCTACAAGAAGATGATTTCACACTCTTACATTTGTTAAGCACACGGGGAACGTTTTGTGGAGTTATAGGACAAAAGTGGAACTTTCTTAAATGTGTGTGTTCTAAACAGAGATTTATTTTATTTTTTTTTAGCGTACGCCTTGCTAACTGGACGAAATGGCTCTTCCATTTACTCCTGGAGATCTGATGTCGACCTATTCACCATGATCCTGAGGGCACCGAGAGCCAACAACTTCCTCTCCTTCATGGTCCAATCTCTCAACGGCACAAAGGCCCTTTTGGCTTCCTCTGAAGATAATAGCTCCACTATCTATGAGTTCACCTCTGTCTCAAATCAGTCTGACTTTATACCAAGGTATGCCCTGGATTACAAATATCAAACACAGGTTAGTTCTAACAAAAACAATTAAAATCAAGGGACAAAACGGGGTCTTTGTCTTTCTTCTCTGATATTCAGCTCCGGGGAGTTATACTTTGCTCCTGGTGACAGGGAACTTGATCTAGCAGTCAACGTCATTGATGATGACATCCCTGAGGTGGAGGAGGTTTTCGAGGTTAAGCTGAAGAATCCAAAGGGAGGGGCAGAGATTGGATTTGGCGGTGAGGTAACAATTATTGTCCCAACTAACGATGATGCCCATGGAGTTATTGGCTTTGCTCAGGTGAGAATTCATTTTAAAGTGCTCATTGTGTTATTGACTGTGTAAAGGTATTTCAAAGTATTACGCTCTACTGTGCATATGTTTGCAGAACTCCTTATACATGGAGGTGGAGGAGTTGGAACAAAATAATCAAATTTCTCTCAACGTTGAGAGAAGAAGAGGAAGTTTTGGTCGACTGACTGTTCATTGGGCAGCTAACAGTAGTTTGGCAGACATTTACCCCACGTCTGGAGTGGTGAGTAACTTCTGCTGCGTACGCAAAGCATAATACATTAGCGCCATTTCTAAAATGCTTTTTTTTTTTTTTAAGATAATCACTGCTGTTAATTTTGTGTTTAAATGTCGCAATTCAGTGCAGAAATGCAATTTCCTTTACAGGTGACGTTTTCTGAAGGTCAGACTGTAGCCATCATCTCGTTAGCCATAGTAGCAGATGGCTTGCCTGAGTTATCTGAAAGCGTCATAATCGTCATCCGGGATGTCACCACTTTGGGCCTTCAGAACATCCAACAAGGTGCAGTGATTGACAGGCAGCGGGCTCAGGCTCTGCTTACAATCCTACCAAATGGCTCCCCCTACGGCGTGATCGGATGGCATCTGGATTCCCTGTTTACTCTAACACAGGAACCACAGAGTAAGAGCTCAATAAGTGACAGATGCTTACATGTTAATCTATGAGAGATCATTGAGTTAAACTCTCTAATGTTTTATATATCATGTAGTTAACATTTTTCTGATATTTTCAAAGTAATCACTCAACCATCCTTTTATATTCTTTGAAAAACAAAAAGCTACTTTAAGATTTACTACAGCCAAGATGTTTTGATTTGTATGATGGGATGTAATTGGTTTGATTAATCCATGAAATGGTTAAATAATATTTATTAATTAAAGCATTGGAAAAAATATTTATTTAAATGTTCATACCTACTAAGGTAGAATATTTGCATCCTGTCATTTTTTTTTTTTTTTTTGTGGAAGTTTTCCAGATCCATGCAGGGCCTTGTAAAAGTATTTATACAACTTAAATATTTCGTTATTTTGTCATATTATCACCATGATCATTCATGTTATTGTCATTTTTCATATCAGGTATTATAACAATGAATAGGTGTGCATGACATTACTTTTTTTATATATAAAATCTCTAAAGTCTGTGTTCAGATCTGTTTACTCAATAGTTTCCTCTATTGTTCTTTGCAAAATAAGAACAGAATAGTTCAGATCTGAACAACTTCCAATTATCTGCTAAAGAAAAGCATCAAATTTATGCTACTTTTCCTTGGGTTATCAGATGAAATGCCAAGAAAATACATTGAAGTTTGCTGTCGCAAAAGTTAAAGTTGCAAGGCACTGTAGATACTGCGATTATGTGTATCATTTGGTATTTTGGTGTTTATTACTTACCTTAATCTAATTATTTTCCAATCTGTAGGAACTCCAGTCAATGTGACTCTTTCTGTAGTAAGGGAGCAGGGATCATCAGGTCAGGTGATGGTCCATTTCCAGACAAAACCAGCCTTGAACCAACACCCTTCCAATCAGGCTTCTGCAGGAGAAGACTATATAGCCAGAGACGACACCATTATTATGTTCAACGGTGCCACAGTGGCGCTCGTCTCTATCACTATTCTACCGGTGAGGATGGGTGATCAGTAATTAACATTCACAATCTTCTGTTGTTTTTTCACTTTTATTTAATGCACATGAACATATTATTGTAGGACGATGTCCCAGAGCTTGCAGAAAGTTTCCTGGTAAACATCACTGGAGTGGAGCTAGTAAGTGGGTCTGTTGGAGCGGGCCAGCCAAGTCTAAGGAGGCCTGGGATGGAAGTAGCAGAGATCACCATCCAGGAGAGTGACGATCCAAGAGGGGTTCTGCAGTTCAACATCTCTGAGGTGAGAATGTAAAACAAGGTGAATTAAGGGGAGGGGAAAATAGAATATGTGCTCAATAATCTGCCATAAAAAAAAACCCATTACTGCCAATCTTGTTCAGGATTTACCTGGAAGTGTGCTGGCCTATGAGATACCACCTCCAGACAATGTCCTTCATCTGTCTGTGGTACGACTTGCCGGCACAAGTGGGAGACTGGTTGCCTACTGGGAGGCTCAGCCGGTCACAGCTGACCTCAACGACTTCACCCCTGCATCGGGAAACATCACTTTTCAAGAGGGCCAGGTAAATCAAGGCGTAGTGTTCTGAGCTGATACAAACATTTCTGAGCATACTATTCAGCGCCTTACATCGTGGGTTGTATATTTCTTGAAACATTAGAAAGAGTCTACTATAGCCATCACCATCTTGGACGATGAACAAATAGAGGCCTCGGAGACCTTCAGAGTGGATTTGCTACGGGTGATCGGCGGCGCTCGCCTTGGACAAGTGACCTTTGTAAATGTTGTGATTCCGTCCAATGACTCTCCTCTCGGACGATTTGGATTTCAAGACTTGGAGGTGAATGTAATATATTTGTTCACCTAACTATAAAAGCACACAATACACAGAAGAGGTTTGTAGCATCTGGAAAATCTCATGTTGCTGATAAATTAAGAGTTAGGACATTTTTTTCCCCTTTATTTTAGAATGTACTGATATGTGTGGTTTTTTTTTTTTGTTTTTTTCTATCTCTCAGATTGTGGTTAGTGAGCCCGAGTTTGTGGATGATCCTTCAGCTGTGGCGACACTCACGGTGGTGCGTAGTTCAGGAGGTGAAGGTGCAGTGGTTCTGGCGTGGCAGGTGGAAGACCAAGCTATGGATGATCTCTCTCCTGTTAATGGGACACTTGTCTTCACTGAGGTTTCGTATAAAATTGCTATTTGCTGATCCACTGTTTATAAGAACCACTTGGGATAAAATTGCAAACGTTATCTACATTTTCTTTTACAGACTGAGCCTGTCAAGTCATTTGTGATCAGAGCCCTTGCTGATAATTTGCTGGAAGGAGATGAACATTTCATTGTTCGCTTGCTTCCTGCTGACAGTGGTGCTATCATCGACCCTTTACACGGTTTGTATTACATAAAAATGCCAAGCTAACAGCATATTAACTTACTGAGGAAATGTACTCAGGTTTATAATATGGCAAATATTCATTGTCCTCTTCATTTTCTGTTGTGTATTATATGGAATAAATTCTCTAACTTAAAAAAACCCTGTTAAAATGAAGTCTTACTTTTTAATTTACTTAATAACTTCTCTAATGGATCTTATGCAGGAGTGGTCACAGTCACCATCAGGGCAGACAAAGCTGCACTAGGGATTATCGGAATAGCAGAGTCATCTCGGAACGTTATCATTGGAGAACCTCACGGAAACTACAACGGGACTGCCGTGGTCAAGTGAGATAATTGCTGTGCTGTGTCTCCAACTGAGAGAGAGAGAGAGAGAGAAAAAAAAGAAGTTTTACATTTTAGCGATGAAACACCTGTTTGTGTTTTTCTGCACAGCCTTGTGCGAGGTCCAGGCGTTTTTGGAGATGTCCAAGTGTATTGGAATATTACTCCAGCTTTGGTTTCTGAATTCGAAACCATTTCTGGGACCGTTGCTATGCGTGATGGTCAGTCTGTTGGCACCATTACTCTTAAGGTACTTAGTGTTTATGGAATTCATTGAAAGAATAATTATGGTCTGTCATAGCATCTGCAAAACATTCAGCATTAAAATTGGCATTCTTTAATAGAAGTTTGTTCATATGAATTATGGTGACAGGTCCTTGATGATGAACTCCCAGAAGAGCGACGTGAGTACCAGCTCTCACTGACCTCTGCGACAGTAGGGCTGGAAGTGAGCCCCATTGCCAAGGATGCTAGGGTTACCATGGCAGCAAGTGATCTCCCCCATGGACTTTTCTCTTTCAACCAACTCCAGCTCACAACGAAAGAGGAGGAAATGGTGAGATCATTATAATTAGACAGACGTGCTTTATTTCACTTAGGGAAATTTCTTGCAGCAGTGTGCTGATACCCTTAAACAACAATGGTTTAATTTTCTATTTAAGTTTTTTTTATTGTGATTTTTTTTATGCAGGTTAATGTGACAGTGATTCGCTCGTATGGCAGTCTGGGGAGTGTGCTGGTGACTTATCAGACCTCGGGCTACACAGCAGTTAGCGGAACGGACTTTACTCCAGCTTCAGGACGATTACTGTTTACGCCAGGCCAAACGTCACACAGTGTCACAGTGCATATCCGGGATGACAATCTTCCAGAAAGACCCGAACTGTTCTTTGTTAACATTACCCACGTAGAGCTGCTCAATCTCAGGTTATTACATTTTCTAAAATGTGAATGACTACTAGGAATGCCATTTGCCTTCTTGAGTTGTTCTTACTTATTTCTTTTTCTTTGTCTCCCTCTGGTGGTCAGTGCGGTGGACTACACAGTGAGGGAGTCAGGACTGCAGCTGGACCAACCTCCAGCTATTGGAAACATATCTTCTGTTCTTGTGGTTATACAGCAGAATGACAATGTTGAAGGTATCCTGGAGTTCAGGCAGGACTTCCTTAACATTACAGGTAAAACAAAAGCAAACAGAAACAGTTCTGTTATGAAATGTATAGACCCCGATGAATTAAATCTAGATAACTGCTTTGCAGCTTTCAGTATGTTGGATTGCTATGTCAGTTTCTATGGTACACACAATTTCAATATTTTCAAAGTTTCAATTGCTTTTATTGAGAAATCCATCCAATAAAATAACCCTATTTATAGGCTCCACTTTGTTATGAGATCTGGATTGCCTTCGTAACAAATTGAAAAATGTTGTCCCCTGAGCCAAGTTATAACTTTAGCTTTGTGGCTTGGTGTTCTAGAAATATTGTTCATCTCCAAGCTACTTCTGGAGGAATGAGGAAAAAAATACTCTTATCAGTAGGTTTTGATACCAGTTTAATCATGGCTGGATTGTGAACCAGCTGTGTTAGATAAGAGGAAAGCTCACATATAAATCATCTCACTTTCAGCACGACACACAGTTCATTAAGTGGTCACCTTTTTGTCAGATTTTGCCTGACAAAACAGCCAGAAAGGGGCTTGATCGGAAAGAGCAACGTTAACTTTTCTGTCCAGCCCTAACTGTTGACTGATCACTGATGAGAAATAGCTTCTTTGCTGCCCTTACAATATTATTATTATTAGAAATGAGCATTTCCCACTATGTCATTTTGAGGATGATAAAACATTTTGGCTAAGACAGTAAAATGATATGTACAAGTGAGACAAAAGATGCATTTTGACTTGCTATTTTTCCAGTTGAGGAAGATGTGGGCTATGTGCTGATCCCAGTGGTGAGGAGAGTGGATTCCTATGGAACAGTCTCTGCCCACTTTATTTCGAGAGGCTTGAGTGCGACGCCTAATCTCGACTACATCCTGCACAATGACTCGCTGGTGTTTGTCAGTGGCCAGAATATAAGCTTCATCAATGTCACTATTGTAGATGATATGGACAGGTAAGAGGATCGGCTACTTGGACACTATTAAAAAAAAAATAAATAATAAAAAAAATTAATAAAAAAATACATTTTATTTTTGATTCTAACTCAACCAAATAAACTAAATAATACACATTCTTCTTTTTTCAGTGAACCTTCTGAGATATTTGAAATAGTTCTGATTGGATCCACTGGCGGAGCAGTTCTGGGCTCCAATTATGTTGCAAGGGTCACCATTGGCAAGAGTGACTCTCCGAATGGAGAGGTCCGCTTTGTAAATGAAAGTGTAATCACAGTGGTGAACCCGGACTCTACTTTGAAGCTGAGTCTTGTTTTGGAAAGAGCTGGAGGCCTTTTGGGAAATGCAACGGTATACTGAATTATTCCGGAGGAGAAAGTATCTTCATCATGTGATCCTCAGGCAGATCTCACTTTGCTCACGTCTTTCCTTTTCACAGGTTGTCTGGAACATCCTCGGTCCAAACAGCAGAGACATTCTGCCTGCTTTAAATACTGACTTTAGAGCTCCTGTGAGTGGCTCTTTCTTTTTTAGAGATGGAGAGGAGAGTTTGGGTATCATAGAGCTGCAGATTCTGCCTCATGGAGAAGTGGAAGTGGAAGAAACATTTGTTATAAAGCTGAGCGTTGTTTCTGGAGAGATGGATGTTGATCCTCAGGCCGGTTCAGTAACACTCAAGGTACTTTGCTAAATCTTAGCTCTATATCTCAATCAACACAGGCAACTTCTAACTACAAAATTCTGTCTTTTTCTTTCAGATAGAGAAGTTTGGAGACCCTAATGGTATAGTCCAGTTCACTCCTGATGCTCTTCAACAACGCATCATCAATGAGTCTACAGAGGCAGAAGGCCCACTCAACATTTCCTTGTTGGTCACACGCAGAGAGGGAACCATGGGCAACGTCACAGTGAGATTACACCACAAATCTACATTTTGTCCCTCTCTGTCAAGCAAATGAGTAAAACTGCTAACACAACCATCATTTCCTCCCAGGTCCGGTGGCAGATTCAGAGTGACTCAGATACAACGGGTGACTTCCTGGCCTTAGTGGGCTCTGTGATGATAGTGGAAGGCCACAGGGAGGCAGAGATCATCCTGAGCCTGATGCCTGATGCAGTGCCAGAGCTGGAGGAGATTTACATCGTCCAGCTTGTAGCTGTGGATGGTGGAGGGACTCTGGATGCCAACCCAGACCTGATCAGAACTCAGATAAGGTTTGACATTAGAACTGTGTTAGAATCACTCTGGCACAATGTACTGGGTAATTTGATTAAAGCATACAATTCTGAAACTACTACAGATAGACAGTAAACTAAATAAAACCTATATGAAGTTAGCTTGAAAAATATTTGAAGGTGAGTTGAAGTTGATAATCTTTATAGCCTGTTATTTTCACTTAGTGAATGAACACATTGTACTTAGTGTCACTGAGGGAAACAGAGCTGCTCCATGTGACCTGGGCATAATGATTCACTTTTCTGGCCAAAAACGATGTCTGTACAGACCTTCACAGTGTAATATACCTGTTCACATGAAAGGGACAGAGTTACTGTACATAGATCATTATTGCAAAATCAATTATCCTCTCGTGAAAGTAAATTTGTTCACAGTTCACACTAACCAAAATTTTAAATATAGTATTTTCTCCATTTTTTGTGTTCTTATTGCTTTATATTTGTAAAGTGCTGAAACAAAATGTTGGCAACAGCTTTAAAAGAGAAGTCAAAATTTTGTATTAAGTGTCCTTCCTTTTTCCCCTTTAGGGTGCCTGCTAATGATGATCCCCATGGTGTGTTTTCTCTGGACTCTGGACAGCAGGCTGTAGTGGTGGTGGGTTCAGGGTCTCTGCTCACTAGAGCTCTGGTTGTGAACGTAACGCGACTTGCTGGGCTGTTTGGCAATGCCAGTGTTGGCTATAAGATAAGGGGCAGGGGAACTGAGCTGATGGACATCCAGGAGATGCTGGGAGGCCGAGCTGAAGGAAGGCTGCTTATGGTAGAAGGCCAGCCCTTTAGTCAAATCACAGTCCCCATCAGCAGCCAGGTAAGGATCATAATACTTTTTGACCAACAAATTATGCATTTGGCAAAGTAGTACACTTTTCGTCAAACAATTTGAGCATATACTGTTTTGAAGAATTAATTTTATCTTCACTCTGTCTTTCTGTTATTAGGCATTTTTGTCATTGGGTGAAAGCTTTACAGTAGAGCTGACTGACGTTAGACTTGTCAGCGCTCTCCAAGGCTCTTCGCCGCGTCTGCTTTATGATGGCAGCTCTGCAGCAGTGACCATACCAGAAGATGCTGCGAGCTCAGAGGTGACTTGTGAATGTGTTTGTTTTTTTTTTCTTTTCACATAATAAATCATAAGCTCTAACAGAATAGAATAAAAATATAATTCCTTGCCCCACAGTGGGAAATTGAGGCTCATTTGTGGAGCTAAGAGGATAATAAAAGCAGTGTACTTTTTAATATGATTATTTTTGGATATTATTTCCCTAAATTAATCACTGACATGGATCATGAGTTTCTGACAGCTTCTTATAAAAACAAATGAATACACACATGAGTACACACTTACCATTCAGGTGACTTAAATCAAGTAATCAGAAGTGAATGAATAATGAAGTGAACAAGTTTAATAATTTTCAGTACATTTTTAATTTAATGCAAGTCACTCACATTTTTTAATGTAGTTCTAAGTATGTACACAGGGAACATTATCTGAGCACTGCAGTGTCATTTCTCAGAATTATAACTTAAAAAAACATTGTCTAACTCATTAACCATTTCATTTTAAGCTAGGGTGTCAAGTTTTTCTTGCTTTAGCATTATTTTTATTTGCATAAAAATACATTTTTATATATATTTTGTAAATAATCAGTGCAGAGTAGCATTACATTCTGCAAAAATAAAAATTGAAGGCCTTCAACTTCAAAATATAACAATCAGATGTCTGAATCAGTTATATGTCAATCATCTATTTTTGTATGCATTATTCCAACCATATGTAGCAGAATAATGCTTTTTTGGGGGGTTCTAAAATGGCTTTGATTTTATTTTAGTGATTTTAACATTTTATTTTTATCTGTTTTACATGAGTCTTCCTTTACAGCTTAGACAATTGGCACTCTCGAGAACCTGGTTTTGATTTAATTAAAGCATCACATGTATTATAAGACAAATTTTTTTTTTTTTACATTACACTTGTAGCATTACATTTTCTGCAGGGAAATTCAGGTGTCACAGCAGAAGGTTCAGTGAGAGCAGCGTGGATATTCACAAAAAAGTAATATAAAAATAGGAATAGAATGGACTGGGTGTCTCGGTGTGTAGTGTGTGTGCACAACATATGCAGAGGTTGTAGTCCTCAACATGGTTGTCCTGGTTTGTCTCAGGACATTTGCTGCATGACTTCCCATTTTCTCTCCCCTGTCTTTAATTATTCTTAAATAAAGGCCAATAGACCCTAAAATATCTTAAAGAATAAAAGACAAATATACAGCAAAAAAAAATAATATTTAAAATAGTTTATGTCTGTTTATGTCTTATTCTTTACTGTAGTCTCTGTAAAATATAAATAGTTTAGGACCAAGCATGTTACCTTGCGATATACCACATGTAATTTTAGAAAATCAGAGATTGTATTCTTTCTCTGTCCAAGCTGCTGTCTAATATGAAGTTAGCTGTTTATCCAAGACAATGTGATTAACTTAACCCCTGATTTATTGTCTAATTTCTCTTGTACTTATTCAGGTTGGATTTGCCTCACTGGCTCTGCAAGTTTTAAGTGTAGAAATAGGAACATGTGAGGCAAAGCTGACTCGAACGGGGCGTTTTGGTAACGTGACAGTGCAGTGGAAAGCTGGTTATCCTTCAGGGCAGAATCCATCTGGGTTCAAAACTGGGAAAATAGTTCCAAACTCAGGTAGGATACTTTGAAATGGATCAAGTTTAGTAATAAAATATCAACAAATGAATCAGTATAATTTCTGTGTTTGTGAACCACAGATATTATTATGTCAAATCTTTCTACCGATTCTAACTGTTGTGTACTTTCATTGTATTTAGGTTCTCTCACCTTGGCTCACGGAGAAAAGACTAAGGCCATAGCTTTTACAGCTGTTGCTGATCCATCAGAGGCTGCTTCCTATGCTATTCACCTCGCCAATCCTACATCAGACATTGGTGGACAGGGTGCTGTTAAGTTAAGGTAGTAGCTTAAAGAAGGCTTTAGGCAACACTTGAACATTCAACTAACTGTTACTGGACTCTTAAGTCTGTCTGCCTTTGTTGACAGGTCAGGCTTTACTGTGGCAGAAGTGGAACCATTGGGTATTTACCAGTTTGCTCCTGATTCCCGGCAACTTGTTATCGCAGAGGACATCCAGACAATAACACTTTACGTTCAGAAGCTCTACGGGTCTCGCAGTAACACGACCTACCTGTCCTACACTACATCAGGGGGCAGCGCCGCGGCAGGAGAGGATTTTGTCGCTGTGTCAGCTGGCCGAACGCTGTTCGACTCACCTCGACAAACAAACGCTTCCTTTCACCTTTCAATCGTTGACGATGCCCTGTCAGAGCCCGACGAGTACTTTTACGTCAACTTGACGCATGTTGAGATCCCTACTCCAAATTTAACCTGGGCAGATGCGCCCCCTCGCATCCATCCACAGCACAGGGTGTCTACTGTCACCATTCTGGCTAGTGATCTAACTGGTGGAGTTTTGAGCATTGGACCTGAGCTCGTCCAGGTGCAAGAGGACAGAGACGAGGCAAACCAGCAGGAGCGGAGGGTTGTGCTGCGGGTGCGCAGGTCAGATGGTGTCGCAGGGACTGTGAGGGTTCGGGTCCAGGCGTACGGAGGTCCGTTTTCTTTTACAGCAGCAATTATTAATGCCTATTAAGCCTGTAGTTTTTCTCAAGCTTGTGCTGATTGATATGTTACGTCACTCAGATGGAAGTACAACACGTCCTCCCTTCACTCTGGAGCCCGACAGAGCTCTCGCAAAGGAAGAGCAGGACTTTCGATTGGAGTCCACTGTAGTGTCTTTGGAAGATGGCGAGGAAGAGAGGGAAGTTGTCCTCATCATCCTGGATGACTCTGAGCCGGAGGGACAGGAAGTATTCTTCATCTACCTCAGTGATCCAGAGGGAGGAGCTCAGATCGCTGACAGACCGTCCCAGGGCTTTGGATCATTTGTAAAGATCACTATCCTTGGTAAAACATAAAACTCTTCTGACTTGTTTGTGAATTAAAAAAAAAGTACATGTGCAAATAAATAATCTTGACATAAGCTATTATTTAGTGGTGTATATAAATGAGTATTTACAGTTTTATTAGGTGTGTATTCTGAGCTCATTTGCTGTTGTTTGCACTTTGTCATGTATTTCCATGATTGACACACTAATGAAGATTAAGGTTTCAACAAATAGCCCACAATTTGTAATCTAGGTTTGAAGTTATACTTCTAAAATCATTGTTTGTTTTTTTTATTATTATTTTATTAATTAGTGTGTGTTGCTCTCTTTTAATCCACTTTTATTTTTCATACCTCCTTCTTTCCAAATTAGGGAGTGACCTTCATAACGGTATTGTAGGCTTTACTCTCGGCTCCTTGATGGGTCAAGTTCTCGATGAAGATTCAGTGAACAGAACTGCTCTGCTCTACCTACAGAGACAGAAAAACAGGTAATGAAATAAAGCTAAATAATGGAGTTTTTCAAATTAGTAGCCCGAAAATGAATCTCGTCTACTGGAATTTGATTTATTGTTCATAAAGAACGATGTTTTTTCGTTTGCTGCTTAGAGCTTTTGAAGATTTGCAGGTCTTCTGGAGGGCTACCTTCAGTGAGGAATCTTTAAGCCTGGTTAAAGATGGAGTCAACCTAACCTCACAGCTTGTGCAGACTTCAGGAGTGGCCATTTGTCGGAGAGGAGAGATCCTCTGTGCTTTCCTTCTGGAGGTTCTGGATGACATGGTAAAATACCCTCAGCAAAAATTTGCATTATATCATTTTATTTGTGTTTTTCACCTTTGAATATGAGTCACCCATCTGCTTTACTCCAGGAACCAGAATACCAGGCCTGGTTCTTGGTGGAGATTTATCAAGTGGGAGCTGGTGCCTCCATCAACGACACAACCCGTTTCGCCAACATCACCTTGGCGGAGAGCGACAATCCGCAGGGTGTTGTGTACTTCTCTGTGGGTCATAGACTGCCAGTCACTACTGTGATGACCACAAGGCTCAGCCTGCAGCTCTACAGGCAAGCGAGCACAGCTTCAGCCATGACTCTTCAATATCACACAGTGGTAAGAGATCATGTACTTTGTTTCTAAGGTTTATTTACCAGAAATGGTACTCAGGATGTATTGGTAAAGTTATGACATGACAAACCACATACTACAAACGATGCTTACATATTCAGTGTTTTCAACTAAATATCCACAGATAGATTTGACTACTTTTAAATCTTTTAGAAGTCTTTAAAAATGTTCAAGTAGATGTTTTTCTGAATATGTAGGTCATTTGTCAAGGAGTTCCAGTTATACAGTTATGCATAATTAAATGCTTTTTTTTCAAACTCTGCAAAAACCTTTGCACATGCAGCAAAAAGAACATCTTGGGGCCCAAAAGTGCAACCACATGGATTTTCCTGATGCATGTAGGTCTGAGGACATGAAACCAAAATACGCTTAGTGATTAAAATGCACTAGTCCCTCAGTCTGCAGAAGGATAAGCCAAACCATCTGACGCAAACATGTAACAGACAATACTGTATTTTAAAATATGTCATAACCCTCAAGGATTCATGATAAACTGTATCAAAAGCATGTCTGTTTTTGAAAGGGATCCACAATTAGTTTTAGCAACAGACTTCATTTGATGAGAAATATTATTTTTTTTTAGATGTAAAAACAATACATCCAAAATGTAGGCTGTTGTGTCTGGTCAGTTGTTCAGAGTCTGGTTGTCGGTTCGGTGCCGGGTCTGTCATTTTATATTCAGTACCAGCAGCAGTAGAAGAGCGTCCAGCGCTGCCTGTCTCTGATGTTTTGCTTGCTAGCTGCTGGCGGGGTTTAGGCGCTTTGTGGATAAAAACTGTCTGCACTGCGTTTGGTTTCCCTGTCATCATGAAATTCAAAAAGCCAAAGTTTTCCCCGTGTTCTACCTCAAAAATTACATTTTTCTGAAGGTTGATGTTTTGTTTTGTCTGCACCCAGATCAATTGCTTGCACTATACGAAGTAAATGCTTTTGATATTGGAGATTAAAGGCAGTCTCTAGTCTACTCCAAAAAAAACCCAAAAAAAATCCTTTCGGACACATTTGGTGATGTGCTTTCATCTCTTAGAGGATGTGGATGATAAAAGCCAGGAGTAGTGCAGAAGGACTTTCACCAAAGATAATACGGTGTGGTCAGTATGTCTCATAAACAAACATTACAGAGAGAGTTCGGACTCGGTGAGCTCTGTTCTTCAACAGAAGTGCATTTAAGTAAAAGTCTGATGTACAGGCAGTTCTAATAATCGCTGGTAATAATCACAGTGCTTCTTTGAATGTCGAAGACGTGTTTCATTCTGCTTTAGGAACTTAACAAGGAAGAGATGGTTGGTCCTTATGTCATCTGGCCTGCTAAAGCGGGCATGGATTTTCCTAAACAAGAGGGTCAAGTGACCTTTGAACCTGGGAGCCACGTGTCAACACTAGACATCTACTTGACGCCGGACCTCGCCTCGTCTTCACCCACACCGAAGCGCTTCCAGGTGGAGCTTTACAGTCCTTCAGGAGGAGCCAGTGTTCACTCCCAGTTTGGACGGGCCAATGTGACTCTGGTGTCAAACGTGGCAAGTCAGTCTGTGTGGGCCTTGTTGGATCCGTTACATCAGCCTCTCAACCCAACAATAATAAATCAGGTGCTGCAAGGACTTAAGAGTAAATCCACATCGGCTCTCTCTCGTGAGCAGATGACAGCTGTTCTTGAAACTCTTGGGAAGGTAAGAGGTTACAGTAGAAACCAGCTGTTTTATACACAATCCATTTGATAATCTAGTAAAGACAAGACACAAGTGGCTGAAATACACTTTCTCCACATGGAGGAAGAACTGATCCTTAGAGATAATGTCATTCAGAGAGAGCTTGGAGTGGAGCTGCTGCTCCTTTCCGTAAGAAAAAAAAAAAAAATCATCTTACTACTTTATGCAAAAAGGTGCACATTTGAATTACAGGTGTTCATTTTAAAAAGATTTCAAATGTCACTCAACATGATTCTAAGTGACTGAATGACGCTGAAAAGATACATCGTTGTAATTCAACATACATCATTTTTTGTGAAGTATTTGATTTGTTTTTATCAGGTTGCATTCAAAGCTGTTCTGTTTCTTGATGCAGGTACTCGCGGAGGCAGAGCAGACTCCCCTACATTCAAGCAGCCAAAATTTGACCTTTGACCTACTATGCGTTCTGGCCAATCCTAGCCGTATTGACACCCGAGGTCTCAGTCACCTTGTTGAAGTGGCAGAGCGATTCGCTTTCTCCCTTATCTCTCATCTCCAGTGTGAGATGTAAGTGTTTTGCATTAAAACTCAGCATTTTAATGAAATGCACAATCACAATCCTTAATATTACAAATGTTTCCTTTTTTTTTTTTTCATTTTCTACAGAATGGGCACTGTCATGGAAACATGCCCATTTATGACCATATCTGCCTTCCAGTGGTACCCAACCCAAATTAATGGACACAAATACAGGGGCCGTAATGCTGACTTCTTCCAGCTTCCAGATGCGCTGCTGCCTGTGCCAGCAGCCTCGTCAGCAGACTGCAGGAACCTCAGCAGGATTCAGCTGACCGAGTTCAGGACTGAACACTGGTTTCTTACCAATCATACAGTCACAGCTGTTAGTGGGAAGGTAGGAAACTTCTTGCGCAATTTGAACTAATTCGTGCGGATAATTATTTTACTTAAGATTTCTTTTCAAACACTAGGTGGCAGCATTGTCACAAAAATATAAAATATCTTAATCGTTTTAGACTCTGACGCTGATCTCCCTGCCGCTGCTGCTTCTGTTTGCAGGTATTTTCAGTTAGTCTCCAGGAGAGAGGGTCACGACCCCTAGAAGACGGCAATGAGGTGATATATCGGGTCAACGCTCCTGGTCAGCAAGTTAAACCAGGAGCATCTGTGTGCCTTCTTTGGAACCAAACCACTGCAAGGTGAAAACACTTGTGATCAGAGTCATGTACTGATAGACATATGTTTGTCACAAAATTAGGGTTAACTATTTCAGGGTGCAATGAAAAACAAGTCTCTATTAACATGTTTTGGGACCTTTTCGTATCAGTGGGATAGTAGTTGTTGTGCAATAAGAAGGTTATTGGTTCCATTCCAGCTTCTTTTTGTCACATATGATGTGATCTGGCAAGACATTTAACCCTAAAAAACCAGTGTATAATTGTGCGAGTCTGTAGTGTAAAGTATTTGAGTGGTTAATGTGACTGGAAGGGTGTATATTAATTCAATCCACTTACCTGTAATTTGCTTGTACAGGCTTAACTTTCCATTAAAACCGTTCATATTATGTCATTACTTTAAGTCAAGGAATCCATCTTTAAAATATATGTCAGCACTTACTTGCCTGAAGGTTTTGGCCTAAGGCTGTTTAAGGTCCTCATTTACAGTTTGGCACTGGGCAGCTGGTTTGGATTTGTCTTTGACACACCAAATTATAATAAAAGGTTGAAAACAGTAAATGACAGGTGAATTTCTTATTTGGGATATAAAGCTCCTTAGAAATGTATTCATATCACTTATAATCATCCTAAGTGTGTTCACTACAAACTCTATCGTATGGTTTTATTCTTGCAAGTGAAAATCAGAAAAAAATGTGGTGTGTATTTGCAATTGATCACTGCCTTCATTTTTCAAATAAAGAAATTAGCAAAGACCAAATGAGGTAAACTGCATGAATTCATCTGGGTTAGGATCAAAATAGAAGAGGTTGATTATTTCATTGTGCGACATGCTCTACGTCCCCCCCGCCACTCACACATATCAACAACGCTTCAGTGACATATATTCCCCACCATCAATTTACTTAATTATGACTTTAGTTGCACAGATAAATTCTGTACTGTTTTCCCAAGCACAGAAAAAGCAATGTTTTATGATATTTTCCCTTTAAATAGCCAGCAATGGCTGAGTTAGAGGTCACTGACTCCGGCTCTCGCTGCCTCAACCTCTCTAATTTCCTCCTTTCTTTATTTCTCAGCTATTAACTTTTATTTTGTGACAAGGAACAGTTTCCTTTCCGGTGAAAAGTCCAAGTTCGGTCTCTTATTAAGGCTCCTTAAAGGCCAGAGCATGTCTTTTTTTGTTCTCATATTTGGACATTCCAGCTGCTGCACTCTGTGTCCTCCCACCCAGAGTCAGTTTCTGGAGGACATTTCTAGGGCGTGGAATGGGAACACTTGGCTGGAACACGCTGTTACAAGTTAAAAATTGGCAGGTATGGTTTGGCCAGTGAAGCTGTTTGGGATGAATAAACACAAGGGAAGAGAAAATACATGTGAGGCCGAGAGTTCAAAAGGCTGAGAAGAAACAACCATTATGATTAGTTAGCTGTTTCCGCAAATCCCACACAAATCGGAAAAACGTATATGTTGTCTATTTTCTTAGATTTTCATCGCTGTAAAGACCCTATTCCAGATTTTTTTCTTTGCTTGAGAAATCTGAATCCCCCTTGTGCAACTCACACATATTTTAAATTCTATTTTCAGGTGGGTGAGATCTAAAAATCCTCAAACATTAAAGGGGAAAAGTATAAAGAAATATGTAATCTCAACCTGCTTTGTCTCCTCTCTTAAACTCTCTTCTCTGCTAGCTGGTCATCTGATGGACACTACTGCAGGGTTGTGAAGGAAAGTGGCAGTTATGTGGAGTGTGCATGCTCCCACTTGTCTGTCTATGCAGCGCATGCAGAGTTTGTTGCACTTGCATCCTACAACGAGGCCTTCTTTGCGTCAGGATTTATTTGTATCTCAGGTATGAAAAACTGTTTTTTTATTTTTATTTCTCTTTCAAATATTTCATTTGTGAAAGATACATCAAATATGCTCCAACTAAAGGCTTATATTCAGGTTTTAGTTTGGAGTTTAATTTGTCATATTGGTCCCTATGGATATCTTAATAAGTTGTAATAAATTATCAATGCATTTTTCATTTTTTTTAGGGTTTGCATTGGCCATCGTATCCCATGTACTGTGCTCCCATTCTCCCATGTTTGCTGCCAAACTGCTCACTCACATGTTGGTGGCCTGCCTTGGAACTCAGGTAACGTTTTGGCTTTTTGATTTAACTTAACACAAATTCACACCTGATTTTTATGTTATCCTTAAAAGTCGATACAAGCAGGATAAATGAAATAGGTGCATTACTCTATAAACACACATCCCCATCGGGACTCATGACGCTCATATGTGTCGGCGTCTCTATGCCGTGGAGATGCTTTGTTTTCAACAGTGGTGCGGATAAAGACTGGTTGGAGTCTGGAAAAGACATAAAAGTTGGGTGTGAATTAAATCTACCAAAGATTAAATCAAACATGTTAGTACAACCTAATCCTAATCTGGTAGAGGAATATCCCAGTTCTATTGGAGCGTCTAAATAGTCTACCAAATTTTTATTAAAAAGAAAAAAAAAAGAAAAAGAATAAATACTGTATAATTGATAGAGGTTGTAACATAGCAAAACCTGAAAAATGTCCAGGGGTATGAATACTTCTGCAGGGTATTACAAGCAAAAAGGCTGCTGGATGTGAATAAATCATGATCAATGTGTTGATCTTGATCTTATTTCAAATCGCTAAATTAAATCAAAACGCAGACAGAGCAAACACATGCACAGAGAAACACATGCATGCTGCCAAGCCATCTCTTTGGCCTGCAAGATATCTCACAGGTATTTTTCTTGGAAATGTGCATGGATGTGAATACACACATCATCACATATCATCAATTGCACAGTTTGCGGGCTGCTGCGTCCTGACAACGCAGCCATGTCCACCCCGCACCTGCGGCCATTAGAAACGCAACCATTGAGTGAGATAGATATGTAGCTACAGGTCAGTCCTTCATCTGGTTCTGATCGTGTGTGTGTGTATGTGTGTGTGTGTGTGTGTGAGATTGTGTGCGTCTGTGCGTGAGTGAGTGCGGGACTGGTAATTTTCCACTGATCCCCTCTGTCCTCATTGGTTGACAAACACAATCAACTCTGAAGTAGACTTCAGGGGCTAGCCTCCACAGTCTTGACCCGTTTATGGCCCAGGCAGAACCTGAAAGGGTTTTGGATGGAAAATTCCAGCCCGTTCTCTCAGTTTAATACTCGACTGTACTTTGAGGCTTTCTTTCCCCTCGATTGTGCCGATGCTTTAGCGGTCCCGTTGCAGTTCTCCGGCTCCCGAGCCAAGATCCGTTAATGAAAGGGAGGTTCAATGTCCAGATTCACAAGCTGGAGCTCCAGCTAAATGTGTTATCACCTAATGAGGTGGACCCCTCAAGACAGGAGGCCGTCTAGTCGTGCCAGCAATCATTTGGAAGCGATGATGGCTGCAAGTGTGCTGGTGTGCTCAATAAGAGATCAGCCCACATGTTCCTTCACACAATCTCTTTGTCTTGGAAATGAAATGGGTGATACGAAAATACTTATGTTTAAATCAACCTCCCCCCACCAATAGGTAATTTGTATATGCAGTTTTGTTCTCACTGTTCCCTGGTTTCCTTTCAGCCCTGGCCAAGCAGCTGTCACTGGTGTCAGGCTATTCTGTCATCCTTGTAGGCTAGTCACTGGTCCTCCTACACTTCCAGATTTTATATTTTTGGATTAGATTATTGTTTTACTTGTAAAAAAAAATGAGTGAACTTGAACTGGTAAAAAAAAAAAGGTAAAACTGCTTTGATTTCCTTAAATCTTTGTAAAATGACCTCCTTTACCCCTACGCTCATTTGTATGAATATTATAGTGTAAAAAAGTTTAATGTTTTCAGATTAGAACAATGACCCAGTGATTACTTACAGTAGAGCATGTGTTAAAAATTTGAATTTATGGTCGTATCTACCTCTATTTCTTAAGAGTACCTTCACCAGTGGCACCTCTACCGTAAACGTTTTAGTTGCTACCAACCGTCCTCACATTTCTTGCTGGATATTTTTTTTTCTTTTATACTTGATTACTGTGCTTGACCGAATTGTTCGAGTTCATTTAAGGTGGTAGATTTCATAGCATGCCTTTTAAGTACAAAGGCTTTCCCATGAGGTTGGATTTTATTGTTAGCCTGCTCTATCAATCTCAAAACTACTCTTAATGTGTGTTTAGGATGATTGTTTTACTGGAAAACCCAAATTAGTCCAGGTCTAAACCATATGAACCAAACAATCACCCGAAAAGGAAATTGGTCAGGATGTTCAAGAACAACCATAAACTGCAAACCACTGAAGGACTTCTGTTACTGTCCACCAGAAAGAAAGTAAGGTTTCAGTCACCGTGTGCCAGAGGGTTTCCGCCGTCTAAGCACCATTCTGAGCATCCGTTTTGCTGCCAGTGACACTGGTGCCCTAACCAAGGAGAACAGAATAATGAACTATCTCCAAGTGTAGCAACTTCACTGGTCTACACTTGAAAAGTGATAAATAAAACTATTAGGCTTCAACGAGGACCTTTGTAATGCTCTGGTCCTTTCATGCTTGGGCAAGGCTTAATGCTTAAAAGCAGAGTCTGTGCCAGGAGACGAAGCAGTTTTAATAAACTCCCATTTCTGTCAGTAGCGACACTCTGAGCTGCACCTGCAATAACAGACACTTGCTGATGGCTACAGAAATTCATGATCAAAGTGCAGCTTGCTAAGGGCCATTTATTCAAATATTAGTAGGCGTGTATTATATTTATTTGAGCTTACATGTTGAATCCTGTGCAGTTTAGAGAAATGATCACTGAAGCTGTGTGGTAAATTTGCAAAGAGTCTGAACAGTGTTCAGCTTTTTGTCCCTGGAAATAACAAGAGGTCTGACTGCATTCCTCCACTGCAGAAACTTCCAGACACATGTTGCTCCTCATTGGGTTCACTCTGTTAACAAAACCAAAACAGAAAGGTTTTGGAGGACACCTGGAGACCGTGTTTGTGCTGCTGCTCTCACTCCGCCACCACAACTAGTCTAAATAACCTATCACTGCCGGATCATAGTCGAGTTTTTGTAGTTCTTGTTTATGAACTGTGCCTTGATTTTCCAGTGTGAACTTGAAGAAGCCATCGGACCTGCAAATAGCAGAGAAGAAGTCAATGACAGCACTGTCTCTTGCACTCCCGGTCTTCGGCCTCGTTAATGCTTCACTCCTGGTTTGGACTGTCAGCTTCTGTTCCAGCCCTGCCTGTGACAAAGAGGCCTCTCCTCATGTGGTGACTGGAGTTAGTCACTGCCTCTGTCCTCTGTGTGTGGAAAAAATTAGAGCTGCCATTAGGATTAATGTCTGTCTCCACCAGCTACAGCCACAGAGAGGGAATGGGAATGATGTCCCTTTTCTCTCTGAGAGCTTAAGAGTTTAAATCATTTGAAATTTGATGAAAATAAAACCCTCAGAGGGTTCCTCTGCATTATTTTGAATAGTTTTTAAATAAAATTGTCCTCTTTTTATTTTGCATGGCCTTTCTCAACCTTATCCAGTGATGAGTTAGGAAGCATCTCAGGCCTCGAGCAACATGGTTAGTTATTATTAGGAGATAATAAGAAGTAGGGATACAAGCAAGAGCAGAAGATAAATCGATCTGTGAGTCACTTTACATCGGTTCCGGAGTAAATTGTGTTTAGTGTGTAAATGTTCTCATTTTCTGTAAATCCTTATGACCTTCTTAATCCCACATTTCAAATGTGTTGGTGCAACAACAATCAGGGTTTTAGCACGAAACATGTTAAATCAGAAAAGCGTGATCGAAAGCAAACTGCTGGAAATATAATTCGCAATAAAAGGTTTCTGCTAAAGTCATGATTTGGATAAAAACATTCAGCGTTTTAAGACTTGTGATGTACTGGAAATGTAATATTTACTTTTTGATTACTTTGCTGAAAACCCCAAAGAGAAGCCTGTTGAGTTCATCAGATGTTCTTGATCTAAAATGTCTGTGAATTTCAAAGATTTCAGTGATGTTAATTATTGAATTAACATTAGATTGGTTATTCACAAGCTGATGTTTTCAAGCCTCTCTCTTAATTATGACTGTCCACCTGCAGCCAAAGGAAACCCATTTAAGCCCATTTATGGCTATTCCAAATAAATGAAATGCATTTGTTAACATGGAATATCTATTTCACAATCACATAATTGTGTTCAAAGTACGCTTTGGGGTTTTCTACATTTTTAGCGTGAGATTAGGCTCTCACTGACTGAACAATGAATTTGTTTTTAGACTCTTTACAAATGTTTACCTTGAATGCCAATGAATTGGTCCATTCTGGTTGTATTTATTTGTGTTACTAATACAGCAGAATAGGTTTGCAGGTTTTATTGCTCAAAAAGCTTTTTTTTTATTTTTTATTGTGCATGTATTGTCAGCGCCTCACTTTACCGTTCTGTCTGTAGCTGCCAATGAAGCATTTAATGGAAATGTGGGTGTACAGCCACAAAATGCTATTGTGGGAAAGGAAATCTACTCTCTATCTCTCTCTTGCAAAATTTAAACTCCATCCATTGTGAGTACAGTGTCACACACGTCATGTAGTGTGTGAACGTTTTCCCCAGCAGTTTCAGTGTTTTATTCCTGCTTCTGGGAGGTGTTTCAGTGACTCCTATTTCCTGTTGTTAAGGATTTCCTGTCAGTTTTTGAACCGACTCCAGCATTGAGAAGTTTGTTCTGCAGACTCCACGCATGGCCAAACCCAACATCAAGTTCTTTCACTCTTACGCAACACCAGCCACCGTCGCTATCCCTTCCTGAGCAAAAATATAAAAGCCGTTTGACTGACAAAAGTTTTTATTTTCTATTTCAACCCAGAACGATGAGCTCAGCTATCAAGCGGGAAAGTTAATGACTGAGCGGTCCAAGACTTTACCATTTTTGTTCAGGAAATGAGATAAACGCCAGCATTAAGTGCGCTTTCCAGGGATGTTTATATGTTCCCATCATGACCAAATCCATTTAAATCCATAAACAGAGCGAGTTAGAATGTCTGGGTTTTAGCAGATCTCCAGCAGACGTAAGAGAGCCCCCGTTATTTTTGATCAAATCTATGCTTGTGCATAAATAAAGCATCAAGAATAGTAGATAGAGGAAGAACAGGTACAGCTTTTTATGCCCTCTCCTAAAATATCCTTACTATCATGATATTTATCAATGGTTCCCTTCTGCACTCCCTGCCAAAGAAAACAAAATGTCCTTGATAGGACTTTAATGCAATACTAAGGCCTCTTGTGTCTGTCAGGCTGAGCTATTGGCTGGCAGATGATGGAAGGGTATAAAGTATCAGCACTCAGGACCCTTTATTACTGCGTGTGTGTGCAGACAAGACAGTGGAGAGGTGAAGATGGCCTCCTGGGAGACTCACATTACGCTCTCACTAGCTACAGCTGCACGCCAGGTGCTTAGTGTTGTCCTGACTTGATCTGCTCACAGTCTGATCCGGCGCTGTTGAGATCAGCAGCACCGTCCTTCTTGCAACATGTTCCTCGCTGTTGACCTTTCTTGTTCTCCCTTTTGTTGAAATGGGAGTCTGAACTTTGCAAAGTGTTGCGCCTCGAGAAAGAAGTCCTGCCCAATCAATTTTCCACATTTTGTCACATTACAGCATCAGGCTTCGATGTACTTTATTCGAAATTTATGTGGTCAGTTCGTAAAATAATTCACAAAGAAGAACGGTCAAAACTTTCAGCCTCTAAATGTGAGAATCCCTCACATTTAGTCCCTCAAAAGACTTGCAGCTGTACAAGCCACAGAATTCTGTTCTGCACAGTGTTGACTCAAGCGGGTTGAATACAAATGCATAGTAATCATTTCAGATGTTTGTTTGGGGGGGGAAAAAGTAGAAGAAAAAGTTTAAGAGTTTTAAAGGGCACCACAAATCATATTCATTTGGCCTTTCATGGCTTTATTTTCTGTGTAATTCGATCAGTTCTTTTGTTTGCTTTTTGCATTTTGCTGTCTTTTGACATATGTGTATTTATACCACGTGCTATTCTCGTTTCCGCTTATGTCTCAAGGTGCTGCTGGTCTGCACTAATGCAAAACAGTATTTTTATTTTTATTTTTTATTGTTTGTGCATAATCTGTGTGATTTATCTATTCAACTTCTAAGAATCAGCTGCATGTAGGCCTTCAGTGGGGCCTTCAGTGACCAATAAAAAGTTGTATTATTGATCTTTAAACCATCAGGAGGGTTGAAACTCACTCTGACCCCTCTGGACTCTGGAAGTTACATATTTAGAGGTTTCCAAATGTGTGTTGTCCTAACAGCTGGTGACCCTTAAAATAAATACACTTTCCTCTAATTCCACATGAAGTAGGAGAGTTCAGCAGTTGTTATCCGACTGCTGTTAAAATATTAAGCTAAACCGTATGAACTCTTACATATCATCAGCGAATAGTTGCAATAGAGACAGTTTTAAAGTTGTGATTGAAAGATCCGAGTCTCACAGCTTTTCAAAAGAAATGTCATCAGTTCATTACTTGTCCTTTTATTCGTAATCTATATTGCTTTGAAAGAGTTTTCACGCCCCTTTAGTTATTTTACAACGGTGCTTTGCACACAAAATTACAATAGTGAGAAATCTGAAAACATCAGTCAGCAAACATCCCGTTGCTGATGAGTCTTAGCAACAGGATCATGAAGACCAAGCAGCAAAACATGTCAGGTCAGGGATAAAGTTGTAGAAACATTTAAAGCGGTGAAAATAGGTTATAAAACAATATTCCAATCTTCCGACATCTCACAGAGCACTTTTCAGTCCATCACTCGAAAAGGAAAAGAGCATGGAAACCTAATGAGACACGACTCTGAAAGGAGAAAGTTCATCAGAGAAGCAGTCGAGAAGCCAGTGGAGATGGATGGAAGACTTTGTGGCATAACAGTCTGATATGCCACAAATCTTATATGTACGGAAAAGTAAAAATGAAAACAACAGTATATGAGCAAAGCCATAAGAGTCACTACGGTAAACATGTGAATGTAGTCCAATGTATGAGGCTAAAATCGTATCCTTTGGCACACATGCAAAAGACTATGTGCATTACAGACTCAACACACCCCTCATTACGGGATCACACCATCCCTCCCGTTAAACGCTGGTGGTGGCTGCATGTTGTGGGACTGAAAACCATCCACACTGAAACCATCCCAGGTTGACCAAAGCGCTGAGGCTCCAAAAATTACATAAAATAAATTAAAAGTAAAAGAATGAAGTTGCTGACGAGTACTGCAGAAAAACAGTCTTAGCAACATAGATAAAACACTTCCTTTGTCTCGTTCACTAAGCACAAAGATTATTAGAAATACCAATGGATCTTCTAATATATGCTTAATGTATTAATTAATGACGGTCATTAATGTTGAAATTTTCTTCTGACTGTGGAGTCATTTAGTTCGTCAGTGACCTGATGAACCAGTACTGCTGCGATACTGTCAATGAATTCAGGGAGCCTCTCTCAAAGTCCTGCTCTATTTTTGGTGTTCCAGTTTGTCTTGGCTGAGCTTCATGTGCCGAGTTGGCTGAACTTTGCAGGTTTTCACAATTGTTTACCATGAACTTGTTGAGGTCGCCCGTGTTGCCGCCTCGGACGTGATGTTTTGCAGCAGCTTTACAAATGAAGCCAAGCAGAATGTTTTGCAGTTCTTGTGTCACTTGTAGTAATACGGTATCGTTTTGTTTTTTTTTTTGTTTGTTTGTTTGTTTTGCTTCATTGTTAAGAGTGACAGTTCTTTAAATGCAACTGAATAGAAAGCTTAAAGCTATTGAAGTGAGATGGGAAGTCTGACGCATTTCAAAAAAAAAAAAGAGGAAGTGAAATTGTGCTTGTGGATTTAGGAGGGCCGACTCTGTGACCTAAAATAGACAATCGAGAGCCGCCAACTTCCTCAGTGAATCAGGAAGGCTTAAATACAGGAAGGAAACATCTTTCAGTGTAATCTAAGATAACTGTGTCTGTAATGACTCCATTTTGTTTAGACTGGCCTTAAACTCTTTGTTTAGAGTTTCTGTTCATGAGCTTGATTTGATATTTGGAGTTTAAAGCTGCAGTATGTAAAAATATATTTATAAATATATGTTTTTTACATATTTATTAGAACTGTCACTAAGTCACGGCAGTATAATGAGACAGATAATCTGTGAAAAAATTAAGCCCCTTTGCTTCCTCCATGAAGTTCTACCAATCAGAAATAACCAATCAGAGCCAGGAGGACAGTCTTATCTCTGTCAATCGTGCTTGTGTATGCGCTGCAGCTGTGCTTCGGACGGAGAAGCAACTTACCGTTACTGGAAAACTGTTTATCTGCCATCATCAGTGTTCATGCTAACTAGCATGAGCTCTGCTGTGAGGAAGAAGCTGTAGCACAGCAGAGAGCATTGTTTGAGCAGCATGTACATGAGCAACATTGGCAGCGCTAAGACCTGCCTCCTGACTCTGATTGGTTGTTTTTGACTGGAAGCGCTGTAATTTTTGCAGACGGCAGGAGGCAGAGGAGCTGGATAATTTTTTTTTTTTACAAATGATCTGTCTGAAAAATGTCAGGACGTAGTCTACTGTCAGGAAACTATGTAATAGTTGTTGTTTTTTTTAAATATGTAAAAATATATATATTTTTTTTAGTAAAGCTACGTGCTGCAGCTTTAAAGTGATGTTCAGTGTATTCACTGGAAAACTCAGAATTCAGACAGGTCATAACAAGCATTGACACATCGTACATATACGCTCCGTCACAATCAAGTCACTCTGTTCACACAGCTGTTTTCAACGTTATCGAAAAGCAGTGCCAAAATAGATTAATGACTGGGGAAACAGCTTTTGCAAATTGATATGTGCCATTTAAATCAGCCTTTCAAACTGTTACTCACATATCTTAATCATAGTTGCAAACTCTTTTCAAAAGTAGCCTATAGGGGTCGCTAAAGCTCTACGACTGAAGCCCAACCGCAGCAGCTGTGAATGAAGTGGCTGATCAATGATTACCCTGAGAGCTGCTTCGTTTTATGACTAAACCCTTTTTGGTACAGACTTGGAAATAACTACATGGATAAAAAAAAAATAAAAAATGCACAAATCAACTGATGCAGGTTTTGTTGTGAGAATAAATGCACCTGTGGAGAGTAAACTTTGGCAAACTGACCTCATATCAGCAAATTTCCCTGCTGGTAAGGAAAAAAAAAACATGTAATAAATGAATATAAGCGGATTAAACCAAAATTCTCAAACAGTTGAAAGTTAGTTTAGTCTTTCAATCGACTTGTTCACTGAATCTAAGCCTTCTGAAGAAAAAGAAGAAGGCAGGTGTTTACGGGGCTCCTGGCGTTTCTGCTCAGCGCCAGTACTAATTAAATCTAAATCACACAGCTCAGTAACCGTTTGGCTTCAAAGCCTCCTACTGACAGATGATGGTAGATGTGTCCCGTATAGATTGCCTGTTGATTGTTGTTGCTTCTTTAACAGACTTTTGGAAAAATCATCTACAAGCCAAAGGATTTCTAACTTCTGATTTCGCTCACGTATCGCGATCACAATAAAAGCATCTTAGAGTGGATACAGTTGATGTGTTTTATAGCGGCTTGTAAAAGTATTCACACCCCTTGCTGTTTGTCACATTACATCCACAAACGTCATTGTTTTATCTGTGTTTTATGTCACAGTTCAACACACAAAGTAGGTCGTAACTGTGAATTGAAGTTAAGATGGTATAGAGTTTTTCATCAGATGAAAACCTTAAATGTCTGCATTTTTTTTCAACTTCCCTTCCTCTGATACTCCTCCATCAAACCTATGTGACCTAATTTCGTAAGAAGTCAGTCCAGTATTTCGTATGACAAATGTGAAAAGGCTGAAGTGAAAGGAATGGTTTTTCAAGACAAATCCCTTGTCCTGATTGGGAATCAATGGAGAAAGGTCTATGCATCACTTAGCTTGATAAAGGAGCCCTGCTTACAGTACCAGCCCCAGCTGAGGTAGACACTTATCCATTGAGGTCTGCGGAAGGCCAAAGCAGACCCGCTGAGTGTGCTTGTTCAAGGAGTTGACCTTGAACAGCTGCTTACATTGTTTGTACAGCTGTGCTAGATGCACACCACTCTGTCCGCGTGGGTTTGTGTTGCAAAGAGATCTCAGTCTGCTTCCCTCCGGAGGTTGAGGAAGAGAACTTCTAGAGGCTTCTCAGCAGTGGTCCCGGTGTGATGGAAAATCAGGGAGGCTGCTCGTTGACTGTTGGACCAGGAGGAAGAGGAGGCCTACTGGAATGCAGCTAAATGTGCTTCATGTGGGTGGCTCAGCTTGGAGCGCGCATATGGAGGAGTGAGTGCTGCCACTGGCATCTAGAAGCGTGCAGTACAACAAATGGTAGGGTCACAACAAAAATAGCATAGTGGGCACTGTTTGTGTGCATGCACTCCTTGAAATATGCAATCTATAATAGAATGCATTAAAAAAAAACAACAACCCAGAACTGTGATTCGTCAAGATTTGTGAATATCCTAGAATAGAAGTATTTTCCACCAAAGACATGGTGAACTTGCTGACACTTTCTCATGTTTTGATCCTCTTTTTGCTGAGTCACACAAGATCAAAGAGAAACTTTCTGACTCCTGGCCTCCAATTTGTTCAAGAAATATATCAGCTGTTCCCAGAACCAAGGTGAAGGTTCTAGATATTGTCCCGCAGCGTTGCACGCTGGACCACAGACACGTTGTTCCGCTCCCGCTGTGTGTGTACTCACACAGGCAAGTGGAGGTGCAGCGTTGTGCTTGTTTGGAGATAAAACAGACCACAAGGGGGGTGGATATTTATCTGCCAACAGCTTGTTCAGCATCTGTGGCTCAATGCAAGATTCAACACAAAACACCTGTGAACTTTAGCTCTTCTGTCTTACACAACTGCTGCATAACATTTGCAATCAATGCGCATATGCACACATTATGATATTAAACTATCAATCCAGGCGTGCAACTGCTTCTCCACATGCATGGGAAAATAAACACATTCTGCCCCATTTACTCTGACTCACCTAAATACAACAATCAACTGAGCTGACATTGGCTGCATTTGTGACTCACACCGTACACTGCCCCCATGGTAAAATAGGGTGGGGAAAGCATCGTGTTGTGGGAATGCTTCTTTTTTTTCAGCAGGGACACAGAAGCTGGTCAAAGTTGATTAGACGACGTGTGGAGTTAAACACAGGGCAACTGAAGAAAACCTGTATGAGACTCCTAAAGGCTTGAGTCAGTGAGGCATAAAGGAATAGTTTAGATCGCAGCGTATTCAAGTGTTGTAGTCAGCGTTCGGACTTAAAACTGTGGCAAGACTTCAAAGTTGTTGATTGCAGATATTCTCCTTCCAATTCGCTAATTCTGGGCTGTTTGGCAAAGAATAATCTACAAAAAAACAAATCAGTCTTTAGACGTACGAATCTCGTTTGGATGCACTTCCAGAGACTCGCAGCTGTAAATTCTCTGTGCTTGTAATATAAACAAACGTGAAACGATTTTGAATCGTTTGCAAGGCTCTCTTTGTAATACTTGCCAAGGACGGTCAAAATTACAATTTTGCTGGGAGAGATTGTGGTTCACTGATGCCCGACGATTAGACGAAGAATGCTGGAATAAGAAAAGCATACATTTAGCTTTTCTTTCTCAAATCTTCACAATGACACAGTGCTGGGTGCTGGCTGATGCTGGAGCCAGCTAGATCAAACCGGTAGCTGTTAGAAAGAAGGGGGAGGTGAAGGAGAAATGAGGGGAAAGAGGAGGAGGGGAGATGAGATGTAAAGATGGAGTAGGTGGGAAGGCCAGGAAAAAAAAAAAGTGGGATAAAGAAGGCAAGGTAGAAGAAGTCTTTGCAGTGGAAAAGGAAGCAGGAAGTCTTTTGGAAAGGCTCGGATGGACATGCAGGCAGATGGTTCAGACCCCTACTCCCTCAGTGATGTAATGCATCGGGTTTATGCTATTTTTAGCTGCACTAGTACGCTTTGCATGAGCGTAGGCCTATCGATCAGCCCCACAATTCACCAGGAGGGGGGAGAGCTGCAACTAAGCAGCAGAAAATAGCTTCACTAATCATTTTTTTTTTTCTTTTGCAAAGGTTTAGCATTTGTGTTCCTCTTAATTGTTAGTGTCTGATCAAGGTTTGCAGAACTGTTTCGTCTGGCTTTACATTTCAGTGCAAATTGTTTTGTTTTCAGGGAGTTTATTTGCTTCCACCTTCTGCATCAATTTAGACATTTGGTTTCGAAAAGGTATTTGTCTTTCAGACCCAGTTATCGAATTAAAATCCAAATAAATTTTGTCTAAAGCGAGGCTGAATTATTTAGAAGGCTGCAGTAGCCACAACATATATCCCAACCACAGTAAGCAGACCACCTATTGGGTCTTGTAAAGTAAAAAAAAAAAAAAAAAGTTTCCTGAGTTAGCATTTTGTCAAAGTATTGATGTTAGTGTTAGCAATGAAGAAAATGAACAAGAAATCTCTTTTTCTGTAGTAATGTCCCATTTATTTGTTTGCTTTCCATCAGTGTCTTTACTGGCAAATATTTGATGTAAATTTTAGGACATCATGTTAATATTGTTTGTACGGTATAACAGAGTAATATGTCCAGTGGTTTGAGCATTTCATCCCGTTTCAAACACAGATTAGATTTTATGTGATAGAACATATAAATACATAATTATTTAGTGGATCTGAAAAGCGTGGACATAGAAAGGTCCTAGTTCAGATATGAAATTATATTTTGAGCTTTGAACTCTCATTAAGTTCTAAGCTCTCTAATTTTGTTTAATCCAAAAATAGAGCAATTAGAGCTACTGCAAACCCACAAATACATTCTCATCCACCTCACAAGCTGGGAAAGGACACAGCTTCACATTTTCAGTTTCACATTTTCAGTTTCATATATTTCCGGAAAATGTATTGCTTGCCTTAGATTTCAATCTTACATCACAGTCATACATTACCAGAAGTTGTAGTAACCTACCCATATTTAGCATTTCCTGTTATCAGAGAGCTTGCAGGCAAACACACAGGACCATTTTCCAGCGCGTGTTTTGAGAAAGTCTGCAGCCTGAGGGTATAGACAGGTCGACTCCTGGTGAAACAAAGCAAAGAAGCAGCAGACAGGCACATGAGAAGTTTTACATCTGCGCCTGTGACCCCGGGCCCTCCCCCTCTTAGATTTTACTTTAATGCATACATTAAAAAAATAGGTTCAGTAATTGTACATGTTTTATATGTTTTTCTCTTTCTCACAGGTTTAAAAACACTTTTTCATTGCTTTGATTGTGACCCAAAAGTTTCTTCTTTTGTTCTCTCTATTTAGACAAAAATATAAGGCAAGAAATATAAACTTGTTTTTCTTTAGAACTCAATAAAAATCATACTGCTGTCATAAATAACATTAATGCATTTTTATGCAGTATAAAACCTTTGTCAATATTTTTATTTTTAATTAAATAATTTAGATGAATTGACCTAAGCAACAAATAAACACCTGTTAAATTAGTTTAAATTTTTAAGTGCATTTTGCACATAAAATATTTATATTATGTACTTTTACTCTTCATAGCAAAAGAAAATCCAGTAGCCAGGCTGCTGAGCAGACAGGCTGCTATTAGCGTTCTGTTATTCTGAAACATTGTCGCTTAAACGTGCTTCTTCCCTTTGCATCAGGAAGGGAAGCAATTTCAAACAGCCAAATTAGTCCTTCTCCTATAAGCTGGACCCTTATTTCAGCCAGCTGACCAGCAGCACATAGCAGCAGTTTGCTACTCCGTTCACTCTTTAACTTCCTGTGGTATTTATGCTAGGTTTTTAAATTGTAGGAACGATTCTTGCCTTCTGAAATCCACACTTTGTCTTATTGAAGGCAGTCCAATGCTAAAACCTCAGATCAAAATGTGGTAAAATGTTACATCATTTATATGTAAAGTGTTTCCCTGGAGATTTCTTTCTATCTTTTTATTGGTTTTCTTTTGGAATAGTTGCGTGTCACAATTTTTCTTCTGTGAAATCGCCCGTCTGTGCCAGCAAACACAGTCTGTCATTGCACAGCGTTTGTTCCCATAACATACCTGGCCAGCCTCTCCACTAGGCACAACTCCAGGCTGTTCAGTCACGAGTTCCCGTCCTGTGCTATTCCTCCCACTCACATCCTCCAGGCACCGCTTGGAACATGCACAGGAAGCTGACTCAGGAGTTTTTAAGGGATTAAAAACATAGGGACAGTTCTTTACATTTCCACTTAGAAGCTGCATGCTAGGACTTTTTTTTAATTTTTTTTTTATGAAAGGTGAAGTTGGGTAATCATTTCGGGTTCTCAGAATCAGCTTGCAAAATGTGAAAAGATGTGAGTGAAAACAGAAGCAATTTGGAAAGAAAGGGTAGAAAACATGATGCAGAAAACTTGGTGTTTGTTCTTGCATAACCAGGCACAAATGGGGTTATGTAATTACCGTTAGGCTAAAACCAGGTAAAATACTGAACTGGGGAAAACTCAGTAAGATTAGTAAGAAGTTAACAAAGTCCCCTGTTGCTGCTGTCTTCCATTCATGCTCATTCTGCTCCGCTGAGCAGGCGATGAGCCAACAGGCGGTTGGTTATGTAACAACTGCCTGACTGCATTTACTCCATGAGTGAAGGAAGCTCTGTGACAGACAGCTGAGCAGCAGCGTTTCCTGCTGCCCTCCTGAGTTTTCCTCAAAGATTTTGCCTCTATTGTAAACAAAGTTTCACCATGACCCATGACTCTTCTTTTTTTTTTTTTTGTCGCCGTCATCCTAATGTATTTTTTTTCTCTCTTGCATACAGTGATGTGTTTTTCTGTGTTTTTCTAACACAGCATGGAAGCAGTTCACTTCCAAGACGTGCATGAAAATCAACGTGGAAGGACATGAACATTTTATTTTTAGTGTTGTGTGATAACAAGTTAGTAGAAAATGATTTTAGTTCAGCAGATTCTTCTTTTGTTTGTTTCTTAATTACGTCAAAGCTTTAGTAATGTGTAAAACAAACGTCATAGTTTAACCATGAAATATTTTTCTGACAGTGTGAGAAGTTTCAGTCATGCAAAATGAGAACTTGGTTCCCAAAAGACACAAATCCTGCCAACGAAAAGAAAATCTGTGTGCTTTTCCTTTAATTAAGGAATGAAAGGTTTGCTAATGTTTGCTAATGTGTCTTTTATCTGTTTTTTTTTTTCTGCAGATATGCTTTCTGGTGTCAGCTTTCCGTGGTCCAGTATTTTCAGATGACAGCTGTGCTACTCTGGCGCTATTCTGCCACTATTTCCATCTGAGTCAGTTTTTCTGGATGCTCATACAGGTAAAACATAAATACAACATCCTCAAAGCTGAACAAAATAAATGAAATGCTGAGAATTTTGTCACAGAGTACACATGTGTAAATAACTGAATAGAGTCATTTACACATATGTAAGCCACATGTGTTATTGGTGGAGTGTTATGTGATTAACTCCAGAAGCATCTGAGGGGAACAGACTAAAGCAACAGTGCAACACTGGTTCACTGCAATGTCGACGTACAGAACCTGCTTAATGTTTTTTTCATGCCTGCTTGTTCACAGACTGTGACTTTGGAAGCTTTCATAAATGAAACCAACATGAAATGAGCCGTGACTGACCAACAGGTTTTTAGACACACATGGTTCTCATTAATATGGCAACAGAGCTGATATAGATCTGTGTTACAAGCCAACGCTTAGCCCAGACAGGGCTTGGTTCAAGTATGAGGAGAAGTGTTGCATGGCAACAATTACTTTAGACTTTGAGTGTTTTGTTTTTTGTTTTTTTTTCAGCAGCCTAGAAGCGTCTCCGTTCATATCTGTACTGTCAGCAAATGCACTGGCTGAGAAGCCCTGCAGACACTTGCTTTCATTAACATGTAATGCTAAAACCCAATTGTCCTCTTTATCAGTCCCGGTTAGCGCACACCGCTCATTTCCCCACCCACCTATTAGGTTGTTGCTTTCAGATAAGTGACTGAAAAGAGTGAGCACCATCAACAAGTGTTACACCCGAAAAAGTCTCGGATCAATAACAGCAGACTGTGTGTATGTGGGGATCTGCATGTCCAGCATCAGTTCAGAAGAACGCACCTCTTGGCACGACGACAGAAATTAAATCTGTGTCCACAAATGCAGTTTCGAGACTGCAGAGGCGTTAGGAGAGGCTCTCGGGTTACTGCAAATGTTCATAGTGTTTCATAACAACACAAGTATTTCAGCTGCAGAGAGAAGCCCTGCAGGCTCGCCTGTAGTAAGTGTTTTTCATTTCTCAGCGTGCCAGTTTGAAAGTCAAACAAGTACCTGAGGTACTAGTTTTACAGCTTTGTACACAATGCCTGTGAGTACGTTATCAGCAGGTGAACATATTTGATCATAACAATGGGCAAGAGGTTCATTCAGTTTATTTAGTACCTTCCAAAAGTATTCATAATGTTATTATGTTGTTTTTTTTTTTTTCATTTTACAATGCTTCAAATGACCTCAGATGTAAGAACTCATGGTAACTCTGGAGGAGCTACACAGATCCACAGCTCAGCTACTGATGAGACAACATCAACATTTTGGTCTCCATTCACGATATGTGTGGTGGAACATGGTGGTGGCAGGAATTTAATGTTCAACCAATTTGGTACCTTCATTATTTAAGTGGATTTCAGTGGAAACCTTTCAACAACAATTAGAATACACTTCGTAGTTCCCCTTAAACTTTGATGTACTCTTAGTGGAAATCCGATCAGCTCTGATGATAATCTGGTGTTTCATTCTCCACCACTGGATATTTAGATTTAAACTGCAAGATAACTCCGTATTCTCAGTTCAGTCTGGTCTTGAGCGTCCACAGGTAAACTGATCTCAGTCAGTCAGCCTTCTGATCTGCATCCCAAGCCAGTTTGCCTGGCAACACAATCCTTTGCATCAACAGTCGGTGAGTGATGCAGCCACTGCAGTGGCAACAACTCAGCACAAAGTTACCTGTAATCCTCTCTCTCTCCACGCTGCTCACAGCCAAGGAACATAAAGCTTTTGGCTCTGAATGACTCCGCTCTCCTGTGTCATTACACTGCAGTCAGATTGTTACACAACCTTTCTATCTGCCTTGTGTTTATTCTGAGAGGTTTTACGCCTGTTTTGTTAGTGATCATACAATATGGTGGAGAGAGCATTATCAGTTACTTTAAGAATTAGATCTCGCTGTCGTTTGTTGCATCACGTTTCCCTGAGCGCAAATCTCATATCTGAGGGTTTGCAATCAGATCCTCACCAGTCATTTATAGCTGTTTGTGTATTATATAAGCCTGAAGTCAAATTAATCTCGGCTCTCTGTTCTCGCCCATCTGGACCAAAAGCTGCTGAAGTCTTCCTGCAGGTAGAAGGCACTGTGTCTGCTTTGCAAGACAGGTGTTCAGAAAGTCTGCTTATGTAACGGTGCAAGGCTTAGCGTGTCAGACGGATGAGACGGTAAAACCCAGCTAAATTATAAAGCAAACACAGCTATTTTGGCTGTGATGCAAGCTATCACTTTCTATCTACTCACAAGCAGAAAATCCAGGAAAATCCTTGAGAAATCATTCATCATTTTCTGATCTGTTAAGGTTGTATTTATTTCTTTTTTCTTTTTTTTCTTTTTTTTTTTGCTACTTTAGGATTTTTTTATTCACAATCATTTGTGCTTGTACTTTGGTATTTCTTTCCAGTAAATTGTCTGTTTCCCTGAACTGTTTTCTCAGGCTGTGAACTTCTGGCAAGTGCTGGTGATGAATGATGAGCACACAGAGCGGCGCTACCTGCTCTACTTCCTCCTAGGCTGGGGACTTCCTGCCCTGGTCATCATCGTCCTGGTTATTGTTTTGCTCGGTGGCTTTGGGTGGACCATTCATGCTGCGTATGGAGTGGTGCATGGAGATGTGTAAGTTTGAAAATGTATTGAAATGCATGCATAGTACCACTCAGAATGAATGTAAAAATGCATGTTGGACTTTCAGTAATGCATTTTAGCTCCTTCTTTTGTTGAAGTTGTTTGTTTTTTGATCACAAAACGACTTCAGGGAATTTTACACCCGTCATTTGGAGCCAACTGTGGGTTTCAGGATATTTGACCACTCTTATCAGTACAGCTCATTTTCATTCTTCAGTTTCTCACAGTCAACCTGACCTTGAAGGTCCAGAAATTTTCTGAATTAAAAAACAAAAACTTCTTGAAGTTGTTTTATTATCAATCCACCCTGAAAGAATAACAATTAGAAAGCTTCCAAAGATCCCAAAGGAATCTGATTTCCATTGTCATTGTGCAAGAGAGCAAATGTCTGACTGATGCTAAGGTATTGTTTTGAACCAACATCAGAAAAAATAAATTAATCCTACGCCATGCCTGGTTTTAAAGAGCACACTCAAGTGTCCCTTTTTAGCACTTCTCTGAATCATGAGGGCTGACTGCAGTTTTCTATTTGCTCGGAGGGGAAACTCAGGATCAGTGTGAAAGGAAAACACCTGAGTCAGTGACGTCATATGAGGAGGCCTCTCGTCCAATCAGCTGAATGATTTAGGAAACGAGTCTCAGTGTTTGCATTCATCGCGCCACACAGAAACCTGACTCTTTGGTGGATTTTTTTATTTATTTATTTTCTGAAATCACTTCCTGTCTATCTATAGTTTTAAATAACGGACTAAATCACTTTGTAAAAAAAGTCCCTTTGATGGGTGTGTCTGTTTACCTATGGGTTGGTCTTCCTTTTTCATGTGCTGAAAAGGATGGGTTGAGCTCATCGCTGATGAAGCCTGAAACTTTGAATCACATCCTTAAACTAGCCGGTGGTCTTAGGTGGGGCTGTTATCCTTGGGATCGAGTGAGGGAGTGTGTTTCCTGTGGCTGGGTGTGAGACAGTAAGGGCACACATGAGGGATTTTAGGACACAGTGGAGGGTATTCAGTTTCCCCTGGAGAACATACCCTCCTATTTGAAGGAGCCTTTACATTCATTCACCCATCTCTTTTACTCCCGATCAGAGTAAATAGGTTGCCTCTTGTTTCCTCACCAACCCAGCTGTCTCGGTTTCACCCTGTCTGCGTACAAACGAGCCTTAAGCTCTGGTTCTACGTCACAGAGGTGTTTTCAAGGTAATTGTATCTGGGAGGACCAGCAGTTGTTAAGTCTTGGGGAGACACACACGAAGTGAGTGAAACTGATTGTGGATCATGCCGTTTCTTTTACAGCAGCATTGTAATACTGAGGATGTTAACAAGACCTTTGAAACGTTGAAATTAGAGGAGAAACTTCATCCTTAACTCCAAACCCTCCCTAAGTCCCAGAAGGGTGAAAGTACAACAGGCTTCACATAAATCTAACTACAGCTTTAAAAAGAGAAGCAAATACTTTTTTTTTTTTAGGTTACACAGACAATTAAAGAGAAGCTGCGTTCAAAATTCCACTAACAGCATTTAATATGCAGAATTAGTTTGAAATTATTTATTGGGTAGCTTTGTTATGACCCGTTTTGACAGGATTGTCCAGTTATCAAAATAACCCTGTACTACTGGATCCTGTATAGACCAATCCATGCCGGGGTTTGTTTAACACTGTTTTCCTCATTATTCTGCAGAATTTTAACATAAAACACTTATATAAAAGTGATTTCGATACTTAACATTAAGGCTGCGAGGGCCCAGGGGCAAAGCACAACCCATGCATGGAGGCCTTAGTCCTCGTGGTGGTGGTCACAGGTTCGATTCCCGTCCTGGCGACATTTACCTCACGTCTTCCCCCGTGTCTGATTACTCTGTTTCCTGTCGAACTACTTTCAAATAAAGGCCACTAGAGCCAATAAAACCTTAAAAAAGAATGGAACGTAATTCCCAAATGACTGAACATGTTCTATTTGTCTTGAAATGAATGATTCATCTACCCAGTCATAAAATTTCCTCATCACTTAATGCTCCAGTGAACTGTTAGTAGTAAGTGACAGATTGGGAGTAACAGCAGCCGATTCCCGAAGTGGGTGGGCAAATAAAATCACTGAGGGTGCAAAGGTCGCCAACAGAGTTTCGAGCTGCGGGTTAATTTAAGAACAGTTTAAATACTCAAGCAGCTGCATCCAAAAGTGCATTGCAATACAAAGCTTTAGATGTAGTTGTGTAAAGCAAGCGACCATAAACTGTGAAGTGGTGGAGATGTGCTCTCTAGAGTGATAAATTATGCGTCTTTCTGATTAGCCCAGGTTGACAGTTGCTAGGCAAACTTCACTTTCCTGACTGCCAAAGACCGAGTATAAAGTTTGAGACAGAGGATATTATGACATCCAGCTGGCGTGTTGTTGGTCCCTCAGCTCCAGAGAAAGGAACGCTGATCACATTCCAGACATTTTAGATGTTTCTTTTGTGTCTAAGGAGTGAATATGTGGGAAAAGTTTGGGTTTAGCCCCTACAGTTCTAACATGGAAGAGCACTAGCGCACAAAGGCCTAAACCTAAAAAAAACACCTTTTGGGATGAATTAGAGCAAATTGTAAGTCAGTTTTTTTTGTGCAGTATCAGCATTTGACTTTGCCAGTGTTATCTGTGAAGAAAGGTCAAATTGACCATAACCACAGTCTTACATCTTGCAGAAAGCCATTCTAGAAGACTTGAAGCTGTTTTAGCTGCAAATGGTGTTAAATGTTGTATCAAAACCTTTTTATTAAGAATGGAGTGTAATTTCCAAATATGCACAAAGGCAAGTGTTTCAATATGGTGGCAATCTTTAAACCCAGCCTTTTTTTTTTTTTTCCGCCTTCGGAAGAAACTAATTGAAGTCTGATCAGGTTGGGTCAAACTGGGTCAAAGTTTATAACACAATGTTTGATGAAAACTACTCAAGATTTCGTCTCACCGTAAATCCAGTATTTGGGTCAAAAGACCCAGTAGTTTTTGTTCAGTATATACTTCTTGGCATTAGAGTTTCTTTAAGTCCTTTTATTGTCTTATTTGTTCAAATTTGAATTACTGTTATAGTCAAGTAAAATGTTACCATATCATGCCAATAATAAATGTACATTTCATAAACTTTGAGCTTGAGCTCAGAGTTCTGTCCATAAGGTCATTGGACTGAGTGATTCATGACCTCATGCTGTCTGGTAAATATGAAAAGAAAATGCACCGAGTGACCCTTACAGCTGGGGAAAGTTTCTTCATCCTCTTTAGGAATCCCTAGAAATTTTTATGTTATCTGAGTCTTCGAATACAGCTGGCTCTCCCCCTCATAAAAACAAGCAGCACTGACACCCATTTCCTATGAAAGCTGAATTGGTGGGAGGATATGACACACATATTTATTTGGCATACCTCCTTATATTTTGGCTAGCACAGCTCTAATTAGTTTACAGCACCAGCTCAATCCTATCAGTAACTCTTTGCTCCCACCAAACTAGTTTGTGTTGTTAAAAAAAAGTACAAAAGTCACATGAGCATTCAGCTCTGCTCAATTCTCATATGGGCATGAAGGATTTTTCAGAGGAAAACGTTTAAAATGACAAATATGCATATACAAGAGAAAGATTATGGCAAAACACCAGCTGAAATAAAACCTTGCCCCATATAGATAAATTATTTCAATTTATCCTCAATCACCGCTTTTCTAGAGAGCTTTCAGTACATACATGGTTTTTTCTGGTGATTTTCGTCCAAGTCTTAAATAAGGAGAACAAGTGACCTTGTTGTTTATCCGCTTGCAGCACTGGGGTGGCCTTGTTGCTCAGCAGAGTTAATAATGAACATGTTTTGCTTTCACTGCTGTTGAACAATAATCCTTTAAGTCTTAGGAAGGCTCAGAAGTCTCACTGAGAAAATCCTGTTCATGAAATATGAAGAAAAGTTTCAAAAATAGACACAGTGAGAAACAGACTAAGAGCTAAAAACACCCGGCTCTACAAAAAAACCATGTGATGTGTGATTTCCAGACCTCCACGCTGAACACACGCTAATGTGTTTGTTCTTTCTTTTAAAAGAAATACACAGCGTAAAACACAGTTTCTAACATGTTTCCGTATCTCTTCTCCAGATGCTTCATCCCAAACATCTACGCAGCTCTGTGCACGGCGGTTTTGGTGCCTCTCATCTGCTTGGTTGCAGTGCTGGTTATATTTATCCACGCCTACCAGGTAACTGAGCAGTGGAAGGCCTACGATGACATGTATCGTGGAAGGACAAACAGCACAGGTAACCAATGTAATCGTTTCAGTGTTGTTTTTTTTTACTTGTTTCCAAATATGTGAAGAGACACACATCCATCCCCTGTTTACATAGGCAAACTGAGCTATGCAAAAACTGTTATTCCCCTTGAGGTTTTCCACATTTTGTCACTCTAAAACCACAGTGTAAACTGGGGGGGTGGTGGTTATGTCTTAGACAACAAAAAATATTTAATTATAGACCTTCTGAAAGATTTTTATTGATTTTAGGTCTGACTTTTCTGGACTTTTTCGTTCTAAAATATGAAAATACTTTTCTCTAAACTCATTTCCATCTAATGTCAACAAAAGTCAGAATGTATAGATATTTGATTTGTACTTTCTAAGATTAAATAAAATTTTACGGATTTTCACTTTAAGATAATTAAGTACTATGCAAATAACTGACTTCATTTGACTGAGGTCAAGAAGGACACAGACAAAATAAAACTGTCTGGCTTTATGTTTAAGGCTGTTTTCATACTGGGATGACTCTTTCTCCTAACTTACCCCACTTGTATTCAGAAACATAAACAGAAAAAAACCCCACTGAAAGTCATGTTGTTGTGAGTGAAACAATGCAACTTGTATTTATTCAGCCATCACATCTATTTGGCTAAGGATACCACTTGAAATCCCTTTTAACTACAAGTGGTAAATGCTCTTACTATAATAACGTACCAAGATGTGTGCAAACACTCTTGAACTTCTGCACGATTAAGTTGTGTTGTCTGGATAGAAATAACTCTCAGCAGAAGTGGGAGAGGAGTGAATCAGAGCTATTCACTCAGTGCAGTCAGTCATTTTGCCCACTCATGAAGATCCAACCCAAACATCTTCAGTCTCTCATCATTCAGGTTGTTATCACTGACAATCAGCAGGCTGTTTAGCTGCTTTGTGCTCAGTCACGGCCCTTCAGTGACAAACCAAACCTGACTTAATGCATTTTGCTCTGTACACTTTTTTTCCCCCTAAAACTGAAGGAACAAGGTGATCAAATGAAAGGAGAGTAGATGGCTGCAAATGCTTTGCAGTAAAGTTCTCATTTTGTACTATGGACGCTACACTCACCCTATGTGAGCATCTACGGTCCAGTGCACCACCGTACCTTTAAATTGTATTTATGTTAGTTGAAGGCACAAAAACTTGGCAGCACTGACTGATCAAAGTTTAGAGGAATTAACCGTGTTGACTCTGCCTTCCTGTTATCTGGAAGACTCTGCCTTCCAGATAACAGACTCTGTTGAGTCTGTTATCTGGAAACATAATGACTCAACGGAATCCTGTTTGCACACAGAAACCATCCGTAAAGCTTCCACACTAAATATAGCGTTTTCAATTTCATTTTGATTTATTGGAGCCTCATGCAATGAAATCTGTGGTGTCCACAGACTCTCTCACAAATGTCCAAAGTCCAAAACAAATTTTAAAAATAACAAACAAGATCTGGGAACATCCCTTGTTCGTTGCTTCCTATCGTTGCTTCATCACCAGCGGCTCACAGCACAAACAGCAAAGCCTGCACTTACGTTAACCTGAGGGCAGTCATGTTTTTGGATTGTGGCACAAAGGTAGACTCCCTGAAGATAACCGGCAGAACATGCAAACTCCATGCTGAAACACCCCAGGGTGAGGGTCACATCTGCACAAACATATTTAGCAAAATTCAGCTCATTTTTGGGGACACTGACAGATTCCCAACCTCCGATATGAAGCAGCCTTGAAACTACTAATTTGAATTTATTCCTCTATCGAACATAGCTGAAGGTTCTTTCTGTTATCATCTATCAGTAGTTAGTGTTAAATGAGAGACTCTTTATCGCTCGCGCACATTCACTTCAAGTTCAACCTTGACGTTTCCAATTAGCTGTCAAATTCGTAGGACTCTTGTTGCTTATACTGAGGTCACAATTTTCAAACTCCTCACTGCAGGAAACAGCCGGTGTGATAAGTCGAGGTCTAATCTTTCTACTGGCGCAGGAGTGTGAGAAGCCCACATGTTAAACTCACAGGACTATGTGAAATATAGCAGGACCGCTGACGTCAGCAGGATCGGGTCAGCGTCTGCCTGAGCACGCTGCGTACCACTTGTGAACACGTACCTATCAGAGAATGACTGGAACTCTCCCGCTGTGCCCGACGCAGTGCTGGGCAATGAAAAGGAAGCAAACTGAACTTGAAATTAGGGATATCAAAATGTCATCTGAGAACCCTTATCGCAGCCCAGCTCAGCCCACGAGGAGTGTTTATGAGACTTGATGTTCTTCCTGATACAAGCTTTTTACAGCACCAGTTGCTCCATGAACACACGCTGCTCAGGCATTGATTGGCCAGAGCAGGAATCAACAAATGCATGTGATGGATAAGGTTTTATTGCAAAGTGTTTTATTGTTTACAGTGCCTAGTGAGCGTACTTTACCTTTTGAACATTAGCAACAAACAGAAACTTGAATTCATTTCACCAGGATTTTATGAGAGACTATCACAGAAGTGTGAAGTGAAGGCTTTTTGTTTTGTAAAAAAAAAAGAGAAAAAAACAGTGTTGGTAATTTTTGATGTAGCCATCATTTCTTTGTCGAATCACCTCAACATTATGCTGCCGTCGCCGTGTTTCACCTGTGTTCTGGGTCATGTGGAGAGTCATGTTTCCACCATATACAGCATTTGGCATTTAGGGCAAAAAGTCAAGTCTAGGTTTTATCTAACCAGAGCGCTCCCTCCCATGTGTTTACCCCACTTGGGGTATTGATTCAAGGGTTATGAATAGTTTTGAAAGTCCCTATGGCCTCGGTCATTGTCTGTCCAGTTAATTTATCAGCCACCCAGGCCTATGTTTACAGTTCGAAACTCTTACATCATTTTTTTTCTCTTAATCTCTTAATGCTGATGCTGCAGATGTTGTATTGTTATCTTATCACCACGTCCTCTTTGCAGCTCACTGTTGCTACAGCTGCTGACCTGTTTGAGTCGCCGCTGAAAGTTTTCTTAAGTATTTTCTGGTTTGTCTTTTCAAGCCAAGACACTGAGCTAATATACAAACTGTAAGCTGGAAGTTGTGGAGAAGAGTAGCTCCCTCATCCAAACAGACAAATGAAACAAACCTTCACAGGAAGATGCACATATTCAGTTTCATCTTGTGCTCATATATACAGTTTTTTGTTGTTGTTGTTGTTGTTGTTGTTTTTTGTTTTTCTCTGTCTTGGTAATATCCAGTCAAACTGCCAGTCAGCATTTTGCAGTCGGTCTCCATTTGGCTCTGGGAACCTGCTCTTACTGTGGGAGCTCTGTCTCGTCCAGAGAGTGGAATGTGCTTACACGGTTGGAAAAATCAAACTGGTTAGAGAGGAGAAGCAGACAGATGTGCTTGAGTGGAAGAAAGAGAGCGAATGAGATAGGAACAGTATGTGCTGCTGGAAGCAGCATAAATACCTAAAGAGCCAGCTGTCTTCAAGCTGTCTTCTAATACTGTTCTGATAAGAAATAAGACCACAGAAACGTCATAAACAATGATCAGTGTTTCGGGAGGAAGGCTTAAGGGAAATATGTCTCCAATGAAGGCAGCAGGCGGGATTTAGGAATAAGACTGAGAAAAGAAGCGGACACTGCAGCAGAGTGGAAACGACAAAACCAAGGAAGTGGCGCCTAAGTGAGGGCTTTTTGTGCAAACCTGGGCTCCGTGTTTCCATCCTACTTGTGAAGTGAAGTGGACTCTGCTGGACACTGTGTCCTACATAGCAGCAAGCTACAGCTAACCTGAGTCAGCGTAGTAGTTTTATATAAGGTCACCCCACAGGATTCAAAGATGAGTTTAGAACCAGATTTTTCTTTTTTTTTTTTTTTTTATTCTCGCTTTTCTTTGACAAGGTAAGATGAATTAAAGTCTCATCAAATGTGCCCCATACCCTCATGACAGACGCAGTGCCTTGAAAAGGCATGCATACCCTCCAAACATGGAAAAGGTAAACATAGTTTTATTTTGCATACAAACATCTGAAAAGTGAGTTGAGCGTGGACTGAGGCTCCCAAAGTAAGTGTTTTTGCAAAACCTCTTTCTTTATTGTTGTGTCTCTGCAAGCTTTGCACACCTACGGAGAGAAGTGCCAAAAATGCACAGACGTCTATGGATGTGCTGTGACATAATGTATGAACATTCGAGGGTATGAATACTTTTTCAAGTTGCAGCACTTCCATGTGGATTAGATATGAAAACTGCTAGGGGCAGATCGGGAGGATAATCACTTCTAGTGTATTTTTATTTTTTTTTTTTTCATTTTACTAAACTGACAGATGTGTCTCAGTCCAAAAGCTGCTACTAACAATGTTTCCTAATAAGGCAATCAGACTTGGGTAGAGCTTAGGTTCACTCTGTCTGCTCGGCCTCTCTGGGGATTTTATCTGGAACGTTCCTGTTATGAATCAAAAAGCGTTATTAATACAAGATGTAGATTAAGTGTACATGTCCTCTCCTTAACAACTGAATTAATCTTTATCGTCTTGATAGTGGCAGACTGCTTTAAAGCATCAAAATAAGACCCATGTTTCGAAAAAAAAAAAAAAAAGTAGCTTTGAGAGAAACCTTTTCAGAAACAGGTTGAACTTCTAGTTTCATTTAATCTTAGAAACACAGGAAAACCTTTCAGGCAGACAGAACTTTTGTGTTTGCTTGCTAATATGCAGACAGGAAGTCCTTGAGCCATGTGGTCGCATGTTTGCTCTTACTGCGCATACTGTATTTCACACGTGCGTGGGCTTTCTGGGTGCTGTTTGGAAGCAGGGAGGAAGTGTCGCGCCTTTTACATTTATAGGTCATCTGTTAACAGAACCTGTTGAAGCAGGCGAGTTGAAGGGTTTTCAGTCAGGCTACTTACGTCACATCCACTCTATTGAGGTCTGCGGCCTTGATGTACCTGCAGTTGAATTTGCATCAGGATCTAAAAAATAGACATGTCTTAATAATCAAAACCATTTTACAGAACACCAGTATATCCACTTCTCTTTCCCTCAGCCATATTAGTGATGACATGAGGCTCAACACATGAGTACAGCAGCAGAGCCTAAACGTGTGAGCGTAGAGGCAGGTCTTTGTGCGGTGGGGGTCATTCAAGGTCACTCGCTGCATGTCTGCTTCAGTGTTTGAGGCTTTAGTCTGGATCCACATGGTTTATCTGCTTTATGCCACATCTTTTTCACTTGAATTTCAAATCTGCATTGGCACATTGAAATTTGAAGTCCTGCATAGCTTTTCAAATATCTGCATGTGTATGATGCGTTTTATCATCAGATGGCTTTTACACGAGGCCGAAACATAGAAGACTGAGAACTCAGGTAAAACTCTCCAATCAGTATCACTCTCTGATGAATGGATTTCACAAGGAAAATATACCCAATTGTTATTTGAGAGTATTTAAAGATTAGTTGTTGGAGTTAGAAAACTGCAGCGTTGATGTTAGCTACTTAATAGACACATTTCTGATGTTTAGTGCAGGTTTATCAATGAAGAAGACAATATGAGCAGGCTGGAATTGTTCAAATCCGAGTCGGATAATTGATGTTATTTGTCACTCTGTAAGATAAATGTCCCACCAAGTGTACATTAAAAAGTAAGGCTGGGCTCATCCACACAATGACTGAGACCATGGCATCCAGCCAAAAAGCAGCTCAGGTGGACATTATGGTCTCTATAAGACAAAGAGACACAAGTGGTGCGCTAAGTTTTTGGCTGTAGTTGTTTTTAACAGATGATGTTTTAAAGTCTTATTCCGTTTTTTTTTTTTCTTTTGTGCTCCAGAGGTGCCGCTGGTCCTTTACTTGTTTCTGCTCATCTCGCTGGTCTGGTTGTGGGCGGGACTCCACATGGGCTACAGATACCTGTGGCTCCTCATCCTCTACGTCATCTTTAACTGCCTGCTGGTAAGACCGCTTGCTCCTTTCATTGTTTGCCGACCCGTTGATTGCTGATTACAAAAACCACCCGCTGGCAGCCTGCTATCATGAATGTTTGTGCCAACAGTTGTGCTTCCCACAATCTGAAAACAATGCACTCGATGTGAAGAGGGGGCAAAGCTAACCAATAGAATTGTGTTGCTGCATTCTGCTCTACCTAAAATCTGTGTCTTTTTTTTCATTTTCTGGATTTGATCCTACACTGATGCCCAGCCTCAGAGAGCTGGGGGATGCCTCAGGAGAACGGTGGAAATCAGGACTGTATGGTGTCATATCTTCATATCTGTCCAGACTTTACTCCGATTCTGTTCTTCAGAAGATTAAACCAGGAGAGCAATGAAAGACTGCTGTCACTTAAACCTAAAACTGAACGGTGGAGGGGCAAAAACCTCCCCTAGGAAGCATCTGCAGATGTGACACCAGGTTTAGCAGCAATGTGGTAGGAAATAAAAACCTGTTTGGTGAAAACTAATAGTACAGTAGCATCATGATTCCATTCACAGCAATATGGAGTTCCCCTAAATTGCTGTGATCTAGCTATTTATTGTCAACTTTTATGTGAGTGTATGTGCAAGCCAGAGTGGGTAGTAATACTATTTTTTAAATGTGTGTATTGTTATGAAAAGCTGATATTACTCTAAAGGTAAAAAAATAATAAATACTACTTTTTAGCTTGTCTTGAGCACATATCTCACATTGGTTCTAGTGTCAGTAGTAGGTTTTTTAAAATATTTGTCGGCCAAAGATTCTAGGCCACTTTTTAGCCGTAAAGTGCACAGTCACAGGTCTGTGGTAACCCACGGTGATATGTGGCGTTCACATGCTAAAGGCAACAGTGTTGACCGAAATGAACTGGCCCTGTTGGCACAGTGACCAGGAAGACGAGATGATGTCAGCGCCAGCAGTCAGTGTCGCACTTTGCGATGGTTTGTGATCTCAGGCAAGTTTTGTTTGGTTCTGTGACCTCATGTGGATAGTTTGATCAGCTCACATTATCATGAGCTCATGTATGTGTATGTATTTATGTATGCGTTATTATTAAAAATGAACAGTTATGTGGCAAAAAAACAGCTAATAAAAAAGTCTTAAAATATTTAATAACCAACTTTGAAATAAAATAATTAACCATAAGAGATATGACATAGCTATAGACTAAATAGTTTGTTTGCTTTCAGGAACATCCAAAATGTCAGCTGCTCTGAGGTCTTAAGGAAAACATTTCCACAGCTGAAGGGTTGTAAAAAGCAAAAGATGCCCTTTTCCCTCCTTTTTCATATCAATATAAGACTTGAGAGAACGAAGGACATACGGGACAAAAACAAATACGATAAGCACCTTAAAATCCACAGTAATACGTGGCATTGATACTGTAGGCGCCATTGCGAAGGTGTTACAATAGAGCACATTAATTTCAGTCCTGAAGTGAACAGGTATGAAATACAGAGACTTTAAAATGAATCTGATTCATCTGACTTACAAAGAAGCTGGGATTGAGCTGTTATTCTTTTAGGAAGAATAACAGCTTCCTAAAAGAATAGAGTAGGTTTCTGCTTCCTCAGAAACCTATTCTGAGAAAAAGCAGAAACCTATTCTATAAATGTAAAAATGTTGTACTCGCAGGATAAAATGTGATGCCCTTCTGGTTTTTGATTGATGGATTCAACAGTTCTCCATGAGATGCTTAAAGGTTTCGACGGTTTCGTAACGTAACCCTGCTCTAAACGTCTCCACAGCTTCATCCCTGACCTGTCTGCTGCGCTTGACTAAAGCCACCAGAAGCTTCTTCATTTTCCACCTTCACTCTTCCTGCCACTGAGAGCCTGATGCACTCAGGGACACTGTAGCACAAAATTGCAAGGAGGATAATGTAATTTAAAGGGTTCGTCGCAGTTTAAATAGATTCCCTTTAGATTCAGATTGCCCTTCTCTTCAGGCGGGTCAACCTCTAGCGTCAAGATGTGGGCAACGTCTCTCTTCTGTAAAAGAAAATAAAAACATATACTCGCTGTAGCTGAAGATTGATTTTCAGCAAAAGTGCAGCTTCAAAGCGCTGGGCCTCTGAAGTTTGACGCAGGAACAAACAAGGATTCATAAAAGCAAGAAGAGGTGAAAAGCCCCAAAGCTAAACCGTGTGACTGAAGATATTGATTAAAAGGAAAGTAAGCGTGGGACTTTGTTGAGATGCTGCTGAATTGAGGGGAAAAAAAGGCTCTAATCTGTATTTTGTGGCTTTTGAATGTATGTTTATTCTCAGGAGATACCCTAATTCATGCAGCTGTAGGTGGGGGGCACTGGTAAAGCTTGTGACAGTGGGAGATTTTACAGACTGAAAGAGAAAAAAAAATGTAGGTACAAAATTAGACTATGGTGGTAAAGACTGATGTTTGTTTACATCAAAAACTCTGGACACAATGAGCAAGTACATAATAAATTTCGAATTCACGAGCAAGGGTAAGTATATGTCTATCAATTAACGTAAATGATACATCGTCAGACAAGTCTGCTACGTTACCACCGCTCTCTGGTAGCATTATTATTCAACTTTCTGCTTCTAAACTCACAACCTCGTTTTTTTTTTTTTTTTTTTCAGGTTTTCGTTTCCATTGTGTGGTTGGAAGTTATTAGAGTGTTGGTCACAGCTGCAAGGTGTTGCAGAGTGGTTCTTGTTTTCTTCATGCCGTGAACTTTCCATTCGAAGAATTTTCCATATTTACTTCATGTAGCTGTAAGGCACACCTCCCTGCTGCTAATTACGGAACATTATTAAACAGTTGCAGATGTTACAGCTGTGCATGCGTGTGTGTGTGTGTGTGTGTGTGTGTGTGTGTGTGTGTGTGTGTGTGTGTGTGTGTATTCGTGCTCCAGAGTATTCAGAGCTCTGCGTTTACTGAATGTCGTAAAAACGGGTACTGGTTTCCAGCTGCACAGTTAACGGTACTGGACTGAGAAGCTAATCGCATTCAACGTTACGCCGAAAATAACTGACCTTTAAATCTAAAGGCTGCACCTTTTCCTTCCTCCTTCCGCCCTGTTTTTCAGCCGTACATCTGCGCTTCACCAGGCTGAATTAGAAGGAGATAATCGAATTTCCATAGCAGCGCCCCTCATTATCTCCTCGTTCTGCCCGTAAACCTTTCCTCGTTATGTCGGCAGCCGTCAAAAATAACAGTAACAGTTTTCATAATGATTTATTACCAATCCGCACTTTTTTTATTTAATCTTTATCTAAGAATAGGATAACTGATATGTGTGTGGAAACTTCTTACAAGCATCAAAAAAAAAAAAAAAAAAAAAAATCACTGACGTGTCAGAGCCATGCAAGATTTAAGGGAAGCGATTCTTTTTCTTTTATGATCATGGAAAATGTTTCGTATCCATCATAATCACTTTAAGAGGTCAGGTAGAGTAATGCTGCATCAACAAGTGCAGTAAAGCCGTGTTTTTTTGTTTGCTTGTTTGTTTGTTTGTTTTTATAGTGCCCCTTGAACTTTTGTAAGGTTTCGTCACATTACAAATACAAACTTTATTGCTGTTTTATGAAATAGATACAGAAGGCATTGCATAACTGTGATGTGAATGGAAAATATTTAAAAAAAATTTTTTTTACAAATATAAATCTGGAAAAGAGAATTTGTGTTCAGTCGTCTTTTACTCTAAAACCTTTTTTCCATTGCAACCAATTGCCTACTTACTAAGTAAAGTTCGTATCTGTATATTTTAATATCATTTGAAATTTTGGTCTTCTATGAAGGACTCAGAGGTTTGTTTGAGAACAAACAGAGACAGTCAGAGGTTTAAAGCAGTGGTACGTTATAAAACATTGACCAAAGCATTAAACATCTCACGGCACACTGCTTGATCCTTATCAGAAAATTAGAAAAAGCTTCAAAACCACCTAAGATCATGACCGTCCAAAAAGAGCTCCACAAATCCACATCTTAGGCGAAAGAATCTGCCAACAACAACTATTAGTTGTGCACTTCTTCAATCTAAAACAAAAGAGTGGAAAAAAAAAATAAACTCAACTCATCACATGCAACTATTACTGGGAAACAGGCTGGTGCCGGCGCCATGCTGTGGGGAGGCTTGTTGGAGCAGGAGCAGGGAAGTTGGTCAACTCTAATGGGACTGAGAAATTGTGGCTTAAAAACTAATTTATAGACACACCCTCTGTTTAATTTAATTGGACTTGAGGTATTTTGAATAGAGGAATGTGCGAAGCTGTTAGAGACATGCCACAGAAGACTTGCAGCTGTAATTGCAGCCAAATGCAGATCTGCAAAAAACTGATTCAAGGGAGTTGAACAGAAAAGGCAGTTATTTGTTTTCAATCCCTTTAAAAACCATGTGTGTTTGTGCAACGTGTCAAATACAAGTTCGTGTTTTTCCACTTTCCTTTCTATAAATAGTTTATACCCATCACGATATTCAGGTCTGATTCTCTTCCCCAGATATTTATGTTCCTATTCCTTATATTTTCCTTCCAACGTAAGGATTCGTAGTTTACGAACATCAAAAAAAGAGCTTTTGCATTTCAATTCATGGGGAAAAGTTATGGAGCAAGTTAAATGAGGGGTTAAAATGAAGTCAAAATTTTATGCAATTTAAAAGGAAATGTAAGGAGGTCGTTTTCACAAGATGTGTGAGAGATAGCACTAATGTGTATATGTAAATTGAGGCTAACGCATATGAGGGTGTGGGTGTGGATGCATATACTTGGACATATGAAAACCCAGATAAAATGGGAAATGAATTAACCTGTTTATTTTTATTTTGGATTGGATTTATTAATGAGGGTCCATCTGAAAACATCGTATGAGTTTTATGTGGTAGGAGTTCGTAAGTTTCTAACTTCTTCCTACTCCTTTTCGAGCGTGTTAAGATTACTGTGGTGCAAAAATATGACTCTTCTGCATTCCTTGTTATTGTGCATGATTTTATACTACTATACTATCATGTTCGAAATAAATTTTTAAAAACGCCCTCCGTGCCCTCTGACCTTTTCTCAGCATCGTGCTTCCCATCTCTAAAGTCTCCTCTCACTCAGGGAACACTTGCATAACAGGCCTCTGGTTGTAAAGCCTGATTCTCAGGCTGGCAAGTGCTCTGTGATAATCACCCACATGAAGATAACAAAATGAGCTACCAGACTTAAGGTCACATCTGACACCTTTTGTTTAGCATGTTTGATTTGATGATACAAAAGTGGGTTAATGTCCTTGTTCAGCAGGTATAAAGTATGGAAGAAGTTATGCTAGTTCAGTTGCTTTGCAGGCCACTGAGCACATCTTCTAACACAAAGAGATCCAATCTCCTGTGTTATTCTGATAATTATGTTAAATCAGTGGTTATTTTTATACGCCATGGATTAGCTCTTTTTCTTCTTTTCTTATTATTACTTTAAGTTTGAACTTATAAACCGATGACCTGCGAGATCTTTCATGTGTTTTACATCTGTTTGCTGTTGTGCCGCGTTTCACAGTGTTCCCATAAATGAGCACTTTCCAGTTATGGTTATTGTTTTTTTTCTTTCCTGGTAATATTGACCGCAACTGCCTATGATGTGTTTAATTCTGTGTCTGAGACCTCCGGGGAAGATCTAGCGATGTCGATTACTTTATGGGAGAGTTAAAGTCGCAGCACCAGACTAACTTTTTGTGCTTGGTTGAACTCAACATTTTTATTTATTTTTTTTATTTTTATTTTTTTCATGATTTTTCAAGATTTGAGCTTAACTCTCCTGTTGTCCTCGGGTCAAAATGACCCATCTTTACAATGTTGTCCTCGGGACAAAATGACCTGAGGACAAAATGACCCGAGGACAACAGGAGGGTTAAGGTGGATCGTTAAAAACCCAGACAAAGCTGTTCACCATGAGAGCCGAAAAGCGTACATTTTAAATTTAAACTTGACATTCTGCGTGTTTGCATGGGTTTCCTGGTTGAAAATGGATCCCGTCTTTGTGCGGCGTGCGTGCTAAGACACATTTACAGTTTGTTTTGGCATGTCGTGACCCGCTCAGCCGTCATCACATCTTGTTGAGTGTTGCGAAATGCCGGGAATACTTGTGGCATTTGGCGTTCTGGTGTTTTGCTGTAATTCCCAGCCCGGTGTTGGTGTCTGAGAAAATGTTGGTCATGACGTGGGAGTGGAGGAAACGCAAATGCCAATGATGTCATGACCCGCGGATGAAGTAACCCTTTAACAGAGTTAGGATAGAAAACCTTCCTCTATGTTTTAGCATATGCAATACAGTTTTCTAATGTTAATTTTCTTCCTTTTATTTTTTTTTTACAGGGCTTGTATGTGTTTGCAGTGTATTTCGTCATGCACAACCAGTTATGTTGGCCGACTAAAGCGAGTTACACTGTGGAGATGAATGGCCACGACCGCCCTGATTCGACCTTTCCAGCCGGGGGACCGACAGCTGTTGGAAGCGACATCAGCAAATCAACCCAGAATCTCATCAGCGCCATGGAAGAGGTAAACAGACCTTCATCTGTCATCCCAAACGGATAAGACACACACGTACGGGCCTCCTTCTTAAAGATGTGTAAACACTATAACTTTACACATTCATTAAAATCACCCTCTAATTTGAATAATTTATCCAGTTTAGGAGAAAGCGCTGGGTTTTTTTTTTGTTTGTTTTTTTTTTCAACAAAATGACTGGTTGGCACTCTTGATTGTTCTGAGCACATGGAACGGGCTCGCTCGTATTCCATTTTTCTTTTAGTTTTAAATTGATCAGATTTTATGGGAACCTCTAATTAAATTTTATTTGTACGAGGTAAAAATCTCCACCAACACGGCTATTTATTTTATTTTATTTTTACGTGCTGGCCACTAGACTAGACGAGGACTCGTATTTATTTATTCCAGCGATTTATCGCTGGTGGTGTTTCTCCAGGTTCTTGAAGCTGGACGGCTGCCTCGCCATCACCCCTAGTCCTTAGGGTATGAACAGGAATCTGTTTTTTATAAAAGTGCAGCTTGACAAAGGCTTTACAGTAATTTCACTCTTAATGTAAGAAGACAATTTTGTTTGATTTCTCTTAAGTCTTATTTTGCTTTATTTTCTCTCATGGTTGATTTTCCCATGCCCTCATTGCCGTGGCTCCATTTGTTATTGTTCGGCTCCACAAACAACGTTTCATACTTCCTTGCTGAAAGCCTCCCTTCCCGTTGCCCCTTGTCTCGCTACAGTCTGTACTCGCTGTAATGTGTGGATGTGTGTCTGTAAGTCTTCCCACATCGGCTCCTCCTCTGACCTTTGTGTCAGACTGGCACATTGCACACGAGCCCGTGTAAAAACACTCCGTTCACACAGGCGTGCAGCACTTCTGTGGCAACTCTTCAGCGACTTTTCCCAAGAGAATACCCTATAAGGAGAGATGGAGCGAGAATCAGGGGGTGGCGGGGGGGGGGACGATGAGACTCCTGGGAACTCTCTACTCCCTTTTTTCTTTCTCAGAGTCTCTCTCTGCTCACGCAATCGTATTTTATTCATGAGAGCACACACTGGCCTTCTGAGATTTGGCAACGACATGGTCAGAAACAAAACAACAACAAAAAACAGGGCAGACAAACAAGCCTTCAATGAGACAGTCTCATGAGTGAATTTAAAATAAGGACTAGAACATTGTCTGATTTAAACAACTAATGGGAGCCGTCGAGTCTGCCTCTAATGAAGGGGGAATATGACACATTTGGGGTGCCTTGTGGTGCTTAATTCACCTCACAGGGAGGTTCTGTACCGGTCAGAACCCAGCGGGGCTTGCAGGCTTGTGCACGCAGTCATGGACCTATGAGGACCACAGTCAAACAAGATGGACGCAGTCATCTGATGGAGATTNTAAATACTACTTTTTAGCTTGTCTTGAGCACATATCTCACATTGGTTCTAGTGTCAGTAGTAGGTTTTTTAAAATATTTGTCTGCCAAAGCTTCTAGGCCACTTTTTAGCCGTAAAGTGCACAGTCACAGGTCTGTGGTAACCCACGGTGATATGTGGCGTTCACATGCTAAAGGCAACAGTGTTGACCGAAACGAACTGGCCCTGTTGGCACAGTGACCAGGAAGACGAGATGATGTCAGCGCCAGCAGTCAATGTCGCACTTTGCGATGGTTTGTGATCTCAGGCAAGTTTTGTTTGGTTCTGTGACCTCATGTGGATAGTTTGATCAGCTCACATTATCATGAGCTCATGTATGTGTATGTATTTATGTATGCGTTATTATTAAAAATGAACAGTTATGTGGCAAAAAAAACAGCTAATAAAAAAGTCTTAAAATATTTAATAACCAACTTTGAAATAAAATAATTAACCATAAGAGATATGACATAGCTATAGACTAAATAGTTTGTTTGCTTTCAGGAACATCCAAAATGTCAGCTGCTCTGAGGTCCTAAGGAAAACATTTCCACAGCTGAAGGGTTGTAAAAAGCAAAAGATGCCCTTTTCCCTCCTTTTTCATATCAATATAAGACTTGAGAGAACGAAGGACATACGGGACAAAAACAAATACGATAAGCACCTTAAAATCCACAGTAATACGTGGCATTGATACTGTAGGCGCCATTGCGAAGGTGTTACAATAGAGCACATTAATTTCAGTCCTGAAGTGGACAGGTATGAAATACAGAGACTTTAAAATGAATCTGATTCATCTGACTTACAAAGAAGCTGGGATTGAGCTGTTATTCTTTTAGGAAGAATAACAGCTTCCTAAAAGAATAGAGTAGGTTTCTGCTTCCTCAGAAACCTATTCTGAGAAAAAGCAGAAACCTATTCTATAAATGTAAAAATGTTGTACTCGCAGGATAAAATGTGATGGCCTTCTGGTTTTAGATTGATGGATTCAACAGTTCTCCATGAGATGCTTAAAGGTTTCGACGGTTTCGTAACGTAACCCTGCTCTAAACGTCTCCACAGCTTCATCCCTGGCCTGTCTGCTGCGCTTGACTAAAGCCACCAGAAGCTTCTTCATTTTCCACCTTCACTCTTCCTGCCACTGAGAGCCTGATGCACTCAGGGACACTGTAGCACAAAATTGCAAGGAGGATAATGTAATTTAAAGGGTTCGTCGCAGTTTAAATAGATTCCCTTTAGATTCAGATTGCCCTTCTCTTCAGGCGGGTCAACCTCTAGCGTCAAGATGTGGGCAACGTCTCTCTTCTGTAAAAGAAAATAAAAACATATACTCGCTGTAGCTGAAGATTGATTTTCAGCAAAAGTGCAGCTTCAAAGCGCTGGGCCTCTGAAGTTTGACGCAGGAACAAACAAGGATTCATAAAAGCAAGAAGAGGTGAAAAGCCCCAAAGCTAAACCGTGTGACTGAAGATATTGATTAAAAGGAAAGTAAGCGTGGGACTTTGTTGAGATGCTGCTGAATTGAGGGGAAAAAAAGGCTCTAATCTGTATTTTGTGGCTTTTGAATGTATGTTTATTCTCAGGAGATACCCTAATTCATGCAGCTGTAGGTGGGGGGCACTGGTAAAGCTTGTGACAGTGGGAGATTTTACAGACTGAAAGAGAAAAAAAAATGTAGGTACAAAATTAGACTATGGTGGTAAAGACTGATGTTTGTTTACATCAAAAACTCTGGACACAATGAGCAAGTACATAATAAATTTCGAATTCACGAGAAAGGGTAAGTATATCTCTATCAATTAACGTAAATGATACATCGTCAGACAAGTCTGCTACGTTACCACCGCTCTCTGGTAGCATTATTATTCAACTTTCTGCTTCTAAACTCACAACCTCGTTTTTTTTTTTTTTTTTTTCAGGTTTTCGTTTCCATTGTGTGGTTGGAAGTTATTAGAGTGTTGGTCACAGCTGCAAGGTGTTGCAGAGTGGTTCTTGTTTTCTTCATGCCGTGAACTTTCCATTCGAAGAATTTTCCATATTTACTTCATGTAGCTGTAAGGCACACCTCCCTGCTGCTAATTACGGAACATTATTAAACAGTTGCAGATGTTACAGCTGTGCATGCGTGTGTGTGTGTGTGTGTGTGTGTGTGTGTGTGTGTGTGTGTGTGTGTGTGTGTGTATTCGTGCTCCAGAGTATTCAGAGCTCTGCGTTTACTGAATGTCGTAAAAACGGGTACTGGTTTCCAGCTGCACAGTTAACGGTACTGGACTGAGAAGCTAATCGCATTCAACGTTACGCCGAAAATAACTGACCTTTAAATCTAAAGGCTGCACCTTTTCCTTCCTCCTTCCGCCCTGTTTTTCAGCCGTACATCTGCGCTTCACCAGGCTGAATTAGAAGGAGATAATCGAATTTCCATAGCAGCGCCCCTCATTATCTCCTCGTTCTGCCCGTAAACCTTTCCTCGTTATGTCGGCAGCCGTCAAAAATAACAGTAACAGTTTTCATAATGATTTATTACCAATCCGCACTTTTTTTATTTAATCTTTATCTAAGAATAGGATAACTGATATGTGTGTGGAAACTTCTTACAAGCATCAAAAAAAAAAAAAAAAAAAAAAATCACTGACGTGTCAGAGCCATGCAAGATTTAAGGGAAGCGATTCTTTTTCTTTTATGATCATGGAAAATGTTTCGTATCCATCATAATCACTTTAAGAGGTCAGGTAGAGTAATGCTGCATCAACAAGTGCAGTAAAGCCGTGTTTTTTTGTTTGCTTGTTTGTTTGTTTGTTTTTATAGTGCCCCTTGAACTTTTGTAAGGTTTCGTCACATTACAAATACAAACTTTATTGCTGTTTTATGAAATAGATACAGAAGGCATTGCATAACTGTGATGTGAATGGAAAATATTTAAAAAAAATTTTTTTTACAAATATAAATCTGGAAAAGAGAATTTGTGTTCAGTCGTCTTTTACTCTAAAACCTTTTTTCCATTGCAACCAATTGCCTACTTACTAAGTAAAGTTCGTATCTGTATATTTTAATATCATTTGAAATTTTGGTCTTCTATGAAGGACTCAGAGGTTTGTTTGAGAACAAACAGAGACAGTCAGAGGTTTAAAGCAGTGGTACGTTATAAAACATTGACCAAAGCATTAAACATCTCACGGCACACTGCTTGATCCTTATCAGAAAATTAGAAAAAGCTTCAAAACCACCTAAGATCATGACCGTCCAAAAAGAGCTCCACAAATCCACATCTTAGGCGAAAGAATCTGCCAACAACAACTATTAGTTGTGCACTTCTTCAATCTAAAACAAAAGAGTGGAAAAAAAAAATAAACTCAACTCATCACATGCAACTATTACTGGGAAACAGGCTGGTGCCGGCGCCATGCTGTGGGGAGGCTTGTTGGAGCAGGAGCAGGGAAGTTGGTCAACTCTAATGGGACTGAGAAATTGTGGCTTAAAAACTAATTTATAGACACACCCTCTGTTTAATTTAATTGGACTTGAGGTATTTTGAATAGAGGAATGTGCGAAGCTGTTAGAGACATGCCACAGAAGACTTGCAGCTGTAATTGCAGCCAAATGCAGATCTGCAAAAAACTGATTCAAGGGAGTTGAACAGAAAAGGCAGTTATTTGTTTTCAATCCCTTTAAAAACCATGTGTGTTTGTGCAACGTGTCAAATACAAGTTCGTGTTTTTCCACTTTCCTTTCTATAAATAGTTTATACCCATCACGATATTCAGGTCTGATTCTCTTCCCCAGATATTTATGTTCCTATTCCTTATATTTTCCTTCCAACGTAAGGATTCGTAGTTTACGAACATCAAAAAAAGAGCTTTTGCATTTCAATTCATGGGGAAAAGTTATGGAGCAAGTTAAATGAGGGGTTAAAATGAAGTCAAAATTTTATGCAATTTAAAAGGAAATGTAAGGAGGTCGTTTTCACAAGATGTGTGAGAGATAGCACTAATGTGTATATGTAAATTGAGGCTAACGCATATGAGGGTGTGGGTGTGGATGCATATACTTGGACATATGAAAACCCAGATAAAATGGGAAATGAATTAACCTGTTTATTTTTATTTTGGATTGGATTTATTAATGAGGGTCCATCTGAAAACATCGTATGAGTTTTATGTGGTAGGAGTTCGTAAGTTTCTAACTTCTTCCTACTCCTTTTCGAGCGTGTTAAGATTACTGTGGTGCAAAAATATGACTCTTCTGCATTCCTTGTTATTGTGCATGATTTTATACTACTATACTATCATGTTCGAAATAAATTTTTAAAAACGCCCTCCGTGCCCTCTGACCTTTTCTCAGCATCGTGCTTCCCATCTCTAAAGTCTCCTCTCACTCAGGGAACACTTGCATAACAGGCCTCTGGTTGTAAAGCCTGATTCTCAGGCTGGCAAGTGCTCTGTGATAATCACCCACATGAAGATAACAAAATGAGCTACCAGACTTAAGGTCACATCTGACACCTTTTGTTTAGCATGTTTGATTTGATGATACAAAAGTGGGTTAATGTCCTTGTTCAGCAGGTATAAAGTATGGAAGAAGTTATGCTAGTTCAGTTGCTTTGCAGGCCACTGAGCACATCTTCTAACACAAAGAGATCCAATCTCCTGTGTTATTCTGATAATTATGTTAAATCAGTGGTTATTTTTATACGCCATGGATTAGCTCTTTTTCTTCTTTTCTTATTATTACTTTAAGTTTGAACTTATAAACCGATGACCTGCGAGATCTTTCATGTGTTTTACATCTGTTTGCTGTTGTGCCGCGTTTCACAGTGTTCCCATAAATGAGCACTTTCCAGTTATGGTTATTGTTTTTTTTCTTTCCTGGTAATATTGACCGCAACTGCCTATGATGTGTTTAATTCTGTGTCTGAGACCTCCGGGGAAGATCTAGCGATGTCGATTACTTTATGGGAGAGTTAAAGTCGCAGCACCAGACTAACTTTTTGTGCTTGGTTGAACTCAACATTTTTATTTATTTTTTTTATTTTTATTTTTTTCATGATTTTTCAAGATTTGAGCTTAACTCTCCTGTTGTCCTCGGGTCAAAATGACCCATCTTTACAATGTTGTCCTCGGGACAAAATGACCTGAGGACAAAATGACCCGAGGACAACAGGAGGGTTAAGGTGGATCGTTAAAAACCCAGACAAAGCTGTTCACCATGAGAGCCGAAAAGCGTACATTTTAAATTTAAACTTGACATTCTGCGTGTTTGCATGGGTTTCCTGGTTGAAAATGGATCCCGTCTTTGTGCGGCGTGCGTGCTAAGACACATTTACAGTTTGTTTTGGCATGTCGTGACCCGCTCAGCCGTCATCACATCTTGTTGAGTGTTGCGAAATGCCGGGAATACTTGTGGCATTTGGCGTTCTGGTGTTTTGCTGTAATTCCCAGCCCGGTGTTGGTGTCTGAGAAAATGTTGGTCATGACGTGGGAGTGGAGGAAACGCAAATGCCAATGATGTCATGACCCGCGGATGAAGTAACCCTTTAACAGAGTTAGGATAGAAAACCTTCCTCTATGTTTTAGCATATGCAATACAGTTTTCTAATGTTAATTTTCTTCCTTTTATTTTTTTTTTACAGGGCTTGTATGTGTTTGCAGTGTATTTCGTCATGCACAACCAGTTATGTTGGCCGACTAAAGCGAGTTACACTGTGGAGATGAATGGCCACGACCGCCCTGATTCGACCTTTCCAGCCGGGGGACCGACAGCTGTTGGAAGCGACATCAGCAAATCAACCCAGAATCTCATCAGCGCCATGGAAGAGGTAAACAGACCTTCATCTGTCATCCCAAACGGATAAGACACACACGTACGGGCCTCCTTCTTAAAGATGTGTAAACACTATAACTTTACACATTCATTAAAATCACCCTCTAATTTGAATAATTTATCCAGTTTAGGAGAAAGCGCTGGGTTTTTTTTTTGTTTGTTTTTTTTTTCAACAAAATGACTGGTTGGCACTCTTGATTGTTCTGAGCACATGGAACGGGCTCGCTCGTATTCCATTTTTCTTTTAGTTTTAAATTGATCAGATTTTATGGGAACCTCTAATTAAATTTTATTTGTACGAGGTAAAAATCTCCACCAACACGGCTATTTATTTTATTTTATTTTTACGTGCTGGCCACTAGACTAGACGAGGACTCGTATTTATTTATTCCAGCGATTTATCGCTGGTGGTGTTTCTCCAGGTTCTTGAAGCTGGACGGCTGCCTCGCCATCACCCCTAGTCCTTAGGGTATGAACAGGAATCTGTTTTTTATAAAAGTGCAGCTTGACAAAGGCTTTACAGTAATTTCACTCTTAATCTAAGAAGACAATTTTGTTTGATTTCTCTTAAGTCTTATTTTGCTTTATTTTCTCTCATGGTTGATTTTCCCATGCCCTCATTGCCGTGGCTCCATTTGTTATTGTTCGGCTCCACAAACAACGTTTCATACTTCCTTGCTGAAAGCCTCCCTTCCCGTTGCCCCTTGTTTCGCTACAGTCTGTACTCGCTGTAATGTGTGGATGTGTGTCTGTAAGTCTTCCCACATCGGCTCCTCCTCTGACCTTTGTGTCAGACTGGCACATTGCACACGAGCCCGTGTAAAAACACTCCGTTCACACAGGCGTGCAGCACTTCTGTGGCAACTCTTCAGCGACTTTTCCCAAGAGAATACCCTATAAGGAGAGATGGAGCGAGAATCAGGGGGTGGCGGGGGGGGGGACGATGAGACTCCTGGGAACTCTCTACTCCCTTTTTTCTTTCTCAGAGTCTCTCTCTGCTCACGCAATCGTATTTTATTCATGAGAGCACACACTGGCCTTCTGAGATTTGGCAACGACATGGTCAGAAAAAAAAACAACAAAAAACAGGGCAGACAAACAAGCCTTCAATGAGACAGTCTCATGAGTGAATTTAAAATAAGGACTAGAACGTTGTCTGATTTAAACAACTAATGGGAGCCGTCGAGTCTGCCTCTAATGAAGGGGGAATATGACACATTTGGGGTGCCTTGTGGTGCTTAATTCACCTCACAGGGAGGTTCTGTACCGGTCAGAACCCAGCGGGGCTTGCAGGCTTGTGCACGCAGTCATGGACGTATGAGGACCACAGTCAAACAAGATGGACGCAGTCATCTGATGGAGATTAAACGGAAAAAATGCTTTGATCATGAAAATAAAAATGCATTCCTCCTTATGTTGTCGTATAAATGTGACTGAGTCTTCAAATGAAAAAACAACATGAAACTTTTTTTTTTCCTCTCCAATGTGCTGGAAATGTCCGTTTGTCATGCTGGGTGGACTCGGTGTGAAACCCTAAACCCAGTGAGCTTACTCGCCCTGTGAACGTGCTCTGACCCCGGGCGCCGGCCTGCATGCACTCTGCATGACCCTCACTCATCACTTTCATAATTACGCAACTGACAGACGTGGCCATAGTGTGACTCAAACTCCTGCCTGGGTTTTCTCTGTTGCTGTCCCACCTAAGGTTAAAATTTGATGGGAGTGTTTTTTATACTTAAACACATATTTATAATATGAAAAAAATATAATAAATGTTTTGAAAAATAATGATGGTAATTTTAAAGCTTTTCAAAGTAGCTTAATTTTTTTTCAATATGTTTTTTTAAGCAGCATTGTCAATAGCACCTCTATGTATCTTAATGTTTAATGTTTAATTATTACACATTTGGTCGTTGTTTTTTATAATGATTTACAAATGAGGATAAAACTATGCAGTTAATATCAAAGTTAACAATGAGTTACTTAGAAGGAAAACCTCTAGTCCGGTCCTGGCAAAGTGTTGAAATAAAGTGCAGAAAAATAGAGATAGTAGAGCCTTAGCTTTTGATTAAACTTATTATGATAAACTTTAAACGAATGTCAGTAGCAAAGGAATCACAAACCAAAACTCAGTTTTTAGCAAATCCATTATTTTTTCTGGCAAAGTGATCAGAACCACAGATTTGGTACCAACACCCGCTGTTAAGACCTTGATATCTTTGGACTCATAGTCCTCTGTAACATTTCACGGGTTTGGAGCACATAAAGACAGATCATTAACTTTCCTCCTGGCACAATTTCTCTAGATGGTCCAGAATTTAGGGGCTTTTAGTTTCTCTCCTCTCCTGCTCAACTCACAGGTTTTCTATTGGATTTAACTCTGGAGCCTGAAAATACTGTTGAGCAGCGTTTATCGTGTGTTAGATCAGCCACATGCATGTCTAAAGGAGCATTTCCTGTTGAAGTACTCTTATTTAAAATTCACTTTCAGTTTTCTGGTGGAGGCCTCCTGACATTTATGTAAAATGTTGTGGGATTTCTAAGAGTCTTCATAAAATGATGATGTTGTTACTCTGCAGATTTCAGCAGACTGGGAGCCGTCGTCGCTGCGGACCAGCATTCAGCCCACCAGTGCGTTCAAGCCGAGCCCTGCGATGGAGACGTACGCCACAGAGGGAAGCTTCATCAACACCAACCTGGTCACCACAGACGAGGAGTCGCAGGAGTTTGACGACCTCATCTTTGCCTTAAAAACTGGTGAGGATAATTACCGTCAAAAGTTCTGCTGAACTTGCTCTGGTCTACTCTCTTTGCAGTTTTTACCCCTGCCGTGTGGAAACCAACACTTTTTGTGCTCAGAGTGGATATATTTTATCAAAGCTCTGTCCGTCGACCTCTGGCTGTCTGTTGGTTTTGCAGTGGAGGCTCTTTGATTTTGACTCGGTTGCCATAAATGCCGTTGGACCCATCCAGGTTATTTTTATAGCATTTCAACTGTGATTAGCTGGTGGTGTTTTTAATCAAGGTTGATCTGTGTTATTCTCATTAGCTTAGCGAAAATGTCTCATTAAGCACAGCTAACCATAAAAAAACTGGATCAAAATGCTATGGTGAATTATATAACACTTGGATGTGCTTCAGGAAACAGTTACTCAAGCCCTGAAGAATTTCCTCTCTTAAACGCAACTTGTGTTTTTTCATGAAAACATTTAACTAAGTGTGTTCAATAAGAAACCCGATGCCCTTTGTAAATAAAATCATCTAAACCGCATGAGCTTAGCCTAAATAATAAAACATTATGGTTCCAAAACATGAGCACCTCCTACTATGACCACCTGGTCATTAGCACAGTGTCCGTTTTATCGATTCATCTATTAGAAGGAGCTCTGATATTTATCGGCTGAGTTACCATGGAAACGGTAGCTTAATGAGCGAAGGGCTCATCAAGCTGCAACACATGCACACCTTTAATCATTGTGATGCTTTCAGGGTTTATGAGCGCAGCATTTTTCTCAAACCTGAAATGATAAGAAGCTTGAGGATTTGAAGGTCACCTGTTGAGAGTTTCTGGCCGTCTCACCTGAAAGGCTCTTTCTCTCTGCTGGACTTCACTCTGTCCTGGTTGATGTTAATGTCTGGGCTGAAAACCTACTCATTCTCGTTTTAATATGCATGGCTTAACGCCCATCACGGATCGCTGATTTGCTTTTCTTTGTTGCTTTTTGAGAACTGATCTACAAGATTCAAAATCAAATTTTGAGCAGTTTTATCACTTTTGCTTTCTGACACAATGCTCCATCATGTAGAAAACCCCACAGGCCACCAGAGAGTGTCTAGGATTAGTTGCTCTTGGAAAACTTTATTTATTGTAGTTTTCTAGGACAAGAGGCCCATTTTGGACACCAGATGCTGCTTGATTACAGAATCATTACCACAATTGTTTTTAAATAATATTGTAATTATAGTTATTTTAAAAATGTGTCACATTGTTTGAAAAAATAAAATAAAATAAAATACTGTCTATTAAACTCCCTTAATTACATTTCTCTGAAATATTATTTTGAATTGATTTCACCTTAAAATTATTGGCAAAGTAATCACTGAACAATGACAAAGTGATAAGTCAGTGATTGTCTTGTCTCTAAGTTACTGACTGATTGACTCAGTGATTGAATCATCAGTTACTCTGGCACTGAATGTTTACTGAATGACAAAGTAATAATTCAGTGATTACTTTGCCAATGCTTTATGTGAGTATATATTTAAGCATCTTATTCATGCGGAGCATAGCTGTCTTTAGTCTTCTTCCCTCAGTTTAAGCACACACACCGAAGAGTGTTGAGGCTACAGCAGTCTGAAAGCTCTTAGGTGTTTGCCTATTTAACTGTCTGATCACTGGGTTTGATCGATGTACAAAGATGGTTCATACAGTGTGAAAGGATCTGACTGTTCGCCAATCTGTTCGTCCGCTTATGTTGAAGTTACTGTTTTCGATTCTGTAGAGTAGAATTAGATTCTAAATAAAACAAACTCATGAGTCAGTGTTTTCCCACTGTTGACCTGCTTTAGACACAGACCACTCTTTTATAATTTTGAAATACACTTACAAGGTTTTATTTTGTTTGAGACATGCTATCCTGCGTCAGGAAAATGACACCTGTAACCATGGAGATTGCCAAATTAGAAGTCCTTCCTGGCAGGTGTTGGGTTTTAGAGACCAATGGGTGTTAATAAGTGAAGAAGGGTCAGAGGATAGTCTTACACGGCGAGTAGAAAAAACACGCTCCGACTCTCCTGCCCTCCTGTTTATTATGTGCTGAAAGAAACAGAGACGTGTGCATGTTTTTCACTCGGTTGTCTCTGGGCTGTTTCTTTTCTCGAGGCATCCATGCTGCGTTCTGCTGAACTTTAACCTTCCAGGTGATCAGCTTTTAAACATCAGCACTATAAATTCACTTTTTTCACTGTAGACAAGGCCAGTTTTCAACGGCTCGAAGCCGCGCCATTGGCTGATTTATGTAGAGATTAGGTTGTTGTTTGAATCAGTCGTACGTCGCAGGTTTTAACGGTGTGGCTGAACCAGCCGACCCCACCTCTCTGTGCAATCAAACGTATCAAACTGAACGTACAGCTACAGTTCATCTCAGCAGCTCAGTCAGCAGGAAAGATAATTTGCTAATCGGGGTTATATACGAGGCAACACCTGACAGGGGTCAGCAAGCAGAGCTGTAATAAGGGTCTTCAGGCACTTCATCTGGTAGTCAACCATTAACGTGCAAACATACAGAAGCTCGCACGTACGCTGTTGATAGAAGCAGTTGTTTCATAAATAGACGAGTCCTCCCCTCTGTCCATGAAAGGACGTAAGGTATATTGCATTCTTCAAACAGTAGACATATATTTAACCAGATACATTGTCATGTTGCCTAGTTTCTATGTTGCGGTTTTTAGTCCTTTTCACGGGGATAAAGTTTTAGTGGGTTTTAAAAAAAAATGTCCATTTCAGGGCAGAATAGCCCGGTTCAGGATCGAATAGATTATCTTGAGCAGTCATCGGTACAGACCCATCACAGGGCAGCACAGAGAGTTTATGCTGTGCAAAGAAATCAGCATTAAAACTAATCAAGGCAATCATTTCATTTGTTGACATTTGGTAAATAAAACTGGTATCTTTTCTGTTTTACTTTATTCTATTACAAAGCATTTCCTTGTGAATTAGTCACAAGTATTATTTATCCTTTATTTACCCAGCTGAGATCTAGCTAAAATTACAGAATCTGTTTTAACGGGTTTTACAACACCATGTGTCAAAACCAGCCCTGTTTATTGATCGCTCAGTTCGTCAATGTTTTACCAGCAGGCCCGCTGCATGGCTTACATTTGACATAAAAGATCCTTCCTGTTCTCAATCAGGGTCCATCTGTCTGCTCTGTCCTCGTCTTGTTGCTATGGCGCCACAGGTACAGTAAAGTACAGTGTACTCAGTGATAAGGGTCATGTTACTTAACAGCACATCTGCACTAAAGGTACTCGCTAAACTGATGACACAGACGTACGTTTTTCCGACCCGTGCAAAAATAATCTGTGCACAACATAATCTAGATTGGGCACCTGTGAAAATCCCTGCAGCTAAAGCACAATTAATCACGGTTTGCTTGTTCCACTTTGTCGCCTCTGTCTCAGGGACCGGCCTTAACGTTAGCGATAACGAGTCCATACCTGGAAGCCACGACGGAGGCAGCATTGCCAACTCCCAGATCGTCGAGCTGAGGAGAATCCCCATCGCCGACACCCACCTCTAACCCTCTCACTTCATGCAGAGACGTTACAAGACAGTATTTTTATATTGTAAAACCTTTGCACTAAAAAGTTTTTTTTTTTTTTAAGTAATCGATCATTTTCATATACGTATTTGATACTGTACATTGTTTTTACTGCACCTCTGTTCACATATATACATAAATGTACTAAATTTATTTTGTAAAAGTTGGTTTCTTTTTTTTTTTGAATGTATATTTTGTTGACTTGTTTTTTTTTTCCCTGTAGTTAGATTAATCATTGTACCTCTCAAGTAAAACAAGTTCTGCTGCTGAGAATGGAGATTGTGTAACACTGTCAATAAATAATGCAGCACATATTTTACATGAAGACACGCTGATCTCATTTTTGCAACTCGGAGGTTTTTGTCCTGCGACGGCGGCTCCCGGACGATTACGTAAGCAGCTTGCAGTTGGGGTCACTCGCTCATGACAGACGGCTTTGAAAAACAATGAGCTCACAGACTGTCTTTGGAGTGTGAAGCGTAAGCGTTTGAATCTTTTAAAATAAGGATTTCAAGCTGATTTAAGACCATGAAAGAGACAGCTGTCTGTTTTACTCAGCCTTCTGCCTCTGTACACATTTTAACCTCTGACCTCAAAACAGATCCATTACATCACCCGTTGAGCTTTTTCCTTTTTTTTTTCCTTTTTCCAGGTCACATCTACAAACCTATGAGGTTTTTTCTTAGAATTTATATGAAAGACAAACATGAATCAGTGAAAAAGTATGTATTGGTGGAAAGTGAAACTTTTTACAAATAAAAACCAGACATTTGTGTTAAGCCTGCCTGAGTCAATGTTTTGCAGAACCATCTTTCATCGCACTTTTGCCACTGTTTCTCTACCAGCTTTGCACATTCAAATAATTGTTTTTTTTATATCTTTCTGACTTCCAAAATACATCAAGTTTTCCCTTAGGTTAATTCTGCCACCAACATGTTTGTGATTTTTTTTTTTCTTTTTCTGAAGGAAACAAAAGACAAATCCACATAGCTCTATTGCAAAAGCACCATAGTAATTACAGCAACTCCAGGCCTGTGGAAGATGTCCAAGGTCACGATCAGATTACACTGAAGCAGATAGGAAGATTTATGACAGGGACACCAGTGAGAAGTGTTTACTTCTACTCATGGTTCTCTAAGAGATTTTTTTTTTGTTTGTGGTCCAAGATCAATAAAATAAATTGATCCTGCTGAACACACATTAAACTCTCTCTTTTTTTATCCTCAATTGAGGCAGTTTTACAACCTAGAGAACAGGGAAAAGTTTAGTCCACTCTGAAAGGTTGGAGAAATGTTCTTGCACAATTGTAAAAAAATAAATAAAAAATCTGAGCACAGCATTAATTTATGAACAGTTATTTTCTGTCTGTTTTTAGGGATGATTAAATCACTGCATAAACGATTCTCCGTCTGTGTCCAGGGAGCATGCAGCACTAAGGAAAAGGAGCAAGTGCATCGTTGAAGAAAGCAGCATTCACCGTACAAACAGCAGCAGGCTGCTGGTTTATTTTCCCAAGCAGCAACTGTTCCAATGTCAACTCTTTACGGTCACTTAGCATTTCCAAGAAACACTTCTAATTAATAAACATGGTGACTTTGCAAGCTGATAAGTGCTCTGCTTTGTTTAAGCCTCATAACTATACGACTGTATATATTTCCATCATATATTCATTGCCATGATTTGTTTTTCATTAATTAGATATAATGCAGGCAATGTAAACAACGTTGCAACGTTTGCAGAACTGCGCTTAGAGAAAGAGTGTAAAGCATATCTTACGGCATACATTAGCAGTGGTGCGCGTTGTTACTTATGGATTTTGCGTCGGAGAAAGATCAAGTGTTGCAAACAGGGCTTATCATCTGAAGCTTGTAATGACCCATGATGAAAGCAGTTTATGAGCTTTGCAGATCAGTAACATTTTGTGTTTTCATGTGTGTTAAAGCGCATAAGCTCACATGTTCTGCACGACTCTCATCTTGTCTTTGGTAGAAATTTAAAGCTCAGTGACGCTTCAGAGTGCAATGCGGTTGCAGGACGAGGTCTTTAGTGCAATTTCTGAAATCATCAGCCCAAACAAAAATGGCAGCAACACACTTGATGATTCAACTTATTAATGATTAAATGATTCCAAGAGATACCAACTGTCTGCTTGTATGATTATGTTTGCATCCATTTTTAACTTGAGTGATGGTGACAGAGACAAGAGAGCAAACAACCAGTTAAAGCTAAATCTGCAACACGGCCTGTTGCTATGAACCCTGGGATTATGACACCGCTCTTCTGCCTCTCAGCTTATTACCACATCCTCAAGGGAAGGTGTGTCAGATACGATCCTCCCACAAAAAAATAGAAACAGAAAAAGACTCAGGAGACAGATGAGCAAAAATAGCTGCATTGTGTTATTGAGTTGTTCCAGTTTTCATGACAATAGTCATTGTAAGATTCACTGAAAAGGGTGTGAACTTCAGTAACCTGATAATGCCTGCTATTATTTCTTCATTCATGGACATTTTTTTTCTGTTACAACAAAAGACAAGTGCAATGGATATTATTTACACTCAAAAAATGTGTTTCTATGAATAGAAAGTGGTCAGGCCTGTTTTTATTCCCCTCATTGTTTCGCACAACAACTTACCTGAAGTTTGTTTTTTTTCTTTTTTCTTGCAGTCACAAACTTCACTGCACTGTACTGGGATTTTATTTGACAGTCAGACACTCGGTAGTGTGCACACAATGTAAAGTAAAAGAAAAAAGATGAGGCAATTTCTAAATATTTTACAAATCATCCATCTCCCATCTTACACTATGATGCTGGCACCACCGTGCTTCTGGGTGGCTATGAAATCTTTTTCTCATATATAAACCACCTTCTTCCACATGCGTGTCATGTCAAAGTGTACAGTAACTACACAGCTAGGTGTTGACAAGTTTGCAGTTGTGTTGCATCACTTGTTAGTCATATTGCTTTATAACCCATAACACCAAATCTCTCCACAACTTAATTTCTGATTTATGACAGGGACATAAATGATCTGATGAGCTCCCTGATATTCATGAAGTTGTTTGTTCACTGGTGTTCTCTACCAAACTTCTGTGGCCAATACAACCCCAATAAAATGGACCGAACTTGAAAGAAGTATAATGTCAAAATTTACCAAAATCTTAATCGGCAGTGGGAAGCTTTTATAAGAATATGTTTTTACATGTTTGCTAAAATTGTCACTATGTTGTGACAGCATAGCATGAGACAGATAATCTGTTAAAAAAAAGCTTTGGTAACATGAGTTAAAGGGGGGGGTGCATAAAACTGACATGTCATAAACATGATGTAACACCTGTCATGAACATGAAGCAGTCTTCGTAAACGTTTATGACTGCTGTGATGAAGCGTCATTCGGTAAATAATTTGCAAATTTTAATGCAACTTTGCTTTGAAAGTGTCATTATATACCAAACAATGCAAAGTTGACACTTTTAATGCAACTATGCATTAAAAATGTCATTATTTACCAAATGACACTTCATGACAACAGTCACAAACATTCAGAAATGCTCCATGATCATGACAGGTGCCAGTCTTTTACACACCCCTTCAAATAAAGTGTTACCAGAGCTTCTCTTGTGTCTCCCTGTGGTCCTATTCCTGTACGTCCATCTGCAGAAATGCACTCCTCAGTCAGAAACAGCCAATCAGAGCCAGGAGGAAGGTCTTAACTCTGTCAATCAGGATCATGTACGCGCTGCTCAATGCACTAATGGCGGAAAACCATAAAAATTAGCTGGAAAAGTGTTAATCTGTCATACAAACTTGCCTGGACATCCAGGGCCGGCTCCACTGTGGGAATAGGAACCAGGTGTATTTCTGCAGATGGCAGTAGAGCCACAGGGAGGAAGCAGAGGAGCTTGATTTTTTTTTTTCACAGAATATGTGCCTCACTATAATTTTAGAAACTGCTTATACATTTCTTGATGGCAGAAGTTACTCTCTGCTCGTAAAACTTTGTAAACCAGTGTATTGCACACATGGCACCTTTTCTCTCAAAACATTCCCCACGCTCCTGACAGCCTTCCTGGAAAAAAAAAAAAACACCTCAGAGTAAAAACAGCTTTGACCCAGAAGGAGCCGAAGCGCCGTTCATATATGCAGAACTTTAATAATGTGCAGAGAGAGAACAGAGTGACTCCAAGAGCGTTGAAGTAAACAGGCTGACGTTAGACAGGAGCGACAGGATGAGTTTGCATATGTTTAGGCAATGTACCCAACACCACTCAGCCCCTCTGGAAGCAGAAACAGACAACAAGTTCAGTGGGGGTATGATGTAAATATGTACTTCTATCACTATGTGTATGCATGTGTGTGTGTGTGTGGTCGTTATATTGCCCCTGACTTTTTCTGTAGTGACATCAGAGTGCTTTTCTTCCAAGTCGTTTTGTCATTTACCATCTCTTGCACGGCGCTCACGGTCGGCACACAGGTGTTCCTGACATCATCAACTACTTTAGGAGGATGTGTCAGGAGTGTCACACAGCATCAAAACTTTAAAGAAGTTTTTATTTTTAGATGTTTTTAGATGTCTTATTTTACAATAAGTTATAAGCAAACTTGGATGACCTAAGCCTTAGGCCCTAAGGTATGCTTCTGAAATAAAAAAAAGTTAAACAGATAAAAAAAAAAAGATAAGTTTTTTCCACCAGAGACAACATATTATCAAAGTTATCTACCTGTTTGACGTCACACACAAAAGAATTTGACTGATTCTATTCTTTAATGTCGGACTTAAAGGCTTAACAAATTATGTTTGGCAAAACAGTAAGCCGAGCTAACTTTGATCAAGTTATTCAGAAATGACATCATTTATTTGACAACTTGGTGATGGCAGTGAAAAACCCAGATCAGATGATGTGATACTTCGCAATGTCCATGCAGCGTTTCCAGTAGTCAGGCAGAACATAAGAGGATATCTACGCATTGTGATGGCATGGCCTGCCTCGGCCCGTTGACGTAAACGAAGCAGGTTGTCACTCTGACCTCTCCGGCTTCAACTGCACCGGAGAGACGAAAAACAAAAGTACACAAAGACGCAAGGATTTTATTTGTTATGTTGTCGTGGTTTTGAGGTCCGTATTTTGTGATAGAGTGTGATTCAGCAAAGGTGAGAAGTGATGCGGTCCATTTTGGAGCTGCCACGCCGACTAACCAGGGAGTGTAAATGCAGGATTGTGCCTCGCCAGCAGGAGTGCATGGAGCGGTTGGTGCCTGCCAATGACATTTGTCATGTTATCACTATGCTGTCTGTTTGGCAGGACAGCTAGACGGTCTTCCCTGTGTCTATGCATCGTTATCAGGGAGTACTTTCATGTACATACGTTTGTGTGTGGTGTAACATCAAAATGTATTTATTTGTTTTGTTCGAATGATTTGTGCTTTGTCTGTTTCGTGATTTATCTATGAGGAAATACTGTTTGTAATGAGTTTAAATAAGGAACTAGAGTCTCCGATGTCGTTTTTGGAAGAGTAGACCTCACTCTGGGCCACCATCCAGCATTTATATAACTTTCTTATCCCACTCTGTTTCTGTCTTTGTCTCTCTCTGCGTCACTTAGTCCATCAGGCTGAAACCAGTTTTTGTTTATCACCCACAAGACGCTTCTGCTGTGACAACCCGGTACATGTGGGAGAGATATAAGCCATCTTGTCACGATCTCTGAGGAGCTCAGGAACCGCTGTTTTAAAACGATGTCATGGAAGAAAGTTGTTGGGTTTTTTTTCTTTAAAGAAACATGTTTGAAGTTCCAAGTGTGTGTGTCATGAGAGTACCATGATACAAAAATATACAAATTTTTGCATATTTTTAAATTATTTTATGTGAAATGAAGAAACATAAAATCCGGAATTTTCTTCATTGACAGACTATGTGTTCATAACATGATCTGTATACATTTTGCTCTCTGAAGTCACACAAATTATGTGTGACACAACCTCCCCACTGTAAAGCATGGTGACGGCAGCACCATGCTGTGGAGAGGGTTCTCTGTTGCACAGAGAGGCTGATGGTGTGAAGATGCGTAGACCTAAATCCTTAGAGCCTTTTGATCAAACCAGAACTAAATATAGTTGAGAATCTTTGGCAAGTTCTTGAAAATTAGTGTTCACATGCCGCGTCCTCATCCAGTCTGACTGAGCGCGAGCTTCTTGGCAAAGAAGAACTGACTCAGAGGAGGTGAATTTCTTTACTTGTGAAAACGTTTCAGTTTGTGAGAGTTTCACAGATGCTTTGTGCTTGGTCTCACGGGAAATCCTCCCTAAGAGTCCATTGAAGCGTGTGGTTGCAATGTGACAAAATTTAGAGAAGTCAAAGCGGCGTCATTACTATGCCCCACATCAGTGAGACAAAGAAGAAGGGAAGCAGAGGAAGGTCACTTCAGAGAAGAGCGACTGGTGACCTCAGTGAAAAGCTTTGTGGCCTTTACAAATCAAAGGAAGTGATACATCAGAGGGAGAAATTCACTACGTCACATAAGTTCCTCTGCGTGCGTTCAGCCAGATCCAGCTGGTTTGATCCAGCATCTGAGTGGCCGTGGGTCAGTCTAGGCTGTGAACAATGTCACTTATTGTTGGGAGTTAGAGATGAAATGTCAGAAACAAGGCAGTCGGGATTGGAAGGGACGCCAGACAACTGATCGAGTCGGGGGGGGAAAAAAAGGCATTTGTTTGATGGAAAATAGTCAATGTTCTGTTTCTGATTCAGCTCTTTACTGTCACACCAAGATTGTTCTCAAATTATCCTGTAAAATGTGTAATGCTTTGAAAAATGCCCTTCACACTTAAACAATTCACACTCGATTAGTACCATGAAAATGTTTCCCAGGAAAAGTTAACGTGAGCTTTTTATATGCTGCGTGCTTCACAGGTCATGATGTTTGCAGACTCCACCTGTTGCTTCACACTTACAGCTTTAGAGGACAATGGAGGGAAACCTCCTGAAAGACGGATGTCCGAAGCTTTATGATCGTGTGTTTACGCAAAATAACACATTTAGAATAGAATCTTCAAACACGCATAATGTAATAATGTTTTTGACTTCATACATACTGTTGTTGCAAGACTTACTTTTTCATTCTCGGTCACGGGGTTTTCACTAATTTCATTGAAGTTTTAATTTTGTAGATTATTTGTGAAATTTATGGTTCATTTAATGTTTTCAGGGCTTGTTTAATGGGGCGAGTTGGACTCATTCTTTGAAAGTCAAACTTTATTTTTAGTCAGCAGCTACACTGCCTTGCAAAAGTGAAAAGCATTTTCACGTTTTGTCAAGTTACATGCATAAATTGCAACGTCTTCTGCTGGGATTTTGTGTGGCAGACCAGCACAAAGACGGTTGTGAAAGGAACAGGCATCTTGTGTGGTTTTTAAAAATCTTTTCATGCAAGTAAACATCTGAAACGTGTGGCATGCATTTGCATCTACCCTCCTTTACTCCAATACCTCTAAATGAAATGACTTTAAACCAGTTGGCACCTGATTAACGTGTATAATTTTATCTCAGTGACAGTAAAGTTATTCTGTGGAGGACTCAGAGGTTTGTCAAAGAGCATTAGTGAACAAACTGGGTAAGGAAGATTAAGATCCACACCAGAAAGGGAAGAGATAATGTTAGAGTGTGAAAACATTTGCAAGATAAATCATTTTAGGAGCTTGTTTGTTTAGACTTAACTAGAATTCCTTGGAGATTTTTTTTTTTGTAGAAATATAAATAAAAGACACAGGTGTTTGATTTTGATTTGATAATACTCTGGAGTACAAGTAGTGTAGACATGAAAAGATTACCTTCCATCTAAACTTTTACTGTCTATACCTTTTGCTTTTGCCATTGACAGGGATTCAAGCATTCCTTGATTTCTCCTTCTGTGATAATTTCATTTTGTGTTGCTCTTTTGGGTTGCGAGTGTGTTTGATTTGCGAAAAGAAATGCAGAAAATTGTCAAGAATAAAATAAAAAACGATATGATTAATGTGATTACTAAGCAGCCTGGATAACTAGTAGCTTGCCATGAAAAAGCCTGAACTTGCAGTGTGTGCGGCGTGTGTGTTGGTCAGGGAGCAATTTCATTTATGTGTCACACATTCCTCTCCGTCTGCTCAGAACAGCACTCAGTGCTGCAGATCTCGTTTGGAGGGAAAAGAGATGAGGTGCCAAAAACTGACTCAGATAAAATGAGACCTTTTTTTTTTTTCTATTTTTTTTTGGAAGTCGCTTTAAGAGATTAAAATGAGTCACAGAACTGGTGTAAATCAGAGCAGGCTGCCCTTGTCCTAAAATTATTTGGTCTTTGTTCATGCGTGTATTTCTTAAACAAAGGAACTGGGTTATTATGACAACAACAAAAAAGAAAAAAAAAACTAAAACTAAACGAACAACTTGTTGTGGATTCAGGGGACAGAACAAAATACACATTGTTGGGATTGCTCCCACTCTTTTCTTATTGGTTGATATATTTATGTTGAATGAAACAGAATCCCTGACCTCAGGATAACAGGACCCTCGAAATGCGGCCCTGATAAGTGGGTCAGATATGGGCGGGAGAGTCAGAAGTTGTATAACCCAGAGAGAGAGGGGAAAGTAAAACTAAACCAGGATGTTTTATAAGGAGTCTGATTAAAGAAAGCGACGTTATAAATGTCAGATAGTCCTTGGAGTGAGTAAGCTCTTTGTCTTCACAGCTTAATAAGATTAGCCCATTATATTATTCCACTTATCTATTGTGTAATACCAATGTGTTCTTTGTTGCTATAAAGCCAAATTAAATCCCTTTAAGATTTCAGGAGCTGTCTTTTTTTATATAATTAATATGTTTTGCTTTCATCAGACTGTGATGCTGCTCTTGGGTTGTTTAGGGACGATTTGGACCATGCTTACTTGCTTGTGCAAATCTTTTACTTTTGTTCCACATGTGGCCTCCTGTTCTTACCTTCTTATTGCTTCTCAAACATCGGACAGGGTGACTAAGTAGTTTATCTGTCAATATAACCCAATGAGCAAAGCCGGATCTATGGGGAAATACTAGCCATGTCCGATCAGGTCCAGACCAGACAGTTGGAAACTTCTGGAACATGAGCTGATGTTAGAGGACATCTGGGAACAGATTTAACAGGATGAGAAACCAAAGTCTTATGTTTTGTTACCTTGCGCCCCATTAATAGCAGAAGTCTCTGGAACAGCATGATGAAGCCAAACTTAGCCTCTTGATCCCTGCAGTTCTCTGGAAGTCCACTAACACTCTCAACATGGGTCCGGTTTTCATGCTTTGAATGTTTTCCATATTAGGATGAGGGAACATTTCTTGTTTAGCATAACGTCCATCATGTCTTCATGACGTCACGTGACACATGGTACAGCTATAATGCTCAACGAGACCTTACATCACACACACGATGCTTTGTCACATCACAGTTACAAGCTTCAATATCCAGGTCAACCATTTTCGTCATAAATCTTGGCTTTGCTAAGGTCACTCCAAACCCTTGATTTTGTCTTTTAAGGCAGTGAGAGTTGGTCTTGTTGATGTGCTTTTGGATTATTGTCCTGCCGCTATACAACCCTAACATCCTTAATTCCAGGTTGGTTGACTTACTATGGAAAGTCTTCCAAATGCTGAAGCAGCAAAACAGCTTCGGACCATTACACTGCCACCATCATGTTTGACTCCAAGCTTGATGTTCTCCTGAAATGTTGGGTTTACACCATATGGAGCAAGACACATGCCTTATAAAAGTTTCTACTTTTGTCCCATCAGGAAGAAATGCTGACTTATATATGGCTTGTACTTGTACAGCGCTTTTATCAAGTCCAGAGGATCCCAAAGCTGCTACATTGTAGCCCCAGCTGCCCTGGGGCAGTCTGACAGAAGCAGGGCTGCAGTGCGCTGGTGCCATTGGAACCTCTGGTCACCACCAGCAGGTAGTGAAGTGTCTTGCCCCTGCTCTGTCTGTCTGAGACAGACAGAGCAGGGATTCAAACCGGCATCCCACCTAACGCAAGATGATCTCCTACCACAGTCGCCACCGTAAGAAAAATTGATTTACGTTGATCTAAAATAGGGATCGACACATCAGTGTGATAAGTTTGTGTTGCACAGATTGTAGAGGACAATTAGTAATATGCCTGGGGGAAAAAATGCAGTTTGTTGGGAGGAGTGTGGAAAAAGATAAGAGCTAGAGAAGTAGAGAAGTGGCAGAGTTGGAGCAGGGGTGATCTGATAGGCAGACAGGGGGTTAGAGAGTTTAGAGCGATTGGAAAGAGGTGACAGATTGGATGCTTGGAGGCCGAGGGGTGAAATAACAGTGCGAGATGACAGGGAGGTTTGGACACGCTTCCCAGCAGACAGCCCGCCCTCTGCATCGGCCCTCCATCTGCACCTGTTGTTTTTCACGAGCGAGACTCCCAAGCTGGGGTGGGGAGATGGTCGCCTTTTCTCCCTGTGACTCAGGAGAATCTGAGCGGCTACAGAGAGCGAGGAATAAAGCTGAGCAGGGAAATTAAAAAAAAAAAATACATGAGAGAAGAGGGGCGGGAGGTGTTTGGAGCTATGCTATGAGTCAGCCATGGCTAAAAAAAGGAAGCTGTCACAACTTCCACTGGGGACCAGCAGGGTAAAATAAGACAAGTGATGAAACTGCACTCCTCAGCTTCGCCCTGTTGCTCCCTCGAATCAGAGCGTGCACTGACCAAGGACTCTGGGAAGACAGTTGCATAAAAACACTTGGAGTTTGACCCTCTGTGTTATTGTTGGCTTGCCACAGATTGAATCAATAGGACTTAATATTCCACCTCAAGGAGAATGTCGGATCATTTGAACCACGGGAGATATAAATCCACCAGGTGATGAGATAATTTCGCTCACTGCCTGGCTTCTTTTCTCTCCGGATGACTTTCTCTTTGCCTGATTGCACCAATTAAGGAATCTATAGATACTATATAAAGCAGTGAAGGCAGACACATGATTAATTTAGTACTTAACAAGATATCAACTGGAGCATGTGGTTCGTATGTTGGCATTTTAGGGAACACTTGAGCCCAATAAGAACCCCACTAAGGACCAAGCCCTTGAACACTGGAGATTCGGAGAATCAACAACAAAGTTTTCATAGTATTAATACCTGTTCAGATTTCACTACCACAGTGTACCTTACTGGGATTTATGATATACAAAGTCACAAAGTATGACTGTGAAGCAGACAAAAAAAAGTACTTAGAATTTTCAATTTTCTTTAGATTCACAAATCTGAAGTGTTTTTTGGGTTATTTATGTTTTTTTTGCATTTGTCTGCTGTCCCCTCTAACCAAGTCTACTTTATTTAACCAGCTCTTGCTGAAATTACATCTATCAATATTTTGGAGCTTGCAGTGCCTGAAACCAGTTTCGAGCATCACCAGACTGATTTTCTTTTGCATCTTCTTTGGTGCAAAATGTGCTCAAGATTGAATGGCATGTGTCTGAACATCAATTATCAAGCCACAAATCTAACTTATCTCTACTCTAGTGCCTAAATATTTCTGAATTGAAGCCATTCCATCATAGAGCTTTTGGATACATAATTGGTTCACATGTACATGCAGATGTCAGTGACATTTGGGAAAAAATAAGCCCAAAGTCTTCAAAAGGAAGCCTGGGTTACTTCCATTCTCGGCTCTGAAAAGATTCTCAGAGCATACGAGGTTTGACAGCTGCTATTATCGAGCTCTAGCTTGATAAATAGGGCTTGCACAGTTTCTCTGATGCTACAAGCTTGCACAGCTTAAATGCCAGAAATCAAGTTGACAGCAAGGATTCACTGGCATTTCACGTATGTTCCAGCGTCGACCAGCAGCTCCTACGAAGCTCCGTGTGGATTTGCAAGAACATGTTTGAAGATGATCGCACATATATATCTTTGCATAATAAAAAAGACACCCGATAGTAGCTTTAATGTCCTGACCTAGTAGGCATTAACTTTTCACTGCTTCTATTTTAATGACGGCCCACAGAGGTGCAAACTGTGCAGGACTTCTCTGGACTGTACTGTGAGGCCTGAAACGTCTGAAGCTGTGTTTGTGTTGCAAACATGCAGGCTATGGGTGGATTGGACTGCAGAGTGCAAGCAAAGGATGTTTGGAGGAAGGGAATGCTCACCATGCTGGGGGTGTGGCGTGGCAGAGACGGGGGTCCTGGCATGGGAACATAGCACACTGTCACTCTGGCTATCATGTTCCCATCCCAGACTAAACACGAAGGAGCATAACAACGCCGGTAGCTACAATGGAGATGTTTAAATTTACTTTCAATTAACATTATCAAAATATTTCTTTTTTATTTAACTTTTTTTTTTTTTTTTTGCTTTAAAAAAATCCAGGCAGTGTGTATATTTAGATCTCCTCACTACAGAGTTAAAACAAAGGGCATTTTCAATGCATTGTATAAATAATAAATCTGAACGCTCGGGTCGGACAGTCGAGACTTGGCTATCTTTCATAGAAGGACAAACTTAAGAGTCAAGCAAGAGGCCTTAAACTGATGAGTGAAGCATACTGTGCAGCAGCTGTTGTTGACATGCTCAGCTATTTCCATTTGACAGCATATGGACAAGTGCTGAGGAAGGCAGGACATAAGTTCAGGTTTTGTCCTTCTGATTTACTGTAAATTCCCCCTCTAATAAAGAAACAGGCAGGGATCCTGTTTGGCATCGTGGTGAGCTGGTTTCTCTTTAGGCTGACAAACATCAGATGTTAAGTTTGAGCACACCACTTGCTCGGAGCAAGGTCGAAGAACGGTCAACTAAACATAGACGTGCTTATGGATAAACTTCGCACAGACTGACGTGTTTACCTTCATTTCTATTAACTGTGATGAGTTTCAGGTTTAATACAAAAATATCAGCTTAATGAAAAGTGTGTTTGATTCATTCTTAAAGGGTTGTTATTAAGAAAAATTATAATTTATTGGAAATGATTATCACCTCAGAGCAAAATTACGTTTCACATTCTTCTCACTGGCTCCATCGGTTCTACTTTAAACATCTTGCATTAAAAGGCTGCTGTTGCTTCTCAGCGTTAACCTCGCTCTAAGTTTTATGTTCAAGTTGTTTGAGTTTATTTCGGCCTTTGTAACACTGCATAAAATGTTGTTTTTTGCACACATTCATCCAGGCACTGTGCGATGATTTAAATGTGCTCCTAAACATTTTGGAGCCTGCAGCTGTACGACTTGTTCCTCTGCTTCCTGGAACACGTGAGCTAACGTCGCTGTGAGATTTCATGCTTCAGTACAGAGCTGCATGTGTGTATATTTCTATTATGTCACAGTGATGATGTGGCACCGGCGGGCCGGCATTCAGGGGGCCTCGAGCCAATCCTCCCCCCATCTACGCTGACGGTCTCTGGTCACGCCAAGCTGCTGGGACGTTCTGGATCACCAAAGGCTTCGTGTAAGTGGGATTAACTGGTGAGAGGAAACAGCTGAGGTTTATTTAGTGTCAGCATTTACTAATCAAAACTGTTGGTGAGCTCACCAACCACCACATCAGCTGCCCCCCTCCTCCGGTTCTTTTTCAATGTACAGGGTCAGATGTTCACAAAGGGCCCACAAAAGTCAAAAGGGGCCAGGGGATTGAGGCTGAGGGCTGAGGGGGGGCGGGCAAAGGCAAACCGAAGTGCTTGGTCAGTGATGCTGAGTCATCACAGAAGCTCCCTCAAGTTTTGGTTTGATTCGATTTGATTAAATGTTCTTCACATGAAAAGTTTCTTTTAAAGATTAAGAAACATCTTGCTGCATTTTGAGTGAAGTTTACATAGACTCATTTGACAAAAAAGAGTTTTTAGATGTCATAAATGTGGAGAAGCAGCATTCAGCTTCTATGCATCATAAATCTGGAACAAACTTTCAGAAAACTGTAAAACAGCTGAAACACTGAGTTCCTTTAAATCAGTCTTTTGAATCTTAATAAATGAAACATTGACCAAACTATTTGACGTGTATGAATTTGGTGATGGCTCTCATCAAAATGTAATGTTTGTACGGTGTTATAGCTTTGTAATTTAATATTTTTTTATGATGCAAAGTACCTTGAACCGCTTTGTTTATGAAATGTGCTATACAAATAAAATTGACTGTTTGAGAAACGTCTCTGTTGAATTATACAATGAATATTAACTTTTCACTTAGGCATTTTGTTGACGTGCTATGCTGTCATTCACATTCTGGGAATATTCAAACCGTTCATGTGACGTGTACATAGATACTTCATAGCTTTCAAAAAAATCGATCGGTATTAGGCCCTGATGTGATATGTAGGTCTGTGTATTACGTGTGAAATTGATTGGCTCAGCACAGTTTGCTGAACATCACAAATGGGTCGCAGTTCACCAGACCCAGAGAAGCTCTATTTTTAGTCGGAGAGCTACAGCTTATGCAAGTCAAACATTTACTGCAGCTTCACAAAATTAATGACTTTAAAAGTCTCTAGAGGTCTGTTTAAAATGTTAGTTGCAGGCTATGCTGTGACGATCACATTAATAGCCAAACAAAGTCCAACGTGACACATTAGTCCAAACACGACAATAAATGTAAACTCTTCGTACATTCCTTCTGTTTGCATACAGAAACAAACTTTAGTGTATTTTACTGGCATTTTTATGACAGACCAACATCAAGCTGCACATAATAGAGAAACGAAAAGAGTGCAAGTGTCTTTCAGAAGTTTTACAAATATGAATCTGTGTGGTATGTGTTTGTAAAGAAATAATCCCCGCAGCATGATGCTTCCACCACTGTGTTTTTTCCACCATTCAGATGTTCAGGCTGACAGGCAGTGCTGACATCCCACCACACATCGCATGTAGACTCGAAAGTTACATTTTGGATCCATTTGAGCAGAGCACCTGCTGAAGCAGCAACAGCATGTTCTTTCTTAAACATGTATAATTCTCCACAAATAAGCTAACTGAATTTTTTTTTTTTAAGTAGGTGGCAGTGGATTGCTTTTACACAATTACAATTACATAATTTGCAAATACTTTATAAATTAAATTAAATTCTGTTTCAGATGATGTAGCAACAATAAATAACGGTCCGAAACGTTATGGTCAACCATAATGTCAGCCTTAATATTAGCAACTCTTCTTGAACACCTCATGCATAAATATTTTCCCTATTAACCTAAAGCATAATTTGATCATTTGATTGATCATTATTATGTCATTTCATAACTCATATCCATCATTCTCAGAATGTAATGTTTAGTTTAGTAACTATGAGTGTATTGTCATGCAACTCAGCAGTGAAAGGTGTTGTTTTCAAACCACCACTAGGGGCAGTGTGGCACCATGTTTCTGAAGCCTGGGGAACTAAAACTCTACCCACTTAAAATATTCCAATCTTAGTCAATCATTGAGAAATGATTAGTCATCGTTTCATGCCAACTCTGCGTTCCTATAAAAGGGCAGGGTGGAAATATGTTATGAATCCAACAAAAACTTACAATTATTAAACAGAAATATTCGAGAGTTCAAAGGTTTATTGGATACAAGAAAACTTGTCCAGGATATTTATGTAAACAAAAACCCGCCTCTGCTTGTTTTAATTTAAAGTTTTATTTAAATCAAAAGGAAGAACAAGACAAAGGTTAAATCATTCAGAACATAGTATATTCATAGAATAACTACACATCATCATGATTAACAGACAAAACAATAAGATACAAACAGAAACAAATGGAGAAAGAAAATTCAGTGAGTAATATTGCACTTCGTTTCTAAAATGTTTCAGACCCCTTCACCTAAGTTTTCTTCTTCTTTTTTTTTTTTAAATATCTGAACATTTCAGTTCCTGCCTTTATTACTAGGTCAGGAGTTTAGCTTAGTTTTGACACTGGACTACTTCTGAAGTCCAAGCAAATGGACTATGGTACTGACCAAACCTGAAAGCTTATTCTTTACCGCAGTTTCCCTAAGATAAAAACAAAACAACAACAACAAAAAATAGAACTTCAAACTGCGTTTAGACAAGTTTACAACTGAGGAATTGTTTAGTCTACAACCCTACGACTGCTAAATGTTTCTCCGGGAGGGTGGAGTGTGGGAGGTGGGGGACACTGATCAACAGCTGCCACCCACAAACTGGGATGAGGGGTAAAATCAGGGAAATCAGGAGAAAAACTAAAATGGTTGTAAAAAACCCCACAAAAAAACCCACTAAGAATGCCCACGTAAATGGAAAAAAAAGAGATAATATACACCATTTATCATCATAGACAAGGTTTCATTCTTTAACAAACTTACTTTAACAAAAAAAGGACCTTTTTTTTTCTCTTCCCTTTTTCAACTTTTTGAATAAACATCGAAAGGTCAAAGAACGTACAGGCGTGGACGAACACAAACGAGAACACCGGTTAGAGCAGACGTCGAATGAAACGAGGAACCGTGTTACGGTCTTTTTCTGCAACAAGGCCACTAAGATAAGATCACTTTATTAACGTTCTGCAGTTTGTCCGTCACTGTCAGAAGCCGTTTGCTTTAGTTGCCAGAAGGATTTCGATAAAAGCGTGCACACGCAAGCTAGTGTTAGCTAGGTTTCAAAGAAAGAAAAAAAAAAAAAACAAACAAAAATGTAAACTTAAGTTTCTAACATTAAAACAGAGTGAATAATGCTTTAATATCCTAAGCGGCACTTCCTTACTGAAAGCCCCTTTATTACATTGTTAGTACCGACGTGTTTTCAACCAGACCTTCACCACTGAACGCTAATTTGTATTTTTGTTATATAAAAAAAAGTGCTGCTTTTTGTCTTTTATGACTATGCCAAACCTCTATTACAAGTGGTCTATTATATGAAATGAGTTAGAAAACCAATGTATTACTCATTATTCCTACTACTACTTGTTCTGACCAGCCTGTATAGAGGTTTAGCACAGACTCCGGCTTTCCGTTTGTGCCGAGTTTGCTTCTTCAGCACAGAGGCAGACATTCCTCTTACTTCATGTTCCTCTTTTCTTTTCTTTTTTTTTTTTTTACTTATACATTATTATTAGCATTGTGGTTTCACTGGTCTGGCAAAAAAGTCTGTTGGTTGGGATGCAGTAAGCAAGTGCAGCAGGACAAAAAGGGAATGTGATTCATCTCAAAAGCTGTCTCGCTTGTCTGCAAGACTGTTCTCTCATTTTGGTAGTTAAAAAAAAAAAAGTTTGAACAGTGCAATAAAAAAAAAAATCCACTTTTTAAAACCACTTGGCAAGTGAAAAAACAAAAACGCACACCTGAGACAGTGCTTTTAGGGCAGTAATGCCAGTCGGATATACTCTGGCACAAGGACTGGAGGGGCTGCAGGCAGTTAGGGTTAAGTCTCTCTAAAATACACACTTGTCTTCTCGGCTACGTTTTGAGTGGCAAAAGCAGGACTGCAACCCCACCAGTCCGAAGCCAGAGCAACCCTGGAACCGAAAACTCAGAAAAAGCTTTTAGCAGTTCAAGATACAAAGAGAATAACAGAAACTACGCAACACAAAAAGAAGGAAGCTAGACGGGAATTCAAACTACGGAGGCAACACCTTACTTAACAGCTTCCACCAACACTTAGAGGAAAAAAAAAAAAAAAATCTAAGGTAACTTATTAGTCGCCATGTACTGAAAAACGGAAAAATCGCTAACTGCTCAAAATAAATTCAGTGCATTTCATACTTTCAGTCTTTTTTTTGTTTGTTTTCAAAAGTCAAACATTTTGCAGATGATACTCTTAACTGTTAAGCCTGTAGTCTGCTTTTTCCGGTCTGGTCTTTTCCAAAACTGAAAGCAAACCATTAGTGATTTGTGTAAAAAAAGAAAATTAAACAGAGCCACCCAACTCAAGTAAAGAACAAAAATGTGCAAAACAAAAATCCCCCACATGAGGCAAAAGGAATTAGTCTTTGCTCTGTTTTGAACCACTGCTTGCAAGCCTTAACTATAATTGTTAGAACAGTTACTTTCCTTCAATCATCCCATGTTTTTAAAGTGATTCTGCTGAAGTCTGGACATGGTTAGTTTCCCCCCTTTGTGTAAGGAGCCACATCCTCAATGTGCCACAAATACAGAAGAGTTGAGGCTGAAGAGGAGCTTGGCAGGCTGAGCCTTGGTGACTCCTCCTCCTCCAACTTCTTCACCAGGGCTCCACTGCCAGCCTCCACGCAGGCTGAATATTCCTCAGGAAGATGGTGAAACCCCATAGCGGAGAAGTCTTTTTCTCTTTCTGAGGAAAAGGCGGAGAATGCGTCGCCTCGTCCGGCTCGACGTTGGGCAAGTCTTTTGTAGGTCAGATCTCACGGTTTTCTCCAGATATCAACAGCATTGTGTCAATGTCGTCATCCGAGAAAATGTTCAAGTTCGGCCTTTCAAGGCGGTTCCTTTAGGTACCCCGACTCACTTGGGGTAAGTTTAAGGAAACGCTCAGCGTGATGGACAGGCATCGAGCCTGCGCTCCTCTGCACAGCCGGAGTGATCTGGGTTAGGATCAATCTGGAGGAAAAACAGGCGATTATTTAAGAGAATGGATGATTTCTGGAATACAACTGATCAGATGATTTTTTATTTTATTTTATTTTTTTTAAGGCTTACCTCAGAGTACAGAGGAGGGGGCTGAAAGCGGAACTCGTGAATATAGGCCAGGAGAGGACCCTCCAGTTCCTCTCGGACCACTGGGGCATCCAGGCGGCCTTGCCTCTGCTCTTCTGTCACAATTTCTGCGTAGCTTGGAGGAGCTGTGAGTAAAAAAGAAAAAAAAAAAAGTTTTAAAATGAATTCCTGATTCATCTAAAGCAGGTGCGTACATTTCAATCACGACATCAAGTGAATCTACCTTCAGGCCTCTCTGGTAGACCCATGCTCAGCCAGGTCATGCTGCACTGACTGCTGACGCTGGAGGTGCGGGAGCCAAACGGATGGAGTGGAATGGTTCCGATGACCAGGGGTAAGTTCAGGGACAGGTTTATTGCCCCCGGGATGTCCACGTAGACCTGAACACAACAGCAGTTTAAAGATCAATCAGAGGCAAAGCAAACTAATTAGTTCTGTGTTTTGCAGTGGAGTGAACACTAGGTAATTAGCTTGACTTTACATTTTAGATATGTGTGTCAGTGTCTAGCAATCAGTTGCTTAGGCTGGAAGGATGACTGCTCGAAGGGTAATGAGATTAGGCGCCCAGAGGGCAGGTGTTGCTCCAAGGTTTCTGGGCTAATGCTCTTAGTGCCATGAGGAGGGTACAGTCCAAGCTCTGGCTGTCTAAGCCGAGCCAGGACAAATAGTGTCTACTAGGAAATATTGATTATATACCGATAGCAGTTCTGAAAATAGGTCGTGGTGATAATAACGTTATGCAAGCAGAGACCCTTGCGTTTGCATGACTGTCATTTCTGGACACTTGAGCCGAATGCCTGGAAAGCGCGCGAGAGATGGCGCTCCACACACCGCAGGCCGGCACTCACCATGAGAGAGTACTCCACTCGGATGATGCTGCAGTCCAGGATGGAGGGCGAAACAGGAGGAATCTTCAGCATCTTGCCGTTCCAGGTCTCCGTTTTGCCAGACGACAGAGACTCTCCCCGCAGGTTGGCGACCAGTTGCTTGACCTCCTTCATCTTCCCTTTGGCATAGAAGGTCTGGGTCTGGTAGATGGCCGCCTTTGGCACCACCATGCGGGACGAGCAGTTCTCGATCTCGGCGAAGATTTGAATCGACTCTCCTGTGAGATGGGGAAAAAAAAAATTAAAAAAAACATTAACTGGTGTTTTTCCAGTCACAAAAGCAGCAAATGCATATGTACGCATGCATGATGTGAGGACAAAAACAAAACGTTGCATTTGCTACCATCTTATTCTCACCTGGGGTGTATCCCTTCCTTTCAATTTTGGCACTTAGGGAAATAGGACCTGAGGTGCAGAACCAACAGCAAAGCGTCTTGTCTGCAGTGCCAGCCTGTGGTGACTGAACAAGAAAGACCAGAAAGCCATTTAAAAATCCATTCGGCTTGTCAAAAAAACAAAATACTATGGGTCATTTCAGAAGAGCTCACCAGCAATAATGGAGTGTTGATGTCAATGTGCTCAAAGACTGTAAATTCCTTCTTGGTCTTCAATGGCAGCAGCCATGGCCTGTGCAGCTCTGCCTTTACCCAGTAGCGCACACTGCCATGCTTTCCTTCGAAAGAGGTAGCCAGAGGTCTGCAGGAGAGACGCAGAGAGGAGAGAAAAGGTTGAGACGAACGCCAAAAATTCAAACATAAGTACGGTGGAAAGCGAACACATGGTCTCTCGGTTCCACGTTGTACCAGACCACTTACGTCTGTGGAAGCTCGAGGCTGAATGCGTACTCATGCCTTCCTGCATGGATGGTAGTGAGTCCTTCCTCTGAGTTGTCATCGTCTGAAAAACAAGGAGGACAATATTCCAAACACATGTATACCATACCTGGGCAAAATGCTCTACGAAGGCATCTGAAAAATCATATCAAGAAAGAAAACAAAACAAAACAAAAAAAACAAAAAAAAACACAGGGTGGGGGAGACAAAAAGAGAATAAACGTGTTTTACAATTAAATTTGTCTGGAAAAAAAATTATTGTATTGAGAGACAAACAGCAGAGAAATGTTAAAAAAAGGGAGATTAAAGAAGTTGAATGATTAGAAAGAGGGTTGATTATGTATGATAGGGCTTTGTATGAATAAAAATCAAAATACCCCAGATAATTTACATGGCTTCTGAATATTTTTTAATCTGAAAGACTCATACTTTTGCCAGCTCCGTTTTCTAGATTGCTTTGTCATTTTTATATATTCTGAATGTTTGAATATAAAAAGTTTTAACTATTTTTGTAGGCGTTTGATTCATGTTTTGTAAGTCATGAAACTGCGCGAGTGGTAACTTTCAATTTGGGAGTGCCAGAATTAAAGTGTGACCTAGAAAAGTATAAGATTGATTCTTTCAATAGAAACTTAAATCCAATTTGAATGCTTCCGAAGAAACAATGCCGAAATCTTTCAAAAGCTGCTTGCCAAAGACGACTAAGGCCACCAGAGCAGAATTTGGTGAGACACAAAAAGACTACAAATCTTTAAAGATAGAAATATAAAAAATAAAAATAGTTACAGTAAGCTTTTTAAAAATGTAGATATTTTGGGAAATCATTCTGTAGAAACACTTATATTATACTGCATTATTATTTTAAGTGTATGTTTTGGAAGAAAAATTACATAATTGTTATTAAAATTTAAGAGGGTTTGAGTTATGTAAAGGATGTGATTTGAGTGCCAATCAAAGCCAAAACCACCTATGGAAATTTAAATTCTACCTCTTAGGAAATGGCACAAAGTACTGAAGCTAAAATATTGTTTTCCATACTTGCTTGTAGGCAAAGCAACGCACCATCACACAACAGAACCAGAAAGTTTCGGATTTTTGCTCCATAAAAAGGTGAACAGGGATTCACCTACGCTTGTAAAAACGAAAACTCAATGCAATTTTTAGTTGAGAGGATAGTTTTTGCTAAGCTGTGTCTGCCAGCTCAGCACAGCACACCCTCCCCCTAGCAGCAGCAGCAGCAGAGTGGTAAACAAGTGCGGATCTGTCACTCACACGGCAGCCTCCAACAGGAGGAGACCGGCCTAAACCGGTGCGAGCAGCTTCTCAGCGGCAGCGCAGGGCGCATTCACTGCGCGGCGCTGCAGGCTCCGGTACTGCAGACCCGCAACTATCACCCATTTCTAACAATTAACCACTTCATTGTTCACAGAACGCCTTTACAACGCGTTTAATTATTATTATTGTTTAGTTTAATTCCATTCATTGCCTCGTCTAAAGCCACTCCAGAGTGCTGAGGACATTTACATTAGCTACCGAGATGAAAACAACATCACAATTTCGTTTGAAAGTGGCCAACTTAAGTGTCCCACACATAAAAACGCTAAAAGACTTAATTGAAAAAGCTTCCGCAGTGATATTCTGCAGGTGTTCTCCTTATTGAAAAAAGTTGCTGAGTGGTCTGTCACTCTGCAAAACCATGATGTCATTGACTACACGTAAGAGCATCTCCACCAATCACAAGCGAGAAAAGGAGGGGATGCGCCGTGGCTCCGCCCACTCTCAATCCAGTTTTCTGAACAGGATTGAACCGCTTTGAACAATAGGGGAAACTTCGAGGTTGTTTCCCGATAAAATTTCTTAACAAAAACTTTACATTTGTCATTTTAAGTGTCCAATGTGCTCTACTGTGGCGGAACATTTCGTTTATTTACATTTTAGGCAAGAAGTACGTTAAAAACAAAGAAAGATGCTATAGAGATGCTGTCATTCATTCTGACACCTTGACTACAAACAAGCAAGCAAGGAAGGGGACATTGTCAAAAAGTAAAATACTCGACTACGTCTAACTGTAGACGATAGAGGCCACACAATTATCCGGTTATTTAGTTCATTTTATAGTCATTTGCCATGACCCCCGGGAAGCATCACTGCTGCTACCAAACTTTGCGAAAAATGCGAATAGAAACTTACCTCTCTCATGCCCAATTAAGATGTCTTTGTGATTCAGGTACTCCACTTCTTCCGTGTAGTTCTGGGTGTAGGCAGTGTTGGATCCAGCATTTCTCGACTCGGTCCAGCGAACTTTAGCGAAACCCTTCGCGTGGATTTTGAGAGACTTGACGCGGATTTCTCCGGTGACTTCGATGATCACCCTCCCTGAGACGCAGTCCCCGCTGGAGAACACGGGGACGTTGCTGTCATTGAAACAGTCGTAGCTTACAATGAAGCTCTTCACCTTTCCTAGCACCATGGCGGAGAAGAGACCTTGAGCTCTGAAGCAGAAGTCTATGAAAAAAATAATCTCATAAGGAGAAAAATAATAATAATAAAAAAAAGAGGGTAAAGGGGGATGCAGATTGTAGACACTGACCAGTATCTCTGCCCTGCAAAAAGCAGCAGGCACGATCAGTGGCTTCTTTTTGAGCAGTTCATTGAGCTATGTGAGGGCTGATTAACAGCAGTGGATGCTGTTATCATCTGCCTATCCTGCTTGATGGTCTCCAGTCACAGACAAGGAAACCCCCGAAGCTCAGCTCACTTTAAGCGACAGGCTGGGTGAAAAACAACCATGTGCGCATGCGCCGGGCGCTGCTGCCCTCCCTCCTCCTTCCTTCTGGAACAAGGCAGACAGCAGAGGAGTGCGGCCCGGCTCACATTCTGTAAACAGGTTTACTGAATGTAAACGCTTGGTAGAAAAAAACAAAAAAAATACACGTCGCAGTTATTTCAAGGGTGAGGCTTCTCAAATCAGCTGCAACATTAGATATGTATTCATAAATGGTTTAAACGTGCTTATGTTGCAGCTAAAGAAAGAGCAAAGTGTGTAATGTGTAATCCCTTCTCTGTGTTGGGATGTGGTGACATTCTGCTCCTTCTTACTGGACTCAGCATATATTGCAGCACAGTGCCTTATATGATTCAGTTAAAGCCATACAGATTAGGGTTTTGTCATGCAATGACAGCTGTAATTTTGTAGTACTATATAAGGACAGGATGCCTACACATCATCTGATAAAGCTGTTGCTTTGATAAGCTTCAGGATCGCTTTTACTCCTGCATCTCGGTGTCTGTGTAAGACTGCAGCTTCCAGGCTTTAACACAACGTTTCTTTTACTGTCTGTACAGCCGAGCATTGTTACATCAACAGTCCTGCATTTTTTTTTTGCACGGTGCCTGCATTAAAGGCCATGCAAAATTGTTGGAAGCAGAGCATATCCACGAAGAGACTGCAGAAGAAGAGAATGTTCTCAAGGGTTTTAAAATATCTGATATATTCCCCTTATATTAATTCTGAAATAATCTTTGCAAAGATGAGCACTGCTCCTATTGTGTTGAGCTCTCTTTTTCCAGAAAAACAACTCGTAAGGCTCAAAACGCCACCCCGTGGCCATCAGTGTTGCTAGCATGAGCTGCAGAACCACCTGTTGAATGCCGCAGAAAGCCAAGGCCTCTGTTTTTCCTCAAACAAGTTATGGTGTCATGTGGAGATTATAATTTCTTATTGCTAACTTTGTTAAAATAAATATTTATGCCCAGTGGTGGTTATTGCAAACTAACTTTGGGCGATCCTCTTCTTTCCCACTCTTTAAACACATACATTTAAAAAAAAATACTAATAATATTGTACAAGTTTGACCAAGGTAGTTTTAATCTGAGGTAAAGATGCTAAATTCTCCCCCGAAACAGTGTATTTTCTTTAATAGAATAAAGGTTTCATAAATTAAAGTTGTGCAAATATTTTTTTTTCTGTTCAGAGCAGGACGATGCAGCTCAAGTTTAATCAGCTGAATTACTTTAGATTTCCAAATAAAGTTGAAAAACAAACTTTATTGTCCTTGAAAGTAAACGTGATCACTCTTTAATTGATCACAAGTCAGGAGTTTTGAATCAGATGCCTTCTTCAGCATCATTACTCAACTCTAAATTTGGTTATTTACCACAGCTCGACATTAAGTTGCTTACAATCATGCTAAGGGTAGCAATTTCAGTAATACAACAAAATGTACAAAAATAGTTGTGATGGCTGCAGAATCTGCTCAGCAATATTGTGGTACATAGATAAATGCTGCCCTCTAGAGTTTTCATTTGCCATGTTAAAAAGTTTGTTTGAACCGTGTTTAGTTTGTAATTTGTAAGAGTTCTTTTTGTTTTTAAAAATATTAAAGGTGGTAAATAATGCATAGTTGTATTATTTTTGTTTTACTTTCCCTTGTTTGTTTAATCCCCCAACCGTTACTGGAAAGTTAATTTTAAGAAAACTCTTATTTTGAAAACTTCACCCGGATGTGAATCTCCTCGGTGGGCAATCTCGACAAGGAAGAAGTTTTTTTTTTATTATTATTATTATTATTATTATTATTATTTCTGCGCCGATTAATTTAATCACTTTTTGGCAAATGTTTTATTTCACCTAAGAAAATGCGTTATTTTATAGGATTTGAATAGAAGGTGTAAAAATGTTTTTGTTGGCTTTTATTTTCTTCCTCCAAAGCTGTGGCGAAAGTAGCCAGAATGTTACCAGACCAAACATTGTTATGGTGATGAGTGATGCATTTGTAAGTATGATTTGGACTACACGTTTATTACAAGTTTTGCGTCATGAACAGTGACTTTCTGTATTGTAGGCAGATTTAGGTCACCCCCGTTATTTATTTATCAATACTTGGTGTTTATGTGTTTGTGTTTGTTTCAGGATGGTCGACTATCGTTTGATCCAGGCAGCAAAGTTGTGCGTCTCCCGTATATAAATTATCTCCGGGAGCTGGGCTCTACTTTTCTCAATACTTACACAAACTCGCCCATCTGCTGCCCTTCAAGAGCAGGTACACTTAGTTATAAATAAAATAATAATAATAATAATACTTTTTCCACGATACTCAAATGAGGAGATATCAGATTAATTTCCTGAACCTTTTCTGCAGCAATGTGGAGTGGTCAGTTTGTTCACCTCAGTCAGTCATGGAACAACTACAAGTGCTTGGATGCGAACTCAACCACGTGGATGGATTTGCTGGAGAGGAAGGGATATCGTACAAAGATGCTGGGAAAGCTGGATTACACCTCAGGGAGTCACTCAGTCAGGTGGGCAGGAGAAACAATGTTAGGCCTTTCTGTCAGACCTGATTGTCGGATGCCCATAGATTTTATTGATTTTTCCCCCCCCCCCATGTGCTGCAGTAATCGCGTCGAGGCGTGGACTCGAGATGTCCGGTTCCTTCTTCGCCAGGAAGGCCGGCCTGTTTCCCAACTTGTTGGCAACATGTCAACCAGAAGAATTATGGAAAAAGACTGGAAGAACACAGATAAAGCTGCTCAGTGGATCCGCCAAACAGCTGCCATGTCAAAAAAACCTTTTGCTCTATATCTCGGCCTCAATCTGCCTCATCCCTATAGAACTGAATCTCTGGGCCCTACAGCTGGAGGATCCACTTTCCGTAGCTCGCCGTACTGGCTCACAAAGGCATTCTATTTTTTTTACTGTTATTCTTTTATCATACACCGTGATTACTTTGCGCCGCTTCACTAAATAACTTTTGTTTTCCGTGTTCACAGGTGTCTTCTGAGCTTGTCTCTGTTCCTAAATGGTTGCCTATGGCTGCCATGCATCCTGTTGACTACTACTCCACCTTCACCAAAAACTGCAGCAGCGACTTCACTGAGGAGGAAATCAAAAGCGTTCGGACCTTCTACTATGCCATGTGTGCGGAAGCAGATGCCATGCTGGGTTAGTTGAGAGAAAGAGTTTGGAAGAAACTGGAGTACGATTATTGACACATTATAGCTTGGTAAGGGCTACAGCGCACATTTAAAAAAAAAAACGAAAAAGCGATTCCAACAGAAATGAAGACAAATGAAAGCATTTACAAGTACATATCAAGTGTATATATTTTTTAGCCAGTTATTTCAGAATGTGAAACTCATATATTACATTGATTCATTGCACAAACAGTGAAATATGTCAACACTTCATTTATTGTAGTTTTGATGATTATAGTTTGCAGAAAATGAAAGCCAAAAACAAACAAAAAAACAGTGTCTAAATGTAAAGTGTTTTAAAAGTTAAATAGTGGAAACCTTTGGTTTCACACACTACCCAGCTAATTCTAAGAAGAGCCTCTAAATGGTCTTCAAAGGTAAGTAGGTCACACAATCATGGGGAAGACTGCTGACTTTACAGATGTCTAAAAATCAAAAAAAGAACATTGCTTAAGAAGCTGGCTGTTCACAGAGGGCTCTATCCAGCCTTGTTCAATGAAAGTTAAGTGGAAGAAAAGTGTTTTAGGAAAAGGTGCAGCAGCAGCAGAGAGTGGTATTTGTGGCATTGTGGCCTGCAAGAGGGGAAATATATTTATTGTTTTAAAATAACATTTTAATTTATTGTCTTACCAACATTGCAGATATTGTGGAACATGCTCCAGGCGTCGGATTCTGATCACCGTTACGTGTTCTCCACCCCTTTTGTCTCTTCAGGTCAGGTGATTTCAGCTCTGAGGGAGAAAGGCCTGCTGGACAACACTGTTTTGATATTCACAGCCGACCATGGGGAGCTAGCCATGGAGCACCGGCAGTTCTATAAGATGTCAATGTTCGAAGGCAGTTCTCGTGTCCCCCTGCTCATCATGGGCCCCGGGCTAAAATCTGGGCTGCAGGTCCACCAGCTTGTGTCCTTGGTTGACCTCCATCCCACTGTGCTCGGTAGGAAAGGAGAAAAACCTGTTTTAAGTTCAGGCAATAGCAGACGTACATTTTCAGTGTTTGAACTCTGTTTGCTTTACAGAGATTGCTGGTATCTCAGCTGTGGGCAATTTAAGTGGCCACTCTGTCCTGCCTCTGATCTCCACATCCAGAAATGTGTCCAAGAACGAACACCCAGAGTGGGTATTGAGTGAATATCATGGCTGCAATGCCAATGCCTCTACATATATGCTTAGGGTTGGACATTGGAAATACATTGCCTATGCAGACGGAATCAGTGTCCCCCCGCAACTTTTCAGTGAGTTTCAAACTATTTCACTTCCTTCTCATAAATACCTTTAGAGAAAGTCACAACTATGGCCGGTTTTGAACGCCCCCTTCTGTACCCTTTCTCTTGCAGATGTCACAGTGGACAAAGATGAGCTGCACAATGTGGTTCTCAGATTCCCAGACGTTCAGGCTCAACTGGACAAACTGCTGCGCAGCATTGTAGATTATCCAAAAGTCTCTTCGGCTGTCCATCTCTACAATAAAAACGAGTTTGCTGCGTGGCGGGACAGTTTGGGGAGAAACTATTCTGAGGTCATCGCTAACCTCAGGTGGCACATGGACTGGCAAAAGGACATCCTGGCCAACGAAAAAGCCATTGATACATGGCTTCACCACTCTTCAAGAACATTTTATAACTAAAGCGATGGTAAATGTTTTTAAGCTGCAAAATTACTTTAACTTTTTGTTTTATGTGTCATTTACACCAGTCGGGCAGGTCAATAAAGGCTTTTTCTATTATTTTTCTAATTATGATCTACATAGCCATCCAGATTGGTGTCAGGCAATCGTTTTTTTCTTATATTTCACTCTAATGTTCTGCCTCTTTGTTGTTTAAAATCACCTATAAAATGCACTGATGTTTGTGGTTGTAAAATTCTAAGCACTGCAGTAAGATAACTAAATAAAAATCAGGAGGTATGGATAGTTCTGAAAGACACTTGACTTACAGCTGTTTAATAAACAAGGAGAGGTGTATTAAAGTCAAGCAAAGCAAATTGTGTGGTATGGTCAATTGTATTTTAATTGTTTTTGTGTCAAATCCCAAGTCATCTTATTTTGAAAAATCCGCCACGCAGCAGGTATTACTTCCGTCTCATTCGTGGGAGTCCTGCAATGATCTGTAAACAGTAAGTTAGCTTCTCATACAAAGATTTTTTTATATATAACTATAGTTTACAGCTGTTTGCAGCTCAACCAGGCCAGTCGTACATCTTAAAATAAGCACCGGGTTTTTATTTAAATTAATCCTATTTGGTTGCTGTTAACTATGGCTAGAAAATCTGTCCCCTAAGACCTTAAATGACCCAAAACTCACTTTATCGGCTATTTATTTGCTCTTTCACAGCACCAATAAAATGCAGCACATAATTAGCCTGAATTTGGTGTTATTTGGTCTAATTGGTCTAATTTCAGTGGGTGGCATGTTAACTATCCAACTTGTAGCTTGTTGCTAATAGTTGGAAATTGCTTTGTAGCATTCTTTCGGTGTTCACTGTAAATGTCTGTCTCTTAAAGATGTCCAATAAAGAAGTGAAAGCCGCTTTGAAAAGTGCCAGAGAGGCCATTAACAACAAAGAGTTCAAAGAAGTCTTGAAGCACTGCAAGGTAAATTGCTCTGGTTTCCAATACTCTTGAGAAGTACAGCTAATGTAGTCCACCTACTGGGAGGAAGATGGGTGTCAAAGCTGATTTTGCGCTCCTGCATGTGGTTTCAGGCTGTTCTGAAACTTGAAAAGAACAATTACAATGCCTGGGTGTTCATCGGCAAGGCAGCCAGTGAGCTGGAACAACCCGATCAGTCACAAGCAGCCTACAGGAAAGCGGTGGAGCTGGAGCCTGAGCAGCTGCTGGCCTGGCAGGTAAGCTTAGCTTCAGGTGTCTTCATCTGGAGCAGGGGGGTCAAACCCTGAAACCATGTAGCCTTATACAAATTATTTTCCCACAGAGTGTTTTGCATTGTTCTACTTTTAATGATTTCAGTAATGTGTATATTTGCAGGGTTTAGCAAATCTTTATGAAAATACTGATCAGTGGGATTTCAAAGATGAGCTGCCTAATGTCTACCAGAAGCTTGTGGAGCTTTATGCAAAGTAAGTAAGATGTACCTTTTCTGCTATTATTAAACTACTCTTAATAGTCGTGCTATAAGCTTCAAGCAGCTGACTGCAGGTTCTTGGTAATCAGTAGCTAACCAGGCATCATTGGCATCTTATGCTTGTAGGATTCTCATAAAGAGCAGAGTGCTGAAACACTGAGAAACAAGCTCTTGAAAATTCATACTAATTTTTGCTGATGTTTGTATTATATAACTCCGTTTTTTTTATTTTTATTTTATTTTCTTTGTTGTGTAAAAGCACATTTCTGTGTCTTATGCTCTCTCCGTTCATAGGACGGATAAAACTAAAAGCTACGACTTGATCAAAAAGCTGTCGGACATTTACCAGTCTGACCGGGAATATTTGAAGGTGTGTGTGCATTTCAAATGTCTTAGCATGCAGGTTTGGTTAAAACGACTAACCAATATGTCTTTTTCACACCACATATTTCATCTCTCGTGCGTTTGTGTGCAGCTGGCTAAGGTTTGGCTCCAGCTCGTCCAGCTGAAGGAGGAAGAGGGCGTGGATAAGAAGGAGTTAGTGCAGTTACTGCAGAAGATGACCCATCTCCTCTCTGACTGCATCGGCGATGAGGAGCAGGACAACGAGACTCAGCAGCACGTAAGCTTACCTCGGCTGTGTGTGATGCGTATTTGATGCGATCTTGGGAATTTACAGCAAGTTTAAGTTGCTTACGTGCGCCTGCTGTGTTTGATTTTACGATGATCAGTTGATAAAGGCATTTGAGAAGGCCATGATTCTCACTGAGCCTGTGCCTGGAGAGGAGCACAAGAAGCTCTCGGCTGATTATATTAAATGTCTTTCCAAAGTAAGTGCACCCCCCCCTCTTGTGTCAGCCTCTTTCTGACAATCACGTATTCGCAGGGTTTTTCATGAAAGGAACTTTCCATCATAAATCTGCTCTTACTGCAGCTGCCACACGAAGAAAGCAAAATGAAAGAGGCTTGTCAGTCCATGTCGTCTGCGTACCCAAACCAAACCTATCCTCTGGACGTCCTTTGCAGCCACTATCTCAAAACAAGTAAGCTGCTGTTGTCTTACACATGCTCGTTAGATGCTTTTCATTGGCACCTGGAGTAACTTTTTCAGGTAATCGAAGCTCTTCCATCAGAAACTGTGCATCCCTTCGTTAAAAACAAAATCGAATCAAGTTTATTTATAGCTTAAATTGGCATCAAACACTTTAAACAATGCAGGTGTTGTTGTTATAACTTTGTCATAACTAAGTTATAACAGAAAAGTCCATCTCCCGAATATTAAACTGTTTTGGGGGAGTCACAGTTGAGGCCAAACGTATTCCTAACACAGGTAAATTTAAAGATAAGCTTAATTTAATTCAAAGAAGAATTGTGTTTGTGAGATGGGCATATCTTTAATGTATTTTGACAATTTACCCTTTCTCATACTCTTAAAGTCTTTGAGGATGGAAAGACGTTTCGCCGCCACATACATTTTTAAACCCCTTCACAGATCTTTAGACTCGTGTCAGGTCTCTGATATGTTATCACTTTATTATGACTTTAGTGTGTTTTTAGAGCTTAGAGACGGCTAAAAATATGTTATTATTGTTGTCATTTTTGTAAAGTTGTCAGTCTCCTCCATCATCTTTATGCTTTCCACCAGTCCTTACTCCCGCTTGTTTAGCATCATATCAACAAAATCTCCACTTGTAGCAGAATGCAAAGGGATTTTAAATTTAAAATTTGTAATTTTGAACTCAAACTCCCTTTGTGTTGTGTTGTTTAAATTAAGATCTCTTGTCTATTTGGGTTGTGTAAAGGTTAAATCAAATGTAAATGAAATGGCCAACCTGACGATATGTTTGCTTTCCTTTTAAAGATAACATGGATGAGGATGCAGTCAGCTGTTTTTCCCGACTCCTGGAAATGGCCCCCAACAGTGGATTGGGCCATTTGGGTCTCGGTACCAAGGCTCTTCTGGAGGGAAGGTATAAAGAAGCCGTTGATGACCTTGAAATAGGTTAGTTTTCACATTAGCGCATTCAGTGTGCAGCTGTTGTTTACAGTGCTTATAATTGTCCTTAACCCATCCATTCTGTTTTATTAGGAGTAAAGAAAATGAGCTCAGCAACGGGATGGTGCAGCCTGGCAGAGGCCCAGTTTAAAATACACAGACACTCCGACAGCGCTGCTTCATGCTCACAAGGTTCGTTTTACGTTTGCTGTTGCTAAATTAGCCCGAGTAAAAATTTCACTGTATCTGGGTTATGAATGCTCTTACTTCTTTATCTGTCAGTGGTCATTTTTGGTTCTTGTCTGCTTAAATTATACAGCATCTGGGTTTATCTCATTCTTTTAGGCCTAAACGTTTGTACTACTCAAGATAAGGAGCTGAGAGACAAACTCCTTCGACTGAAGCTGGAGGCTTTAGTGAGAAGTGAAGGAGAGCAGGCTGCCAGTCAGGCTCTGGAGACATTCTCACAGGTTTTCTGATTCATGCTCCACATATGACATATATGTATAGATGTTTCTAGATAAATATGTAGCATGTTATAATGTTGAGGCATGTTTAATAATCCTGTCATCTACGAAGTTCTTTGTTTTCTGCGTAATTTTGTATTTGTGCAGATATGTGATATATATCTACTTCTAATTCTTTTTCCATTTTTTATTTTATTTTTTTAGATTACTGAGGCTGAAAAAGATCCGGTTCTGTTGGCCCTGAAAGGACGTGCATACCTCAACAAAGGACAGACCGATCAATCACTCAAGGTTGAAAACATTTTTCCCGACTGATTCATATCAGTGGGATGTTATCTTACAATGACCAGGAAAAAGTGCAGTATTTTATCAGATAAATACCAACTAAATAATTCAGACGATGCTAAAATAATGATAACTCTTGCTGGAAACCAATATTATCCCAAACAGAGAGCTATGCTACTGACATGATTTATTTTTAACAGCTTTTGTCAGAGCTGGAAGTCTCCAACCCAAACCTGCCGCAGGTATTGGCTCTGAGAGGACTGGCACATGTAGCTGAAGGCCAGCTTCAGCTAGCAGAGCAGAGGTAGAAAAAAAAAAAAAAGAATAAAGAAATACAAATGAACATATCAGAAAGGCAGTTCACACAAACATTGGTAATTTCTCTTGTTGTTTAGCTTCTTACAGGCTACAAAGCAGACCCCAGACAGCGGAGAGTACTTCTTCTTCCTTGGAAAACTTTATTGGGACATGGGCTCAGAGACCCGTAGAGACCGGAGTAAAACTCACACGCACTTGTTAAAGGTTGGTATGATTACCTTGGATGGATGGAGAACTGAAGGATGCGACTGCTTCAGATGGAACGACGCTTGTTATCTTAAGTTCTCTAAATCGTTTGGTTTCAAGATTCACGTTGAAGGGTTTCCAGGTCATACCGGTGTTTAAGCCGTACGATGTTCAAGTTTGCTGGAAACCGATATTAGCCCAAACAGAGAGCTATGCTATTGACATGATTTATTTGTCCATTTCAGGCAGCAAAGTTGGATCCGCACCTCGGCTGTGCATTTCGCTACCTTGGCCATTATTACCGGGAGGTGGCAAATGACGTCGCTCGTGCGCAGGGGTGCTACAGGAAGGCTTTCCAGTTAAACAGTGGCGATGCCGAATCCGGAGCTGCTTTGGTGGATCTCAGCATGGGGCAGGGAGACATGGTCAGCATCGTTTCAGGAAGTTTGTTTGCATTTAGCGTCGGAAAAACCTCCCAGTTCCCCCTTTAACCCCGTTATGTCACAGGACAGTGCATTGGCAACCCTCGAGTCGGTGACGGAGAAAGCCACACCGGGCTCAGCTAAGTGGGCCTGGATGAGACGAGGCCTGTACTACCTGAAGGTCGGAGAACACCAACAAGCCATAGCAGAGTAAGAATCTCAAATCTGAGCCAAAGATTTCGGACTCTAATTCAGATGTTTCAAAACGGATGTTTTGAAGCTTGCAGGCTGCTCTGAGGGCAGATCCCGAGGACTGGGTTTGTTGGGAATGTTTAGGCGAGGCCTACCTCAACCGACGGAGCTTCACAGCGGCTCTGAAGGCCTTCGGCAAGGCACATCAGCTCCAGCCCAGCTCCATCTACAGCGTCTACCAGGCAGCTGCCATCAAACAGACGCTGGGAAAGTTCAAGGAGGCCGTGGATGAGTATTTGCAAATCACAACACAGCAGGACTATGTTCCTGCTCTGAAAGGTTCGTGTTTGTCTTCACAGAATATTGATTGTCACACCTTTTTTTTTTTTTGACAATTTCTGACAACTTGTCTGGTTTGTTGTTAAGGCCTTGGGGAGTGCCAGTTGTCTTTGGCAAAGAGTTTAATGGAGGACTGCAGAGATGGAGGCGCCATTGACCTCATTCAGCAATCCATACACAACCTCTTTAGGCAATAACCGGAAATCATTTAATCTCCAGAATTTCAATACTTTGCTCACTCTGCTCTGTAGGCGACCTTGTTTGTCCTATTACATTTCTGCTCCATTCAGAGCTGTGCAGCTGCGACCAGACCTGTCTTGTTTGTGGAAGCTGCTGGGAGATGCGTGCACCGCTGTCAGAGTTGTTGCGCCAAGCAGGGCTCAGGTTGTGGTGCCAACCTTGCTGTCTGGATTTGACTCCAGCGCACAGGATCACACGCTGAACCAAGCTCAGACGCTCAAAGCTGGCGAGAGGTACTGCAAAGTTTTATCCATACGTGATGCTGCGCTGAAGCAGGTTTACTTTGATTAAGTGGCTTCTGAAGAGTTCTGCACTGGATTTGCTCAGGGGTATAGAAGTGAAGGGGGACAAATATAAATGCACAACACTTTTCTAAACTTCATTTGTACAAAAATCGAAAGCCTTTATATGGATTTTCCTTAAATTTTATGGCTGTGCTATATTATATTGTGCTGGTTTATGACATATATTCATATAAAACACATGAAGTTTGGGTTTGTATCCTCAAAATATGTGGAAAAGTTCAAGAGAAATCAAGTCACTGTGATATGTAATGACATAAATACTTTAAAACATCAGCCGAAGAAAGCTTATTCTCTCATGTCCCAGGTGTTATGCCCATGCTTTGAAGCTGATGCCTGAGGTTGCCAGCCTTTGGTGTGACTTGGGGCTAAATTATTACCACCAGGCCACAAACTCACCCCGCCCTACAGATGAACACCAAAACTCTTTGAACCTGGAGAAGGCACAACAGGTAATTAAAAAATAATAACTCTGTAATATCAGGGACTGATCAATACCACATTGTCTTTATATTTTATATTTTCTACCAGTGCTTGAAAAAAGCTATCCAGATGGAGAGTGGGAACTATAGCTACTGGAATGCCTTGGGGGTGATTTCCATGTCCAGAGGTAGGACTTTGTAAAATACATTAATATATCATTTTTGAGAAAAGGGCCTTGATTGTTACTCCTTATTCAGATTTTCTTTTCTTTTTTTTTACCTTCTAAAATGAAACATTGCATGTCATTTACTACAATGGATAAATCATTTTAAGAATATTGGAAAAGTTCATATTTTTCCTCTGTTCTTTTTCTTTTTATATGTCAGAGAAAGTGAAATGTTTCTGTTTTACCACATCAGGTCTGGAGAGCTATGCTTTGGCTCAGCATTGCTTCATCAAGTCCATAGAAGTTGAGCCAAACGTACGAACTGCAAACTCATATTCCTGACCAGTTAAAGTCATATATTCGTTGGTTTTATTTTATTATTTTTCATGTGACCTTTTTGGTTTTCATACAGAATGTTGTCGCATGGACAAACCTTGGTACGCTGTATTTAAAAAAGGACAACATAGAGGTGCTGTCGTCGCTTTCTTTACATGCTAACATGTTGTGGATTATTTTCATTATCGGTGGTTGACGTTTTTACTCAATCGTGCGTTTCTTGTCTCAGCTTGCGCACGAAGCCTTCAAAATTGCACAGTCTTTGGAGCCGCTGTATGTCAACTGCTGGATTGGACAGGTACTTTCATGTTTTCCTTTTCTGTTGTGTTTTGGTTTGTGTCTCATACTTGCCATTTCCGTCCTCATGTTCAAAGTCAATCGAGCGCTTAAAAGCTTGTAGTGAAAGAAAGCCCAAACTTCCCAGACGCATTGAGGGTAGACATTGTTAACATCTTGTGGTTCTGCTCAGCGTCGTTCCTCTGATACGTGTCTGAACTCTCCCTTCTCTCCCAACAAATCTGTCACCAGAAAACTAGTAAAGCAAGGAGCAGTTTGTGTAAAACATAGTTGGAGTGAATGGAAGAAGCTGAAAGTCTCACTTTTGCTCATGTTATACCTAAACAGTTCCCTTTTCAATCGTGAAGCATTTTCTGGACTGCATTAATATAACTGCCAAGATGTTTTTCCTTATTAGTGTCCTACATCAAGAACCCGGACTTCTGTTATTCCTTCCTTGATTTCTTCTTGCCTTCTTTCAGAAAGAGAGCTGATTATTGCTAAATATTTATGTTATGAGCATCTTTAGGCTCACAAACAAAACTCGCTTTGGTCTGGTAGCTGACTTTACTCTGTTGTTTAGAGTTGCATGTAGCTCAGCCTTAGTTTCTCAACTCTGGGTGGAAAAACGCTTTGAATAAAAACACAAATTTTAATGGGTTACTTTTCTGATTCCGTGTAATAATCCACACTGTATCATATAAACATATACACCTTTTACTTGATACCCAACACAAGACAGTGGTGATGAGGTAATTTTATTTTTCATAATTGGCACCCTCTCCATGCTAAGGGGCTGCCACACTTTTCAACTCTTTGTTGTTTTTTTTTGTTGTTTTTTTTTTCATGTTAATTACAGTTTGCTGTTTCTGTCACCCCCACCAGGCGCTGATCGCAGAACGTGTGGGAAGCTACGACACTATGGATCTTTTCAGGCACACCACTGAACTCGGCACACATGTGGGTGACGGCTCACAGCCTCCGCCGCTCTGAAACCCACTCATTAGCCAGATAGTAATCTTTACTTCACCTTCCTAACTCCACACACAGTTTGGCTCCGAGCTTATTGCTTTTTCTTCTCTAGAAATGCTGAAGTTCTCCTGTTGTCTTAGACTGTTCCTCGTCCGTGTCCATCGTCACCAAAACGTAATATTTTCCTCTCTCAGATGGAAGGGGTCAAAGGTTACGCCTACTGGGTTTGTTCCACGCTTCTGGATAAGAGCAACAGGGACAGTGAGCTGTACCACTACAACATTGTGCAAATGAACGCCATCTCTGCTGCTCATGTAGCCCTCTGCAAGTACACAGGTGCGACGTTTATTAATGTGGGGCTGTTCAAGAAGTCAAGAGATTTTTATTTTTATTGTTTTAACTGGGCTATGGCTTAAGGCTGATTATTTTTTAATTAAATTTCTTTCACATTTAGAACGAATCCAGTCTGACCCGGACGCCTTCATTATGCTGGGTTACCTTAACGAACATCTGCAGCTGAAGAGGCAGGCCTTACAAGCATACCAAAGGTGTGAATTACAATGATTAAAAAAAAGCCACATGGGGTACATTTTTCGTATAAATGAATAACTTGACACCTGTTTCTTTAATTCTTATCGTTCCTCCAGAGCTGTTGAACTTCTTCGGTCCTCGTCCTCTTCAGAAGTGTTGGTCTTTTCACTCGGCAGCTGTGCTCGTGCTTTATGGTAACCATTTGGCTCACCGTCACGATGAACTCGGGTTGTCCGTCTATAAACTAGGCACGTTCTGTGAGCTTCAACAGCGAAATGTCCTATTTGCAGCAACTCGGGCCAGTGGGAGGAAGCAGTCCAGGTTTATAAGTCCACTCAACTCCAGGACCTCAGTGACCTGGTAGGACTGGCTCTGGCCTACTGCAGGGCAGGACTCTACCCAGAAAGCATTAGTGGTATGAGCAGCAGAAAAGATTTCAGAGGCTTTGCTTTGATTTTGAATGCCAAACCGAGTGAGTTTCTGTGTCTGTGCTAGTGTATGAGCGAGCCTTGGCTGTGACCTCCAGCGAGAAGGAGAAGGCTTACATACTGACTGCTCTGGCCCTGCTGCAGCACCGACAGGGCAACCTAGACTCGGCCAAGACGCTGCTTTTCAAATGGTGAGGCCAAAAGGTGTTTTTGTCAAAACATTTTTTTGTGTGTGTGTTTGTTTTGATTCAGCTTTAGATTCTGCAATTTCATCCATATTCAATGCTCTTATTTAATCCATCACGTTGTTGTAGGCATCCTTTAGCAGTGGTGCATCTCAATAAGTTGAAATACCAGCAACTTATTTCAATAAATGAGCTTCAGCATGTGCGTCACAACAGGGTCACTCCTTCTAATTGTTCTCTTGGTGCTGGAGTGAGAAAATAGCAGCCACTTACTTCTTGGATTTGATTTGAAACTGCTCAATCTTTGCTGTCAAAGTTGTTTCCAAACATGTAACCGGTTTGTCTCCCGTCTTTGTGTCGGCAGCTCGGTGTTGAAGGAGCCCATCCCGGAGTCTCTGCTTTGCTTGTGTGCGCTGGGATTGGTGCACAGCGACGCCACACTGGCTGCAGCTGCCCTGACTGAGCTGCTAAAGCAAGGGTCCGCCTCAGGGGGGGTCGTAGAGCAGCGATGTCTGCTCACCTGCTCCTTGCTGGCCCTTCAGGGCAACTACAGTGCAGTGCAGAGAGAGGCCTCCAGAGCTGTGCACAGGTACGCTTGCGGGGTCCGCTTTACTGTTACAATACAAAGGGATTTCATTTCAGTCTTTTACATACATTTTTGTGAAGAATTGATCAAATATAGGGAGATGGAACGAGAAGTCAGCATTTTTGAGTACAGAGCTGCGTTCAGAAACTTTTATAAGCTTCGGATTTGATCTGAGAAGACTCAGTTGCATGAATTAAGATTGTATCTAAGGTTTTAATATGAACTGACTCAAATAATGTTCTATCATTACCCGCAGACAACAGATTGACATGTGTGTAGATGTTAGCTTGGTTGCCTTTTTTTTTTTAATGCTTCTTTCCTGTATTATAATGACTAAAACAAGTTCAATTGGATGCCTGCCTGCAAAAGGATGTCCCTAGGGTCAAGTTTTTACTTTCTTTCTTTCATTTGTATATGTATATATATATTTTCTTGTTTCAGTAATCCTGGAAATCCCTCCCTTTGGGCTCTTTTGTCCAGAGTGATACCTCAGTACTACCCCAGAAAGGCTCAGGTAAGCCTCTGCATAAAACAAATCCCTAGTGACAGACATTAATGTGATCAGGCAATCTCATATAAATAACAGTAATAATCCAAGACGTGCTTTTTATATCATGTTTGGGTTCTTTGTCTTACAGGGGGGCGCAGTAGCTGGCCACATCGCCTGTCTCTTTAGTATGACTCAAGGGAAGGTAAATAAAAAAAAAAAAGCCTGATGATTTATTTACGTTTTTGTTTCTTTATTGGATATGACTTTGTTCTGTCGTCTGTTCCCTGTGTAACGACCAAAACACCTTCCACTGTCGATTTTGCACGTTTCCCCAGTAAAAGTGCATGTGTTTCTGTGCCTCCAGAGGGCGCTGTTGTGCAGCGGCGTGAACCAAGTGGCTTGTGGGAGACATACTGGAGAGGATCCTCGCAGGAATGCGCTGAAGACCATGCAGAAAGCTGTCCTGCTCTGCCCCGGTACCCACACAAACCTTCTAAACTATGTTGAATATGAACCATATTCACAACGTTCTACTGAAAATAATGCAAAAATGAAGGTTTTTATTTTAATATCTTTACATGCCCATGTTTGTTTGTTTTTTTGTTTTTTTTTCTTTAGATGATCCAGCAACATGGGCTGGATTAATGGCAGCCTGTCACGCCGAAAACACCTCCTGTTATCTTTCTGGCTCTGCTCCTCGCCGACATTCACTGGAACACACTCTGATGTCTGTGGTTTCTGAGAAAGGTGCATATTGGTCTCCTTTAACTTCTCTGGTTGCTTTGTGTCTGCCGCACGTGAGGCTGACCCATTTCTGCTTCCTAGTGCGTAGCGTGGAGGAGACGGAGCGCCCCCTAACCAAGGCTCTGGAGAGCTGGGTGTTGCAGCAGGCCGTGTCTGGTCTCATGCAACAAGGACAGCTGGAGCAAGCAGAGGCTCTCTGCACGCAGGTGGAATATAAATGCTCTTTATTTATTATGCGCATCTAAAACCTTTTTTTTTGTTTGTTTGCAGTGAAAAACGGGGGAAATTATGCAACAAACCTGCAGTGGGTTTGTCTTATTTCATTTGTTTTATTCCAGGTTCTCAATGTGTCCCCGGAGCACCCGGCAGTGATGCTGTCGCTGACGCAGGTTCAGTGCCAGCGCCTCCTCATGACTGGTGGTGGTACCGTCCTTACAGAGCAGGTCCTGGAGCAGCTAAACAAAGTCGTAATGATGAACCCCACCAACCTTGGAGCATGGCATGTACGTGACCATCACTTGCAGAACTGTGGTACAAATTAAATGCAGTAATTAACCACTCTTTTCTCTATATATATCCATGTAGTAAAAAAAAAACATGCTGCACCAATTAGGGCTCCGCAGCTCATTTGTGGTTTTTCTAAATCTTCAACCCACCAATAACGATTTTTCTCTTTGAACTAAGAAGTAGTTCAAATTACAGAGAAATAATGTGTTACCATCACTAATTGCACCTTTCCCAGTTTCCTTTTTACAAAGTTATATTTAAAAGAATATTTATTTAGCTTTCCTGTGTAAAAGCAGCTACAGTTTAAGACCGTTTTACTCTTAAGACAAATCTGACACAAAAAATGTTACAGAATTCACTTTTAAACCAGCTGTAGTGCTTTTAAAGCAGTGGCGTGTTTATATATTCGACATGGAGCGATGGACTCAAAGTCCAGTCCTCAAATGCCGGCGACCTTAAATGTCTCTCTTCTTTAGCTCCGATATTGGCTCATTAGCAGAGCTCTGTGGCGCTTGGCTGCATGCAAGATGGAACGGTATAAATACGCAGCCAGAATTTGCAGCAGGGTTAGACTTCCCATTCAGATTTGTAAAAACAGAGTTTACTCATCGATAAATCAACAGACATTTGCTCTCCTTCTCTTTAGTGGCTGGCTGAGGTGTACCGCAGCCAGGGCCTCCTGGTCCAGGCGGTGATGGCTTACAGACAGAGCCTGCAGCTTGCCCTGCAGCTGGGCGCTCACAGCTTCCAGATCGCCAGCCTCCTCCGACTGGCTCTGCTGGCTCTTGGACCCTGCATGGTAAGTCTGTGAGCACAAACCTAGATCATACATGTTTCTAATTTTAAGGTCACCAGTGACAATGTTTAAGATGGCACATAATGTTTTGAAATGAAATGAAATTTGAAATGAAATTTTATTCGAACATGATACAAATATAAAATAAAATAGTGCACAGTAACAAGAAGTGCATAAGAAAGAAGAGAAAATACAGATTTTTTTGTTTCAGTTAACATATCATGCTCAAAATGGGGTAGGAAGAAGTGAGAACTTATAAACTCCTACCCCTAAACCCCTAATGTTTGTACAATGTTTTAAAGGGAACGGTTAGCAACGGTTAGAAACTTACACTCCTAAAGATGGACTGCAAGTTTCCTTTCATTTATGTTACATACTATGAATAACTTAAATGTGATTAGAATATTAACATGAAGATATATAGAAAGCAGCCTTTTGATGTGTAGAAATAAACCTTTTTTTTTTCTCAGGCTGGAGTCCCTGGAAACGAGTGGAAGGATCTTGTTATGGAAGCCACTACGGAGGTTTTGAAGCTGGGCTCTTCTCCCATGGCCCTCCTCTTCCAGGCTTTGCTCCAATATGTGACCAAGATGACTGCAAGGTACGTGCTTGTCCCTGGTAGTTTCCACTGAATTAGGAGCTGTACTAGAACTTTTGAATTTTACAGATTTGTGGAATGCTCTGCTAAGTGATTTTTTTAATCACATATTTATGTGTAATTCGTGATCAGAAGTGATTGAATATTATTTATAAAGTTTTAGATTTATGCAACCATCTGTCTTGTCAGTGTGTTGGTTAGCAATTATCAAGAAAAACATTCTGCCTTGACAGAAACATGTCTAAATAATCTCAGGATTGATGGTTTTGTTATTGACGAGTTGAGGAGTTACTGAAAATCTTAAAATGACATCACATCTCCACCTCTGTCTACTACCTTTTTTTTTTGCGTGTTTTTCTTTTTCTTTCCTTTTACCATCCCTTTAGTAAGAATAGTATTAAAGTCTCCAAGAAACTTTAGTATGGATACATTTACCTGTCCTTTTGTTTGTGTTCTGCAGGGAAACGAGGCGTTTGCTGGAGAGGTCCGTGTATGTTTCATCTGATGATTTCCCAGTAACGGTGGTGCAGGTGGCGAGTTGGTACCTCCTCAGACACTTGCATGCCAAAAACGATCAAGAACTCATTAATGTGAGTTTAAAAAAAAAAACACAAAACACCCTATCCATACAAGGACACTAGAACAAGTTCTTGATTTTGGATTGAACTTTCACCAAAGCATGTTCTCTGTTCTCTGTGCAGGTTCTTCTGCAACATGCCAAAATGAATGGAAATCAAAGGTTGTTGGATTTTTACACAGAACTAACATCTTCCTCATCATGAATTTTGCATCTGCATCGCTTTGCATGTAATGCAATTAGCAGAAAACCTAAGTGAGGCTCCAGTAGCACCAACTGAACCTTTTTTGGATGTTGCTGACAAATGTAAAAAGAAAAAAAAAAAGAAGAAGAATGTAAGGCATGATGAATCTGAAATCAAAATTATTGATTCATTCGCATTATTTTATTTCATTTATTTTATTTTTTTTGCATTATGGCTATGAAGTCAGTTTTTTTTAAGTAAAGTCCAAACAACATGCAATTATGAAATAAAGACACTTTGCTCATCGTAGATTGTCTTCTGTTGACACCAACACATGATCCTATTAAAGCTATTTCATATATAATAAAACATAGCGGTAAAATTATCATAAAGTTTGGCTTAAGTTGATGCACATTACGGCACATCACAGTTCTTTGTGGAAGAAAAAGAAGAAACCAGGCTGTTTCCAAAGAACATTGGTATCCTGAGAAACGTCTATTGTCCTAAGTTACATTCAGTTTGTTTCCCGGCACTTCACTGGATTAAGTGAATTGACCCCATCAGATTTAAGTTCCTCTTAAATCCTGACTGTACAGACATGTTTGGTCATTAGTGTGCAAATGTTTTGCCCACATCCCCAGCACGTTTGCTTGACATGTGCAGAATTCTGCTGTAGTTTCCTGTTGCACAGTGAACAATCAGCTGCAGCAGCCCCACTGCCAGCTGCAGCTTTGGGCTTTATGAGACTGTTGGCGACAAGCTGTTTAAGTGGCTCCAGGTCTGTGTTTGGAGCCTGAGCAATGTCCACGACCGTTATTCTGCTTGGGTCAAACACACAGTCCTCCTCCAGGCCGCTGGGCACAGCTTTCATGCCACAGTTGGGGGGTACCCAAGCTGTGTCGTAGCCTTGCGTGCTCCAGGTGTACTGCATTGGATGGTTGTCCTTGTCTATGCGTTTGACGTGGCCAACGCGCACGTGCAGCTTCAGCACCACGCGATCTGCAGCGTTAATGTTAAGTGGATAACGTTCTGCCTTCTTTCTGTCACGACTTACATACACACCGTTCCCCAGCATGCCCTTGGTTGACTGCTTAAAGCCATTGGCAATGATGAGACGCGCATTGGCAACAGTGGTGCCGTGGTACATGGTGTAGACGCCCCGGTCTTTGGGTTCTTGCGAGGCCCCCAGCTCCAGACGAGGAGAGTCATCGTCATAGGTCACCTCCCAGCCAAAGAACTGCAGTGACATCCTGACTCAGTAGTGGTGGAGCGTCACGTTCTGATAGTATCGGCACCTGTGAAAGGAATAAGCAATCACGAAAGGCTGAATGTCGACGCTTTGCTGTCAACTGTTTTAAGATGCAGAATTTAGGAATAACGTTATAAAATCCTGACCATTACACTTTGTAGGTGGAATATATCAAGACACAAGTTAATATTCAGTCGTCAAAGTTGAAGTGTTAAAACCAGGGGAAATATACATATAAGCAAGTTTGAGAAGGGCCTAATTATGACAGGTAGAGGTCAAATAATGACAGAACAGTTAAGGTGTCCATTACGGTTCTTCTGTTAACCCAGAATACCTACTGCTGCTTCAGCAGGCCAAGGTTCCTCTTGGAAACAGGAACCTTTGTTTCCACAGTGTGTAGTAGATCAACACAGCATTAGTGACCTGGTCATAATGCTATGCCTGATCGTACAGGCTATCGTTTTAATACCGAAAATATGTGTTATTGGTCTATATCTCTATGAAAAAGGAGTGTCTTAACCGCTATGTTTTTTTAATAAATGTGAGAGCTGTGTAGAGTTTCAGGCGTGACCTTTTCTTTAAGAAGTCTTTGTATGGCAGGGCCATGAATAAAAACATACAAAATAATCAAGTAAAACGTCGGTGAAAAGCTAAAGTGATATGTGAACACTTAGGTCTTTGCACATATAGCAATAAGGAAGTGAAATCCAACCGACTTATAAAATGACAAACTGCGTCAGCTATATTTTATCGTTGCACATATATAAGCTCTACAAACTCACTGCTGTCGTATCCTTTAGTCACTACATGTATCTGTCTTCTTTTTTTTTAGGTTTAAAACGTACCGTCGATGAGAAGAGTTGTCACTTCACTGAGAGTTGAATACCTTTCACTTTCTGTCTTGTAAGCATGCCTAGTGGAGTTACACCGCCTTCCAAGTTTCGATTTACCAATAAAAAGAATGACACATGTGATTTGTTGATATACACGGAATCACAGCTGTGTTTCTCAAGGCCGGTTAGCTCAGTTGGTTAGAGCGTGGTGCTAATAACGCCAAGGTCGCGGGTTCGATCCCCGTACGGGCCACAAGCGTATTTTATGACTTCGAGGGAATTTGTTGGACGGACTGTTTAATTTCCATTTAAGATAAGCAGCACTTCCACATTTTTCATATTTATACACAAGTCCGCTCGAGGTTGCTGGGGTCTAGTATAGTGTGCAGTTTCATTAGATGAAGTTATACACTATGCACACAATATTTTTAAATTATTTTATAATTTCATAAGGAGCTAAATGTGAACTGGAGGCATTTCATACTTCTGGGATTTTTATTAGTACGAAAACAATTGTGAAGCATTCATGTTTTTAACATAATAATTCATAGTAATCTTTGGAGAAAAAGCCAAAATCCTAAACTATTTTTTATTATTTTACTTAGACCAGCAGTGGAAAAATGGATGCTGTGAGAAAATTTTCAAGATAAATGTTTAAGAAAATATTTTATAATTAATTTGCTCATAGGAATGATCTCACAAGCAGTCAAAAGAAATAAGTGCATCTTTTTTGTCATTTAATGAAATTTAACTTGTACTGTACACATCCACTTTGCTTGTATTACACTGAGCAGGTGAAGATGTGTGAGTATCTTAGAGACAAGAGGGATGACAGTCATCAGAAGTAGGACAGAATACATGTGTGTGAATAATCTACAAGCAAATTTGTTGTTATTATTTTGTCACTTGTTCAAGTTCATATTTAGCAGTAGATGTCTTTACGTCACTGTAAATATTCATATCAGAGTAAAACCTGGATGAAGTGAGGATCTCATATAAAAACATAATCAGACTATTTTTCAGGTTTGATCATATTGAAAACAAATGACTGGTTTTCAGTAAGACTGACAGGTTTCTCTGAAGATGATTATTATAAACTTTTTTTTTGTCAGCCTATTCATAACAATAATAATAACAATAATAATTCATAACAATAATAATAATAAGATTGATTTTACTGTCATTCAACTTCATGTTTTCTTTCCTCCCACAGCTTCTCTCAAGGTTTCCTTTGACAGAAGTGCTTGGACGTGAGAATGCAGATGTCTTGACCACATTTCCAGCACTTCTGCTTGATGTGATGAGCTCCTTGTTGGGTCTTCCTCTTGCACAGGGGACAAACATCTTTATGGTGACCAGCTCTTCCCTTGGGTTGTTTAGACGATTTGTCGAGAAGCTGCTGAAGCTCCTTTTCTATTGCGGTGGTTGGTGCTTTTGCGATGCCCACAACTGTCACCCTTTTAGGGTCAAACACACAGTCCTCCTCCAGGCCGCTGGGCACAGATTTCATACCACAGTTGGGGGGTACCCAAGCGGTGTGGTAGCCATGGCTGCTCCAGGTGTACTGCAAAGGATGGTTGTCCTTGTCAATACGCTTGACACGGCCTACACGAACACGCAGCTCAAAAATCACACGGTCGCTAGAGTTACTCAGAAGGGGATAGTTAGAGGCCTTCTTCACATCCCTGCTCATGTACACGCCCTTTCCCAGCATGCCACTGGACGACGGCTGGAATCCACCAGCAATGATGGCCCGTGCACTGGCAATGCTGGTTCCGTGAAACATTTTGTAGATGCCCTTGTTCTGAGGCTTCTGTGCGGGCGCCAGCGTCACACCAGGAAAGCAGGCACCATCGTCCACCACCTCCCATCCAGAGAACTGAACTGACATTGTGACCTGTTTAAAACATTGAGTACAAGAAAGTTACAGAGCAATTGTTTGTTTTGAGTTTGGTTATTATCGCCTTACATTTGACACAGTCTAAGTTGCTGTCCAGCTATAAAGAACACACTTTGTACAGAGTTGCTTCCTCATAATATTGAAGAAGAAGCCTGTAGAATCGTTGTCGCAAACATAGCCCATTTACTATCTATTTAGTTTCCATACTATTTATATCCTCCATGGCCCAGCTGTCATACGTTATAACATAAATTGTTATTGTTTTTTCGGTAGATAATAAAAAATAAATTCCGGTGTCTGCAACGTCTTAGCCAATCTCAGCCCTTTACAAAGCTCTCAAATGAAACGCGAAACATTTTCTTTATTTATGTGAACTTACCGTCTGTTTTAAGTCGCAGCCAGTCAACCAAACAACATTTACTTTCGGTTCTGTTAGTTTCGATTTAAAAGAACTGAAAATAATCCCACCATCCCAGTGTGTAAACTGCTGCCTCAGAGGAGGGGGGGGGTGAAATAATAACAAAATCACATGTGTGCTTGCTGCTTGTAGTCGGCAGAGTTGCGACGGACAGAAAGAGAGCTTTCTGTCTGACACTTCACAGAAAAGTGTCGTCTTTGGCACGTCTTCTGACAATAAACATTGCTTTCCCAGTGCACGAGGTATATAGACCCCTTTGCTATGTGGTGAGCCGAATGTGGGCACGTTGCCGAAATAGCTCAGTTGGGAGAGCGTTAGACTGAAGATCTAAAGGTCCCTGGTTCGATCCCGGGTTTCGGCAGACCTGGTTTTTATATTATCGTGTTTTAACAGTAATCGGAAATATCTTACTGCTTAGTAATAGAAAAAAAAATCACCACATCAGTTCTAAAAGCGACTTTTAGGACTGATAATACTTAGCTTTTTTTCTGTTCCACTTTCATAGTTTAAGGATTGTTTATCTTTTTTCTTTCCACATACATTTTAAATAAACAAAATTCAAATTTTCTCATTTACACAGACTACAACAATATTTTTGAAGTGTAAAGAAATAATAGTGACTCTCTTTTTCTTCCTGTTATCCACAAAGTTCTCTTTCTGCTGTTTCTTCATTCCCTTTACGTTAAACGCAAACAACATCCTGCATGTATATGTTTGTGCAGTAGTGACAGCAAGTTGCCAGCAGTGATCAGCCACCTTTGTTTTATGCCTGTTTGAGCAGCTGCAGATCCTGATGCAGTTCAGCCCATCTGATTGGCCACAGCGGGCCTGGATCATCCGTCTGAAACTATCCCACCTGTCCCTGCAGAAAGCATGATTCACCTAATCACAACGCTGAATGAAACCGTGGGTTTCAGCCATGTCCCTACACCGCAGTTTGAAAATGTGCAGGGTCTAATATCAGAGAGGACCTTAATTGTTTTTATTTTCTGCTGAGTCAGGCTAAGCACGCCCCTGTAGCATCCCTGTGGTCAGTTAGAGCAAGGAGTAATGGCAGTGACCCACTTTCTCTGTATTTTCATTTATTTTATGGCACATGGGTGACCATTGGTCAAGAGTTAATGTGCTGTCATCACAGAGATGTGCCACCCTGTGGAATGACCTGAGTGTTGACTGAATCATTGTGGGAGTGCGTGAGGAGGCTGCTGCACTGGCCTTCAGATTCATTAAAGTGATGGGAAACATTAGGACATGACGCACATTATGGATCTTAATCCTGGATTTGACCCTTTTTCTGATATAGGTCTTCAAAAATAAAAGGATCGTACGAAAGCTATTTAGGAGGACTTTGTCACGCCTGACTGCATTTATCCAGGCTGTGTTGTGTAGCTGATAAGACATCTTCTCCAGGATAAATTACTGAAACCAATCCCATATTTTGCATCCTGTCACATTGTGGTTTCCCCCTGGACAATCCAGCACTAGATGCAAACACCTAATGACATTTCATTTATACAACAAGCATAAATCACTTTGAGCTCAATGATTATACTCAGGCTCAGGCGTTTTATACACTGAGAATATTTGTACGTTGAACCAGACAGACATGGCGACTCATATAGAATCAGCGGGATATGAAGAGTAAGGCAAAAAAAAAAAAAAAAAACGTTTTTAACATTTTATTGTTCAAATTGTTTGAGATTTTGTTCTCTGCTTCATAAACCATCTTCTTCCTTCACACTTAGTTGATGATCACCACAGGTATTATTATTTAATAACCCAACACAAGTGTTCAAATTCAGGTTTTTACCAGAAGTCAACTAACAGGTAAAACAAAACAAAACAAAACTTAAATTAGCTTCAGTGTAAAGCCGACATGCTCTGGTCTAGAGGTGACCAAACATTACGCTGGTCAGAGATGATGCTAACCAATGGAGTCGTGTGAACTAGAAAGCCTTGTTGCCGCATGTGTTCGGGAAGGGGTCAGCTTGTTATGTGGCTAATGCATGACTCACACTGAACTGCCACTCCAACAGTGTCTTGAGGGCTGTACTTAGGCAAAGTGTTGCTCTGAGCTAAATGGCAGCAAGTCAACATATCTGCAGCAATAATCCGGTCAGATGATGTTAATAAGATAAACACATTAAAAACGGATCTGCTGGTGATGCTAATTGAAACAGCAGCAGCCTCACCAGTTCAGAGAGGTAACAAATCAAGTATGCCCATGCGCTGTTTATGCGAGGGAGGTTATGAAGCATTGAAAATGATCTTATCTGAAAAAAATTTAAGAAATGAATTACAGTCAAGTGTAAAATTGCAGTGATGCTCTGGTTTGGAGCAAAATGACATGCACAGCTGTTTCAAGGGCATCACAGCTGCTGTTAGGACTCAGAATTGGGCTACAGTGACATTGCTACAATTGCATGTTGCAAATAATTAGGATATATATGTGTATATATAAAACTATACACTGAAATATGTCAAAGCACATATAGCTTTAGTTGCTTACAGACCTCGCTCAATAGTTTTTGTCACTGTAGCTGCAGGTGTTTTCATTAACCTGCTGCTTTACGTCAAATCCACCAAACTCAGCATGCATTTTTCTTTCCTCCCACCTTGGACTAAAGTTCTCGAAGCAGTGCGCTTCAACACCTATTTTGAGTTCTGCCATTTCCTCCAGCAATCTAATCATCTGCTGCTCCCCCGAGCTCACGTCAGCGCTCAGCTTGCCGACGTTGCCATCACACCTGAGATGATGGAGAGAAAAGCAAGAACAGCTGGTGGGAGAGAACTAAATGAGAACAGAGGGATGGGAGGGAGAGAAGGCAAGGTGTGAACAGAAGGGAAACATGACCATGAAGCACACAAAGTTAAGACAAGGCACCGACAGGCAACAAAAACAAATCAGCTTAGCTCACTGTGGCTTCACTTAAATAATACAGTATATTGCCAATTCACAAAAAGAGCAAACACAACAAAAATAATCCATTTCCAATTCAGTTTGAATTCGTTTACAGACTCTTATGCAATATTTAGCCTCTAAGCTATACTGGAATGATGTTGGAGAGATGGGCGTGAACTGCCTGATCCACTATCAGCAGTAAATTACAGCTTCCTTCCTTCCAATTCTTGTTTTAATGAGGTAATTACTCTTGCATAGGCTTCAACGCTCAGTTTATCAACTCTCGCTGTGTGCGATAATATCAGGATATTACATCTGCAGCTAATAACTGAAATGTCTGGTTGTAAATTTGGGTTATTTCCCTGCACACTGTTGCAATACGTCCATGCACCGAGCAGTGCAGTTAATCAAACACTACTTGCCCCCAGCCCACTTAAATTGTTATGGACAACTTGCAAAAGATCATTAAATGAAATAGGTCAGTTCTACTGCTTCTTTTATTGCAGCACAGGTTATCAGCTTTGTTTGATAAGGTTCCACCTGGGCTCTCACTGCTCAAAACGCAGCTCAGGTGTAAACCAAGATGTCCGTGAAATTATATTGGATGAAAAAAATTATACTACTTATCAATAGAAGCTACTGTAAGAGATATGTTAGTTTTTCTTTCCTTTTTCACATCCATCCATCAGATGGTTGCAGATCCTTTCAACCCCAAACAGCAAAGCTCCTGCTCCTATCTGTGAGGCGGAGCCCAGCTACCCAAGAGAGGAATCTCATTACTGTTGCTTGTGTGCTGGATCTTATTCTCGCCACAATCCGTAGTTCAGGATCAGAGGGAAGGTCCAAAACATAGACCTGCAGTTAAAACTGAGAGCTTTATTTATTTAGTTTTATTCAGATCTTTCTTCAGCTCAACAAACTGGAGCAACTGCCACATCACTGCGGGCGTGGCCATGTTCTGTTTATCCATCTTCATCATCCCAGCTCATGTGAACATGACACCAGGAAACTTCATTTTATCCTCTTGAAGAAGAAACAGAGAGAGACAGGCCACCTTTCTTCAGTCGAGAGCCATGGGTTCAGACTTAATGGAGCTCCTTCTTGTCCCAGCGTCTTCACACCGGTCTGTACAACACTCCAGCAGATGCCGAAGGTCATGGCTTGAAGACCCCAAAGGAACCATATTATCTGCAAAATGCAAAATGACACTCTGAGGTTCTTCTTTCCAGGATTATGCCATGAACACTGTCCATCAACACTACAACAGGATCCGAGGCAAGTGCCCCCCCCCCCCCTTGAGACCACTCTGCACTCTGAGCAAACTTGACTCTGTGCCAAAATGTGGACACAGCTCTTGTTTTTCTTTGTAGAAGAATTGGATTTCCCCCCGTCAATTACCGTACCTTAAGAGACGTGGCTGCAAGCCGTCTGCAGATCCGCAAAATAACAATAAAACAAAACAATAAAAACCACAGTGCTCCTCCTAATCCTAATTCTGACTTTGATCCAGAATCGATCAAAGTCTCCTTTGAGAACCACAGTCCTTCCTGAACATCCTCTGCGGCCGCCCTTGACTATAGGTGTTGTCCTCCACAAACACTGAAGAAGGACGTCAACCATGACAGACCCACAATATCCAGAACCTTTGGCATTTTAGGTTGGATCTCATCTACCCCTGCTGCTGGAGATTTTTTTTCCAACTACTGCTGTTGCGATGGACTTGCCTAAGACTCTGACTCCATCACTGACAACATGGTGGCGAACTTGAGAAGATCCTAAAAGTGCTTCTTCATTCTGTGAGTCTCATTTCTTCTTTCTGGTTTAAGAGCCATTGAACTAATCCTAAGTCCTGTCACGGATGTTCCTAATTAAGAAAAACACAACTTTCCTGTTGAATTTCAACTATATTTCATGTCAGTTTGAATACAGTTACTATGAAAATTGTTGTTTTACAAAGTTTTAGGATAGATCACATATTGTACGGTTACCTTGCAGTGTTTTCCATGTTTTCTCATAATAAAAACAAGCCAGCACAATCAAGCTTATCATTATCAAATGATTTTGATCATTTGATCATTATTAGCTTCTGTTAAGGAAATATATAAATCTTACCTACGGTGAAATACTTATGACTCCCCCGGCTAGTCCAGGGAAGTGAAGAAAAGATGAAAGTACATCGCTTTTAATATCCACCAGCTCTCTAACAAAGAGGGGAGTAAAAAGGAGGATCCCACCAGTTTCATTTCACTTCACAACTCTGGTATTTGTACCTGCAGACTGTGACCCTGGACGATTCAAACCCAGTTCAGAAATATCCTTTATTATGCGTTTCCAGCGAGCTGCCTGCAACATTGAGGGTGCTTCCTAGATAAAATTGATTGCTTGCTTGATTGATTGAAATAAATCAGAGTTTTGTCATTACACTTATTTTCTGACAAATGCTTGTCAGGAAATACTGTGGAAATTGAATTAGCTTTACATTAAAGAGCAAGATCTTCCCCTGACTCTTTCATGCGGTGTTCATTCACAAGATATTTGAGCTGGGTTTATTAGTTCATCACATGCAGAATTAATCAGCTTGAAGGCTTTTGTATAATACCAGATAACCTGTAATTATGTTAATGGTCCATGTGAAAAGCAGTGTCAAAGCTGAATATTGAATTTTTGCTTTCCTACTCATCAGAACACAGCATGATGTTCCCAAACACCCTGATTTAGTAGTCAAATACACTTGCACTATGAGCTAATTTATCTGGTTGGAGATATTGTTAGTGCTTCGCTTGTACAGACAATACATCTGGAGCTGATGAGAAGTGAAGTCGTCTTTTTTTCTTTTTTTTCAGACACTGCACCATTCCATCAGGTGTAATCAAATCAGCTGGGGGGTTGTGGGCATGACTCTGTGTTGGTGCTCTGCACATTAAACACAGGAAGATTAGAGAAGATGCACATGTAAGATCTCATCTAAGATGTGCAAAACAATAATCCCAGTCCCAAATAATAAGTGATGTTGCTATGCATTTTTTTAAACCACAAGTGTTTTTACCTTAAAAAAAAAATGTCTGTGCCTGTACCTTCATGCATGGCTGTTTGAAGATGTGTGTGATGACGGGCTGGTTTTTCTCCAGCAGCTTGAAAGTGACCTGCCTTGGATGGAGCCGTGCAGGGTCTGCAGACCTGCTGCCGCCTCTCCTTTAATCCCGAAAAGCTTGCTCAAGCTCCTCATTCCCCTCACCCCCTCTAGGCATTGGGATGTAAACAGAAAAGCAATTGTTGCATTTGAAAGGTTTTGTGTTTTTGGCAACAAAATGATGGAACGCATGTGTTGCAAATCAAGACAAACTGTCTACTAAAACTCATTTGAGAAGAAAAGCCATCCTCTCATGGTTCAATTCAACAAGGCATCCATCCATCAGGAAGAATAATGAAGATGGAATGAGACGTTGTGCGCAGGCTTTCATGCTCTCAGGTTGTCTTCATGTCCCGGCTCACGCTTGTGTCACTGCGCCTGTAGCTACAGTGGGTTAAAGTTTAATTTTATCGCTGTGCTTTACAGCGCTGTCCACAAGGTTCCCAACCTAACAAAATGATTTCCTAACAATCATCCGTGGACAAGTGGGGCTCATCTAATTTAGGACACAGGTGGATCTGAAAACTAAACTGGTGACTTGTGTGAACAAAGTGTGGCTTTTAAAAAAGGAAATCTCAAATTACGACAGCTGCAATTATTCTGAATTTTTAATAACAGAAAATTATTTTTTTTTAAAGTGCCTGTTTTGAATCATAATTTTAGGAGCTTTTGTCATTTTGTAGCTTGATTTGATTCTAGTTTCATTTTGTGTTAGTTTCTTATTTTGGTTGGATCAGTCTTGTTCTTGCTTTTCTTTAGTTCGGTCCTTCTTAGTGATTCTAGTTTGTTATGCTTATTTCTTGTGTCTAGTTATTCTTAGTTACTCTAACTATGTTTGGTTTGCTTTATTTTATGATCCCCTGTTTACTCTCCTTTTGTCACTTTCTCTTTCTCTCTCTCCTCAGTTTCCCCTCTGCTCTTTCCCCTCACACTTGCAATCAGCCCAGGTTCATTGTTTCAGCAATCAACCTCCCAGGACTTTAGCACCTCTTTCTCAGTCACTCCTTGCTGGATCCTTCAGTTATTTCCCTGGTTTTCCCATATTCTCCTTGTGTCTCCTGGCTGGCTTTTTTGTTATGGTTTATTTTTGTTCAACTCTGGCTTCCTGTATTTTTGTAAGTTTGCTTTTCTCATTTGACGTGGCTGAATTTTTCAATTCTGAAAAGAAGAGTGGACCAAAAGACTGTGAACTGTAGCTGATGACTGAAACTGAAAAATAATGTATGAATTAGATACTGTTAATTCAATTTCAAACAGTCCCGTTTCCTACTTTTACAAGCTGTTGTAGTCAGAGAAACAGCTCATTTCCAGGATTTGATATCTGTGTAAATGTTCTGCAGGTGGGTGCAGCTGCGTATTAGCCTCTTATCCGGAGGACTGGGATCATTACACCGCGGAGCCATCCAAATGCCGAGTCGTCAGTTTTCCATTCTGATTCAGTGAAAACGTTTGTGGCAGCTGACGGGCATTTTGGCTCGCTTCCTCACAAATCCATCTACTTAACTAAAAGGATTGATCTAAGCAAGTCTGAATTTGTAATTAAAGCATTTTAATTTGTAGAATAAGATATGGAAAAACTGACAATCTAGCTAACAACTACTCCTCCCATGTTAAAGCGAAAGTTTCTAAGGAAATGTCTCTTTAAAGGAAAATGTCTGTTCCACATCAGAGTTTGAAAGTGCTATAAATCACCCCACTGTTGAAGGTTTATTGTGTTTGCCTCAACAAGACTCAAGGCAAAGATCCTGCTGAACAAGGCATCCTTCATCATCACTCTCACAGGTGAGGCCAAAGTCGCACGGCTTTGATAAACGAATTAACATTTTGTGAACTTGATCTGTGGATAAATTGCTCTTCTCTGACCCCTTTTTTTATACATGCAATGCATGCTAGGGTTAGGTATTAATACACTTTCATTTCTTTATGTTTTTTTTTATTTTTATTTCTGTGTTTATGGTGTTTGGTGAGGGGGCAACACAGACCAGGGCTGAAACAAAGGCCAGAAGGGACGAAGTAATGAGTTATTATACGCATCAGCAAAGGAGACGAGGCCGCTCAGCTCTGCCTGGTTACCGGTGCTGCTCGTGGGCTGATAACGTTCGCTGAAGCTTGACCTAATTGGTGGGGGGGGAAAAAAAATCCTATCCACACTTGGCTGATGTGCACAAAACAATATGTCATTAAATAGGACAAGTATCACACTCTGCTGTGCATAGTGGCTTGCAAAAACACCCATTCCTCTTTAATGTGTTGGATAGAGCAAGACAAAGCAGCACATAATGGAAGAAAAAGCAGTAAGAAGGCTTAATTTGTATTTAGCCCCCTTCATTACAAAGCCGTTGAGTCCAGTGCAACCAGGACTCAACTAATTTATAGAGTCCAGTTGTGTGTAATTGAATCTCTGTATAAAGCTTTTCACATTAGTGGACAAACAGCAACATGAAGACCAAGAAACACAGCAGGCAGGTGGTAATAGTGATCCAGTTGTATTAACATTAATTTCATTCAGTATTTATCTGGAGCCCTCCAATGGGTTCTCTGAGCTTTCTCGCTATCTTGCTGCAATGTGTTAGTTCTTTCTGCTTTTGGTGTCTTTTATTCTGCTAGATAACGAAAAGAGCGAACATTACCCCGCTTTCTTTTTTTTTTAGCAGGTGTGGAAAAGCTAAACGTAGTTAGCAAGAGACTGCAAATACTGGGGACTACTTAACGTAAATGTAAAACACCAATCTTAGGCATACAGCCAGAGCGACAGGTTTAGATTAAGGGGTTGGTTGAGTACAAAGGCATGCCACACCTTTCAGATTTCCTCTTTTTTTCTTTTTTTTTTTTAGAAATTTTGAAGACTGTCTGTCACTTCACTTCCACTTTAAAACTGCACTATTTTGTGTTGACCACAAAGCCCCACAATTTTTTATTCCTATCTGACAAAATGTAGAAAACTTTAGCGAGATTATGCTTTTCTGAGGTAAACAAAAGCATGATCACCACAATTAATCTGGCGTGTGTTAAAAACGTTCGAGAGGAAGGGAGGTTTTAAAAGTAGATCAAAAGCTTCTCCACAAGGTATTAGGGGTTGTTGTGTGTCAAAATCGCCAGCATACCGATGACCAAGTCAAGAGGTTTGGCCAGAGGGAGGCGCACTGCCTGTATTTGAATACAACAATTAAGCAAGCGGGTCTAACTCTGATTAAACACCAGGGAAAGCGGAGAGAGAAACCCAAAGCCAAACGCAGAAAGGTTTAAAAAAAAAAATAAAAAAATTCCTGTAGTGCGTTTATAACTTTACAACCGAGGAGATAACTTGTGTTGAAACAGCCTGTTTGTTGCGTTTATAGCGCTGTGTGACAGTAATTTACAACGTCTGCATAGTCTTTCTGCAAGGTTCCCCGTTGGACTGGCAGCCACTTCATCATCACGGCGTGCGTCTCCTTCTCGGCGCTCTAAACTGATTATCGGCTGAAGCGCACACAAGCAGCAGCAGCGGCGGCAGCAGCAGCAACCCGGCTGTGACACCCGTCCGATCCAGCTACAGACTGTGCTCAGGCTGGGTGGCTGCTGCACTGGCACCATGGAGCAAAAATCACCAAAACCCGGAGGCTCCGGCCGGGGCCAGGAGTCCATGTCCTACCAGCGGAGGATGTGGAAGAATTTCCAGGAGAAAACCAAGCCGTGGCTCAGTCCGAAGCTGGGCTCGGAGCGCCGCGGAGCCGGAGGAGGTGGAGGAGCGGAGGGCACCAAGAAGGAGTCCGGCTTGTGGATGTTCAGGAGGAAAAAGAAACAGCTGGACCGGGTGTTTTCGTCATCGCAGCCGAACTTATGCTGCTCCACTCCGGCTCCTTTCGAAAGAGACAAGCTCGCCGCCGGCGGAGGCGACGCGACCTCAGAGATGAGCTCCGACAGTCAGGCTCTGGGGACATCTTCTGGGGCCACAGGCAGCAAACCGGAGCTGACGGCCCACGGGAGCCCCAAACTCCCCGTGTCCCAGCTGATGATGTGCCAGCAGAAGAGCTCCTCTCTCGGTTCGCCGTGCTTCGAGAAGCTGGTGGTGGATCCCGCCGCGGAGCTGGGAGGAGAGGAAGAGCAGCTGCGTAAAAACGCGAGTGATTCTGTGAGTAACAAGCCGCGCAGCAACACAGTCACGTAGAAGAGGTCATATACTGCAGCCGAGTAAGGCCACGATGAAGATCAAAGCTTGGCTGGACCTAATTTAGCCGGATGTTGAGGAAAGGAGACAAGTTTGACGACGACGACGACGATGATGATGATAATGATAATGGGGCAGCAGCCTTTCCCCTGACTCTGTCATGTGATGCGCTCATTGATTTTTTTTTTCTTTTCACTTCATTCTAGCGTGTCTCGGGTCGGTCTGTATTGGCTGAACAAGTGAGCTACAGTCAGTTCTACCCCTTCTTCAACAGCAAAGGACCTCCTTGGGTCTTGTGTTACCTCTATTTGTAAATTTAACACAGCAGTCACTTCATGATCAACTCTTTCTAAACAGTTTGTGTGTCCTTTAGCTTTCCGGCGCCTTGTCCTTCAGTGCAGTGGACACTGTGTCATCTAGTGTCCCAGGATTTTTGGGTTGGGGACAGAAGCAAGACTGCATGCTCACAGATCATTAGCTTTTCATACCTTTGCAATTTGACAGAGGTTGAGTTCCCAACATCGCTCAACTCTGAGTCAGTGTGATCCCAAAGTATTCACAGAGCTAAATACGGTCTTCTCCTGGATGAAAGCCTGTTAGATAACAACCCAAACCTACAGGCAGAGCTACAGTGGAATGGTGTAGATCAGAAACATGAACGAAATGTTCAAGGGGTGTGATCACTATGATTTAGGCTGGAAAATGCAGACAGTATGATGAGAATAGTGACAGCCAAGTGTTTAGGTTATCTTAACCAGACAGCCTGACCTGCTGTAACGTTTAGAGTTTAGTACAAGAAAATACAGAAAAATGAATGGGCGTACAGGTGTGTAACACTGGAGAACACACGAGTGTGTTCTGTTTAAGTGGCGTCGGCTATGGCAAAGCTTTTAATTTGGCCACTTTTCAGTGCTTCACGACTCGCCTCTGAACACCATCCAGAGTTCTGTCTAAAAATGATTTAGGCATTAAGCACTCTCCTCGCTGCAATTGGCTAGAGCCAATAAATTTGAAAGGAAAGTGCAGAGTACCAAGTTGAAAAGGGATAAGAAGGCAAGTATTGTTGGCATCACTGGAGCGGGTCTGTTTTTGCAGTCTACGGTTACATAACGCGCACGGATCTGGCGAGACACGAAGTTTTAGCACTCGGTTCTCGTGGTACGGTTGCCATTTTTATCCCAGCTTTTGTTGGTCATTTGTTTGATTTTCCGCGTGCTGTGAAGGAGCATTGCAGTGGCAAACGCTTTGTAAACACGGCTACGTTGCATCAGTGCAACAGTGATGTGGTCATTTCTTGTCAGATTGAATAACCAGCATCAGGAACTAAATGTGTTTGCAATAAAGGGGATAAGGAATAATGAGATGACACGGGAATGAAAAGAGATCAGATGAGAGGCACTGCTTAGTGTATTATAGGATTAAGATGTTGCTTTGGGTTTTACACCTGAGACAACATCACAGCTGCTGCATGTGAAAAGAGTAAGTGAATTATTACACCACATCAATTGCAGATTATCTTTTATTGAGAGGTAACTAAGTAAGTTGAATACAAATGCAAACCACCTTTTTTTAATTGAACCATTTTTACTTACTTTCCCCTTCAAAAGTCCACTTAAATCTATAGAAGTTTATAGTTGTGACACAACAAAATGCATAAGTGTTTAAGGGGTGTGACTGCTTTAGCAGGGCGGTGAAATGTCATAAATAAAATACAAACTGTTGAGCATGAGCAAAAAGTTATTTAAATATTTAATTTAAATGGTGAGCTATGAAAAATGTTTGGTGCCAAGCTCTGAAAGCAATTTATTAATTGAATCAATGCAGTAAAAAAAAAAGTAATTCTGCTTTTGGGATTTACAGTCCAAAGCATATTTATTATGTGTGCAGAGGCATCAGCAAAGCATATCAGGGAAGTTAAACCCCTGAAGAACAAAATTCTTTTGTAACCCCCCCCCCCAAATAACAGAAGTCCATCCCCTTTCATCCTCTTTAGTTTGCATGTTTAAACAGGTAAAATCCATATACATAATATAAGTTAGCATTTATTGAGGAAACCATTTGTTGAAAAGTTTTGTTTTGCATTGCACTTGATCTTAGTCCCTGCACAGTATAGTCTGTCAATCATTACCTACCTCACCTATGAAGCACGTTACGCCAGTCACAACACATTTTCATCCACTCACTTTGGGCTCATACTATGCAAATATCACTGTAGGCTTTCTGGCTGACCGTCGGTCAGTGGGGGGCTTGTGCTTTTGTCCAGTGGGACTTTGAGATCTGGCGCTTTACAGAGTCGGGGATTGGTGCCTACCTCCACCCATCATTGAACAAGAGGAAAATTCATGTTCAAATATTCTAAACAGAAAGTCATTATATGAAAATTATATATAAATAAGAGGGTCATTATTTTAACCAAGACCACTATAAACAGCAAATCAGAAGCTTTATTTTTCAGCTAATTACAAAAAAAAAAAAAAGCCAATGACCTGCTGTATAGTTTACATCTTTTGTTTATAGTAGGTCGTGAAATTGTTCTGCGATTTGTTGAACAAATGTCAAGAACAACAAGAACAAAACAAAACAAAACAAAACAAACAAAAAAAACAGATTGGGATTTTGCAGTAGAAGACATGGACAATGTTACATAGCTGGTATGATGATAGCGGCTGGTTTTAACCCACGTGTTTCTCACTTTGCTTTTCCATCATCACCTTTTACTATCACTCTCTGTGAACTTTTGCATCTGCACGCCTACAGGCTGAGCATCAAGAGCAATAGGAGTTCATCCGCCCGACAAACGCTGCTGACAACAAGAGGGTGAATGGGTGCTGCTGAATTTGCATCCATGCAGTTCTTTGCAGTGTTACACAAATTGTCCTTACAACATTTTTTTCTTTGTTTTTTTTGTTTGTTTGTTTGTTTCTCACAAATATTTTAATGAAGACTGCAATTCAGTGTATTGTGCAGGTCTTCTGGCTAGGCAGTGTTGACTTTTTACAATAGGAGATATTCCAACGAATGCTGAGAAAAGAAACTCCATTGAATCAGCTTGTTTGAACCTTTCAGTCATGTTTGTTTGAAACTGTGGTACGTAGTTGTATGGGTGTCATTTAGACAAAATTGCTCAGATAGCTTTTAAAGAACTAACATGTGGGCTTTTTGTTTTCGTGACAAACCGTATGTCACCAACTGGCCTGACCGTCTTAGAGCTGTGATATTTGACATTGTTTGATCAATGAGTAAAAATTGAACAAAATGTATGGAAATCAAATGGTTGTTTTGCAATGATGTGGATTTAGCACAATTTCTATGTGTGCTGTTTCTCATTACAGCCTAAAAAAACCAAAGTTACTTAAAATTGATCAAGGTTCACATCACGCTGTTCGGCTTCTGGCTGTAACCAGAAAAGCTTCCATCTTGAGTTTAAGACTCGTTTTATTTTCTCTACTGCATGATAAAAACTAGGAAACATCTCCCCCTCTACTTCTTACACTGTCAATCTAAGATGCGGCGCTCTTCCACTTGCTCTCAGTCGTGCTGTCCTGCTCTTCCGCTTACTTTTTTCTGCTCAGCTCATTTTCAGTCTTTTGAAATATTTATCACTCCAACCTGGAAAGTAGGTTTTTGTGTCAAAGAGGCTACAATGCTCACTGCTAAATATATCCGATGTAAAACACGTGCGACTGGTGTTTCTTTTTCTGCGATTTAACATTTTCTGTATCATGCTTAATGGATACAGTATGCATTAATGCCATGAATCAGCTTTGCATCTTCATCACGTAAAGAAGCACAAATTGTTTTTTTTTTAAGTTGCATCAACAAGTAAGTCATATTTTTATATATGTAAAACATGCCCTATCTCATTGTTTCCTTATGCTCACTTAGCTAGAGAAGATAATTGATTAATGATATTAATAGCTTTGAGAAATTAAGCAAAGAATATGAACAATGACTCCCCCAGCTAGTCCAGGGAAGTGAAGAAAAAATGAAAGTACATCGCTTTTAATATCCACCAGCTCTCTAACAAAGAGGGGAGTCAAAAGGAGGATCCCACCAGTTTCATTTCACTTCACAA
>NW_006799944.1:2128698-2170042 GCF_000485575.1 Poecilia formosa | reverse complement strand
AAGTCTTGTCATAACACTTCCTCCCTTTGGTCCTATGAAGGACCAGCTTAAAAAAAAATGTTGCTCTATCAGGAGATTCATAACTTCTAAGTACAAGTAAATAAAATCTTGTAACATAAAAATTCCAAAGTAAAAGAAAGAAAAGAGAAACTTAAGTAAAATGTACTCTATTAGAGAAAGAGCATACTTCAAACAGAGTTTACAGTACAAAACGATTAATACAATATATTGCATGTAGAATAAATACAGCGTAATGTTAAGAAGTTGAGCATTAAGAAATCATCACAGGCGATTTGTTCAGGAGTTTCTTCAGATTCCAACAAAACATATTCAAGCAAACTCAGGTACAACAATTAAACATTTTGGTTCAGCTCGACTGCTGTGCCTCAGCTGCTTCGGTTTAAAATGGTAATGTAATGCAACAAGTGAGCAGGATGTTGATCCAAGTCAGCATTTCAAGCATAAATGGAAAAACAAGGGAAGAGAGATAAGTTAAAAAAAAAAAAGAAAAAAAAAAGAAAGCAAATATAGTTGATGTGAATACCATTGTTTCATTTGAGATAAGAGCAGAATTGGAAACAAAGTTATGGAAAATGTTTTCTCTGGAGTATCAAAAAGCTTATCCTGTGAATTAAGTTACAAAGTTCATAACCAAAATGAAAAAGAATATCTAGAACATTCAGGAAAGCCTTAACTAAACATTTTTTCTCACAAAATAAATGTGCTATGATTAAAAATCTTACCAACAGGTACTAATAAATGTGACAAACACTGCAGAAGAAGAAGAAGAAGAAAAAGAATATATATATTTGATCAAATTAAATAAATACATTTGGGGAAAAAAAAACAATAGTTTTACTGCTAGACATCATCACTGACTGTTTTGAACTTTGTGCATATTCAAACCATGACTAATAATAAAATAAGTAATCTTGAGATTCATGGGAATAATAATTTTCTACTTTATCAATACAAGATAATCATTTTTTGGGGGGTTTATGACAAAAAAAAATATGATGATTTAACTTAAAGTTAGTCTAAACTAGGGATTTAGAAATTAGTCTTCAAAGCTGACAGGAAGCTTTGAGCTGCGGCTTTGAGCCACACTCTGCAGGAAAAGAAGCAACACACATGAACTCCCTCCTCGTTGTATGTTTAAAAGGATCACAGTGGCGAACTGGTATGCAGTAACGTTCAGAACAAATTAATTTCTGAGCAACCTATCAAAATGCTCTGTCTGCTGGGTTGTGTTATGGACGGCACCGAAACGAGATGAATGATGACTTTATTTGCAAATTAGTATAAAATGCAACTTCAGGCTTAAGAACCTTTTTATTTGATGTAATATATTTACCAAAATGCTAGGGGATTTGTGTTGTGCAAACGAAGCCGTATAGCGTATAAGTAGACATTTGTGATGGACATCAAGGGGAATTTGATGAGAAAAATTACTTTTTTCTCATCAAACCAAGTTTTGTCAAAACTGCTGAACTGTTCATTTAAATGAACTGTTCATTTAGTTTGACAGTGTGCTGCCTTTAATGTCCTTTATCCAGGTGTCTGCTCGGATGTTGTCTTACTCGCTCTTATTTTTGTATTGCTTTGATGAAACTTTAGATGAAGACTGATTACCAAATCCATAAACAGGTTTGAAAAACTTTCTGTGTTTTTCAGTCATACCACTCCAGTTTAAAGTTTTTTTTTTGTTTTTTTTTTGAATGCCAGATGAAGTTTTGGAGAGTGATGTTTTTGTGGCTGTTCATATTTGAGCTCTCTTGTTTTTCTTACGTCAGCTGTTTGGGAAGCCATGGCAACCCGTCATTGTTTCTAGTTAACCGACTGTCACAAAAGTGTTTAGGTTTTGCTTTTTTTTGTGTGTGTGTTTGTGTTTTTGATCATTTCTTTGTTGTCCATTTATTTATAAATCTTGCCATTTTCAGTACATTATGTGTTAGTATTATGAATTAATTTCCTTTGAGGTGTTTCTTCTTCTTATGCTTTGTTCCTTCTACATTTTTGATTTGTTTCTTTCAGAATATTTTCAATTTCAGTATATCTTAAAACAGGTCATGAAACCTTTTTTTTGTATTTTTGTTTATTTGTTCAAATTACTGTAACATTATTATAAAGCTGGTCAGTAACATCTGATAAAGGCTAAGTAAACACTTTTCAGCCTGGCTGCAAAGTTTAAAGTGCTTGCACAGCAAACCGACCCGGTTCTTTGTTCACCTCTTGCTTCAGTGATAGGAAAACAACAACAACAAAATCCATGTTCTTCCATCCATCACCTCTCAACGTGCCTTTGGGAATAACCTTACCTGCATTGCCTCCCAATCTGGTTTCACTTCTCCTTTCCACTGATTGCATTGTTTGCTTCTTTGGAAATGACATTTGTCCCCTTTACGAACTGTAGGACAAATCCAAAACACCCAGTCAGTAGTGTATGAACCGTGCTCTGTGCCAGTATGTGGCCCTCAAGCTTTGTTCTCTGCTGTCTAAGATGGTTTTGTCACATAACGCCTTAAATGCTCTCCAGCACATGTGAAAAAACACGGCGTTGCAGACTAAAATATAAAATAAACTTAGGACGTTACCGGAATAAAAACTCTTCTAACTTTCGATCTGAGTCATGTCTGGAACATGCTAAAATTGCTTTTAGTATACAGGCCAAAGATTTACAAAAGCTGGAGATTGGGAATTGGAAACATAATTCTTAAGTGGTTAATCTCTACAGTATTATTCCACAAATAAACTCCTTCCACTTCTGTATGGACACAGTGACATCCAGTGAATGTCTGCATGGTGGTGATTGTAAATGAGAGAATAGAGAAAACAATTAGATGAATCAGCCTTCTGGATCAAAAGATAAAGCAATGGATTTAACAAATTTGCTTTTAATCCAACCTTCCCACCTGGGAAAATCATCAAATATCATCTCCCATTTTGTTTGGGCTCTTTGATTCTGTTATTTTCCTGTATTGATTTCTTATTTTCATTATTTTCCTTCATCCATGTTCATTTCTGTTAGTCCAGTTATTTTAATTTTCACCTAATCAGTCTTGTCATGTCTTACTCTTCTTAGGCTGCTCTTAGTTCGTTTAGTTTATTTATTCCTTGTTTTAGTTGTGGTTAAAGATAATTCCCCTGTTTGTTCTCTGTTGCTCCCTGGTGCTTCTCTCTTTCTCCCCTCTCCGTCTACCTTTCTCTCACCCCACACCTGCATCCTATTAGCCAATCAGCACTATAGCCTATTGTTCCAGCTGTCACTCTCCCGGTATATAAGCTCTTTTACTTCTGTCACTCCTCACTGGATCCTCCTGATATATTGTTGTTGTTAGTTTCTCCTTGTAACCTCCTCGTTGCCTTGCCTTCCCTGCAGTTTACCTCTCTGTATATAAGCTTTTCTTTCTTTTTTTTTTTTCCATTAAAACATGGACTCAGTGAAGATGCCTCTCAGTTGTCTGCATTTTGGTCCAGGCCCAAATCCACCAGACATGACATCAGTGACTCATCAGTCAAAACATTGGATCAGCAAAGATGGCAGACAAAATACAAAACACAAAACAATCAAAATGCCACCAGTTTGAAATTTGTTGAAAATCTGGCAAGTTTTGCCCAAAAAGGAAAAGTGCGCCCTCGCTTTGAGTGAACATTGTCTGTGTGCACATTTCTGGTTCTTCCTCTCTCTTGCTATTAATAACATAAGAATTAGAAGTAGAGCCACTGTGAGCATTCATAGATAACACTGGGTATGAAAACGAAAGGAAAGCAGACAACAGTAATGTCTCCCCCAGCAGGCGATGGCTGCTGATTCTGAATCTAACACATGTTGAGGAAAGGCCCAGGGATGTTTTCCTGCTCTTCATGCTAAACAGACAAAGTTGATTTGCAACTCAATGTTGGCCTCACTTTCTCAGTGGTGAGTGGACGCCAAATGCAAACGAGCTTCCCTGCAGTGAACCTTTCTCTGCCCTAGCAAGCAGTAGTTGCAAACAAACATTTCAACTACTAGTATTGTAGTATTGTTGATAGAAAGTTTGTTCAATCACCAATGTTGGAATTGGCCATAAAGATCATCTGTAAGTCTGTGTAACATTCTGAATATCCAAACATTTTTTGCCTGTCATCCCAGTGCTGTAGTGTATTCCTAGTCGTTATCATAAATGACCAAATTAAATATTGATGGGTCCCATTGTGACAGAGCACTCAAGAATTTTAAATTAGCTGTTTTACTTTCATTTGATCTGATGCCAAGTCACCAATCTAAAGGAAGCTTGCTTTCGACTGGAGCTGATGAATGACATTCAATGTAAAGTTTGATTGAGATGGATGTAAAAAAAAAAAAAAAAAGTGACATTTAACAAATGTTGAACAATAAAATCTTTATGTAGAGTTTATTTTTAATATCATTTGGTATTGTATGTATGTGTGTATGTATGTATGTATGTATGTTAAAAATGTACCTCTCATTTTCACGTTTTCTCTGTATTGCTGGCCCAACACATGGGGAAGCTTTACTGAGACAGAGCTGTTATAAAACTGACCGGATTATTCTGTCTGATTTTACTTGATCTCACTTTAGCTAAACCCCTGGCTTGTCAAACATACGTGATCATTAGGCAAATAGGCTGCAACCTGGACAGCTGGTGGTTTTAAACATTGGTTGGAAAAGAATGTTTGTCATCATGGCTGAGATGAGCTAAATATACCGTTCAAGAAGGCCTGTTTTATTTATTTATTTATTTATTTTTATTTATTTATTTATTTTTATTTATTTTCATGTTTGCTGCAGGCTTGCATCTGATCTGTTTGGGGATAATGGTGACAGAGGAGGACAGAAGGAGCGCTTCTGCTCTCCTGCACTACTACACATGTACATTTTTAAGATCGGGACAGTGCCTACTGTATGTCTACCCTGGAAAATGTTTTCACTCACACTGTAGAGCTTTGACTTGCATCATTTTTCTTGATCAATAGGTATTGTCTGTCTTTTTGGAAGATCTATAAAGAAAACAACCTTTTAACGTCTTTTTCTTAACAGCGACTTTAATTTCAAAAGGCAAAAATCCTCCTCATATAGGCCTATTGCACTGTATAAAGTCAATCCTCCCTATAATCAGTTTACTACCAGTTTTCATTATAAAAAAATAATATGAATTATAGCTGGTACAAACTTGTGCTAATCGTGTAGTAAAACTCGAGTCATTAACACATTTGCTGACATTAATATTTCTCTACAGAATGATTTTAAATGATGTTGTTTAAGAGGCTCATTGATGCCGGGTTGAGTTGGAGCGTTTTCATGCATTTCTAAAAGTCCTGATTGAACAGCCAAATTGGAGGTACTCAAACATACTAGTAAAGAGGATTTTGGATGACTTTTGGATGAATATGTTTTTCAGTGTTTATAAAAATGCTTCCAGTGGGGACAAATCTCCAATAAAAGCACCAGAACTGCTTAAATGTATAAAAGGTTTGTAAAAAAAAAAAAAAAAAAAAAAGGTAGTAGGATTAAGAGGATTTGAATTAACTGGGAATGAATACCCATATTAAAGGTTGATTGGTGTGTGGATCCAGAGAGCCTCGTCTTGCAAAGGCTTTTAGCCTAATAAATGCCAGATGAGAACATTGACAGAACCGTGCAGGAGGACAGATTCACACAGTGCAGAGCAGAGAGAATCCTCCATCCTGACAGCTCACTTTTTGAGGTCTCCCTGCTGCTTCAGCATACTTGAGTTACTAAATAAATCATAAATGCTTCTCTTCAGTCATTGATGGGAAATTATTTAAATTTTAATCCCCTGTGTTGAAACATGAAAAAAAAAAAAAGAAAACGTACAATTCTGTCGGCTTGAGGACGTGAATTGACTACCTTTGCATTACAGCACTTATAGCTGTGCATGCAGAGCAGCCAAGCAGTGGGTCCAAGACGTACACTTTTAAAACTTTGTAGTTTTTTTTTTATTTTAAATAAGGTAACTCTAATGGTAGTAATATCTGAATGACACAAAAGGTGCAGAGGAAACTTGAACACAGGTAAAACTCTTGGTGTTTTTATTAGGCTACCCACAGCTTCCCTGGCAGCTACTCATTTTTCTCTGTCGGATTTTTATTTTTATTTGTAATGGCCTATACAAGTCAAAATCAGTTCTAAATCAAAATGATTTAAGCTATGGCAGAAGTTTACAGCTTTTGTTAATTCTAATACATCTTGTATCTAGAGTCTAGTAAAATGGCAACCTGTTAAAAAAAAAAAAAGCAAAAAGGCAGATGGAACATTTTATTGAAGGAATGGATGAGTATTGTTTTGTTTTGTTGTTTTCTTTGTAGTGGTCTGATAGAAAAGTGGGCTGTGAGATCTCTAACTCTCTGCACGAATGGGTATTGTTAACCCATCATTTTGATTGAACTAATCCAGCAGTTTTTGTATTTACAGTTTCAATTAGCTCACCACTTGCACCACAATAAAGCTTCTTATTTTCTCGTGTTAGGTTTGACTACAGGAGTTGGAAATCATTACAAATCATTACAAGATAACTTACTCCTGTATCGCAGGTGTTAGTCTCACCCTCACACTTAGTGTGTGTGCAGCACATGTTGTTTTAGTGAGCGTATTTTTTAGGACTGGCACCTCTTTGAGGTTCTGGTTTTATTTAATGGTCTGGCTCCATACTTTGGCACATCGTCATCTCCTTTACAAAGTGCAATGAAATGACAGACAGCAAGTAATTCAGTACAGTATCTGCAGGATGGTGTTTCTGTTGGTGCTGCTGATGTGAAGCATTACTTGTGATGCACCTTGGAAGAGACCTAGTGCCACCTGCTGGTGAAAATCTGATTTGACTTCCAAGAGAGATGAGACTGTCCTGCTGTAAGCACTTTGGTACATCATAAATAATAATAATAAAAAAAAAGCTTTCAGCTTGCTATGAGTCCTTTCCAGTGTTTCCTTTGAAATATGATTGCTGACTTTCTCTTGCCTTCACAACCAATAATGACCTAATTTGCCAACATTTACAATGTGTTAGATTTAGTGTAATAGACCAACTCAAAGTAGTACAAACATGCTGGTGGAGTGGAAGGAAAACTATACATGGTTTTCACAATTTTTTTTAAAAGTAAATAATCTCAAAAGTGTGGTGTGCATTTGCATTAAGCTCATTTCAATCTGACACTCTTAAATAAAATCCAGTCCAGTCTGTTGTCTGCACAAATTTTGATATGCGTGCTGTTTGATCTCAGCATGAATGCATCTGTTCTGTTAAGGCCTTAATATAGTGAACATTAGTGAACAGACAGCAGCCAGTTCTGCACCCCAGCACAAAGGACGAAGGGCAAGAAGAAAGTCAGTGTCAAAGGACAGAATTTCTATTTGAAATTTGCAACGAAACTTCTGAGAGACTCACAGCAAACCTGTTTTAAACACATGGTCAGGTAAATTCAGAACTGAACTTTTTTGACTTGCATGTAAAACACTCCATGTGGCAGAAAACATCCGAACATTCAGCCTGCCTTCCTGTTACTGTATATGTAATGCGTAGTGGACCAAAATGACCAAATTAAATATTGATTGGCCCCATTGTGACCGAGCGCTCAAGACTGACTTGGAATATGTGAGAAAACGAATGTTGTACGACATTTTAACAAAACCCCCCGTTAACTATAATTTAATAATATTGATGGTTCTGGACGCGGTTGGAGTTTGCCGTTACCATTTTCTGAAGTTTTGAAGAGCTCTGGATGTTTTCTGACAAATGTGGTCTGAGCCTTTATTTTTCCTCTGATAAATGAATATTAATGTAGGCGTCTAAAAGCTTTGATCTTCATTTCTGCCTTAGATGTTTGCCAAGTGAGAGCAGTTCTCATGTGTAATCTTTTTTGATTTCATTTCGAAAAGCATTTGCACTGCACCAACTGTTTTCTAGCAGGGAGTAGGAGGTAGGTATGAACATTTAGTTAACGGAACAGCACATTTGATTGTTTTGTCGGTGCTTGGAAGGACTGGTGGCTTTTGCATGAACAGCGTCCCTGCATGAGATCCCCTCCTGCGTCAATTCATAGACAAACAAGCAAGCATCCACACTGTGCATATATATGTGTAGTTATACCGTTATTCACTTGTCGAATGATGGTATAACTCTTAAAATGCGTCTACATCGATTTCTGTTCTGTGCAGAATAAGTCCAGTTGAGGTCTGACTACTCACCAAACTAATTCAGATAAAAAATAATAATAGAAAAATAAAACTTTTGCACTGCACAGGGACAAGCTGCAGGATCGTTAGCCATGGTCTGCGACAGTATTACCTTTCCTTTTACATGAAAATAAGTAACAACAACCATTTTCAGTATGTAACTTACATTATTTTTAATATTGTGCATCATGGCGCACCCTGGTTGTGTCTTCAATATCTGGCAGTGTTTGGAAGGTAAAGAAACCATGTTTGTAGTCAACTTTGCCTCAGCTCACCTCATGCATTAATTCACTTTAATGTTCTCTTGAGTTCTGACAAAATGGTACGCTGCAGACTGTGTTCATTGTTTATTGAGTAACTGTAGTTTGAGCCTTTATGCGCAGCACGACATTGAGACAACAAACTAATCCGTGAGGAGTTGAGGGTCAGTCCTCCTCGTAAAGCATGTCCCACTTTTTCTTTTCAGAAGAATTAAACAATTCACTGATATATGTTTTGATTTTCTTCATGGTGCCTATTTGTCCAGATTTTTTTGTTTTCGTCGTTTGTTTGTCTGATGAGCTCGATCTCATCGCTCTTTGGTGAACGTTCCTCTGTTCGTGCCTCTTCTTCCCTTTCATTTCCTGCTTGTCCAGCCACTCCTTCCACTGCGCCTTCATCAGTGCGTCCTGCTCCGCTTTTGCTTTGTCCTCGACGCTTTCCTCCTCTCTGCCCGTGAGCATTTGGGAGGGATCGTGGGGGCATTGTTTCTCCACTGATTTCTTCATCAGCTTGCAGCTGTCACAGACAGCTGGGTCACCTGACGGAGAAATCGGCTCTCGTCGGGCCTCTTGCGACGCACTGTGATCATTGCCGGGAAAATGCTTGACGTCTGTGTCTCTGATATCCACCAAATCGAATTCACTGAATGTGCCTAAAGTCTTCCTGAAGCCTTGATCTGGTTCTGGTGATGAGTGTGTTGGATAGTCACTACCGCTCTGTGGTTTTTCTCCTCCTCCTTCATCTGTAAGCTGCATTGTCTCCATCTCTTCTGTATCAGATAACCTATTAAATCCGGGGGTTTCTCTGTTTTGCGTCACCACTGCTTCTCCCAAATGCTCCTTAAACTTGGCTGCTATGTGCACTCTCAGCTCGAGATACATGAGAAGAATCTCTTCCTGCACTTCAGCGATTTTCTTCTCCACCTGTTTATTCACCATTCTGTTGATCCATACGATACAGAATCTCCTGTCACTTGCTGCCTGCTGTCGCGACCTGATCAGTCAGAAAAAGTGAATTTATTGGCTAAACAGAGATACAGTGGATTGCATTGATACATGCCTTTTCTTTCTTTTTTTTTTTTTTTTGCCGATCTTTATACAAATTCTAAAAAAAACATTTGAGCCTGATTCAAATAAAAACATAAGGTAACAAACATTATACAAAGAAAGTAGCACAACATAAAAAAGTTACAACCATCACACAGTAAGGAAAATGTAAAATTTTTGAGGAAAAGCTGCACCTGAAGCGAGAGGCAGTGTGGCCTGTCTTTCTTCTAGAGGCTGCCATCAGGAAATTTTCTCTTCTCCGGTTCCGCGTGAAAAGTTAGATTGTTTTTCATACATGGAGGCTATAATATAACACATTAGAGCCAACATTGAGACGTCATTAAGATCACATTTGTTTTTTTATTGGTAATGACACATAAATAGGAAAGCAATGTATTGTCAAGGCTCTATTGGTCTTGCTCTTTCTTGCTCTTTACCATTGTCCAAGCTCAATTACAGTGTATAACTAAAGTAATTTTTATGAAGCATAGTTACTTACCACTGCTAGCTAGAAGGCTTAAATTCTCTCCCTCTCCTTTTGGTAGTTGTAGTCTAAACTGTAAGTTTATTTTTCTTTTGTATATGTTTAAATTCACCAGTTTTAAAAGTCACATGTTGTGTAAAACGTTGTTGCCATGGAGTATGGTCCAGTTCCATCTTGAATCATAACATGTTTTGAAAAATATTTTATTTTGTTTCCTCCTATCCCCTCACAATTCCTATAAAAATAAATGTGATTCAAGCATTTAAAAAAAAAAAATACATTAGAGTTTCTAGATCCTCTAATTAGTGATCCACAACATCCTGTTTGACTAAGATGCTAATGTGAGAAAAAAGCTCCTAGCCACTTTTCATAATGGGAAGAAGGGGAGAACATGCCACTCATGTAACCAAGGTGTGTGTTAATATACCCACCTAAACTTGCTCATATCTACAGATTGAGCAATAACTAGAAAAATCTGAAAACTACAAAAGCTGTGAGACAAAAGGCTAGCGTGAGAACCTGTGTTTCTCTTGTCATTACATGCATAGTGATGTCGATGGAGTTCAAATTAATTTCTAAAGCCAACTGTTTGAGAACAGCAGCAAATTGTTTGGTGTAAGTTGGTCAACTAAGTTGTACATTTATTTTAAGAATTTCACACATCGATATCTGGGTGCGTTCACACTGCAGCTTGGAGTGACCCAATTCCGATTTTTTTGGCAATTCCGATTTTTTTGCCGGGCCCGTTCACACTGCCAGTAAATGCGACCTGTATGCGTTCTGCAGTGTAAACGGGCAAACGACCTGAAAGTGTCCCGCATGCGCAGTAGAGGGCGCAATAGCGTCAGCGTTCTAAGTGTTCTGCCAACCGCCATAAAAAGAAGAAGAAGTGCTCAGTGTTTGCGGAAGTAAACATGGAGGCTAACTGTGGAGCTTAGCTTACACATTTGAAGTTGTTGTCCGGCCGGAGCAGCATATTAACAACTTAATCCTCATATAATCCGTCATGGTTGTTGTTTTTCTTCCCACTTGCGCGTATCAGGACGAGAATAGTGAGATTTATTGAGAATCAGTGACGTTCAGTTCGGATGAATGCGACCTGGACATTAGTAGGTCGCATTTGCATCGGAGACGTGTAGGATATGGGTTACATTCGAAAAAGAATCCGACCTGTGCTGTTCACACCGCCATAAAAAGATAGGATACAGGCCACATTAAGTAAAAAAGAATTGGGTCACTTCAGGCTGCAGTGTGAACGCGCCCAGGCCAAAGAACGCTGGATGGGTTCTATTTATTGCATAAACTCAGGCTTATTCCGATTTGCCACTGTTCATTTTGGAATCTCCAACAGCTGTTGCACTATTTCAGACTCGTGATTATGACCACAGACCATAAACACGGTCACACAACAGACTCACTTTAAATTCCACATCATTATTTTGCCGCCTCTGACTTATTTGAGCTTTGAGCAAATGCTTGCTACTCATTTGTCTGGGATATCTCTCATATCCAGATCTCATTACAGATGCTTTAATTGTCTTCTGAAAGAAAGGCTGAAAGAAAGGGTAGCAGAGGAGTTGAGGAGCACTGTTGATTGATGATTTTATATATAAAGTTTTATTCGGGCTGGCTCTTAAAGTGAGACACGTTGGTTGAGAAATATTTTAAAATCTATTAAATCTTCTGCTCTCTAAGTGGTTTGTGTCCACAGGGTCCGCTGGGGCTGAGATGCTGAACATAGTGGGGCAAGACAAAAATACACACGGCATGTATGCCAAGTTCGCCTTCTATACACAACTAAACATAATTCAAATGCCAATCTATGATTCTACTGCATGGTGGTTTATTTGACTCAGTTTATTTTATTTATTAATTAATTAATTAATTTATTTTTAAAACACCTTTCCACCTCTAAAGTTACTTTAAAAGCTAATTTGTTTGCAATGATAAAAAAAAATTCTCCTCATCTTCAACTTTGCTTTGTAAAGAATGCTGTGGAAATTTTTTAAACCCTTTGACTGCAGATGACGGCTTTAGCTAAATGATGCAAAGATGGAAAAAGTGAAGAAAATCCAAGTAGAACAGCCTGGCCTTGCTTCAGGTTTATCTAATTTTTTATGAAATATAATTGGTGTGAATACTTTTGCACCAATTATATTGGTGCAAAAGTATGATTTAACCCTGAAGTTAAATCAAAAGTGTCTTTACCAACCTAATGTTTAACATCACTGAAAAAATGTAATGGCAGAAATTTTGTTAGCCTTCAGCAAAATGACTAAGCTGGCTGAAATTCATGGTTAAAACTAAGTTCAAAGTACTTTTTAAAATCAATTTTAATTGTTAAAACAACAACAACAACAACAACAACAACAACAATAATAATAATAATAAAAAGATGTGAAAAGAAAACCCCAAATTCCACCTCTACGTTCAGTCTAATTTTCTTGAGAAAAAGTGATCTTGATGCCAGGTCAGTCTCAGAGTTTCTTAGCGAAGAGGGAGAATGTTTTACCTTTAAAGTTGTTGGACTTGGAGGACATTTTTCACTATGAAGGCAGAGTTATTTCAAAAGCTTTGCAGCATTTATAAAGATAAGTGTCAAAGAAATGCTGCAGAATTATTGGTGTGTATAATAGAATCATTTGATGGTGTGAATGTGCATGTGGGTGTCGTTTTAATGAAAGCGGATGAGTCACTGGGAGAAACTTCTAAGGTTCGCTACTACAGTTTCTCAAGTCTTAAGCGTACGCTGGTGTGAAGAAACACTCTGCAGCCTTGTCCAAAAAACAAAAAATAACAGTTCGATTTTGAAACATTTTAGAAATCTTTGACAGGTATCGCCCCACAGTTTTCTTTTTAAAAATACAAGCCGTTCTCCAATACTTCCGCTTCTCTCAGTTATTAGACAAAGGTGATGATAATCACATCACATTTAAATGGCTCAGATTGTTAAAATTGTGTATCATGTCACAGAGTTTACTATACCAAACAAGTGGTTAGGTTAGTACACCAGCCTCACTAATGCTGAAGTTTTTACAATGTCTGAGAATTCAAAATACTAACAGATCTTTTTACCATTAACTTGGTATTAGTTAGTCTGGCATATCAACAGTTTTTCCAAGTCGTTTCTAGAAAGTTGGGTTGACTTCATTCCCAGATTCCTCATACTAACACCTGTTTCTGAGCCAGGGTTCATCTACCTGGACTTCTCCAAACATTCTCCTCCACTTTGTGTAGTTTTTGTTACGCAAAGAATACTATACTGGAGCAAATTATCACAGTTAATTTATTGTCGTGAAATATATGCCAGCATTTCATCTAAGTACTTCTAAATGCAGTGCCAGTTCTGGTGCTTGCACACCATCTATTTCTTTCTTTCTCAGAAACACACATAAAAACCTTTTGGACCTTCCACTCACAAGATGCACTGAATGCAGCATGACTCTAAGTAAAGCCAAGGAGATAACGAGAGGGAGTTTGAATTTCTTCCTGCCTGAGCTGCTTTTTTTCCCCCCTATCAGCACTGACCTTGCTCTGATTACAGTCTTGTACTTCTGTACTGGAAAGTGTGCTGTTTGAGTGGGTGCTGTGAGCATCTTTTGGTGACTGATATATTTAGAAATGACTGGAACCTATACACCTCTAGATTCTCAGCCTTCAATGAAATAACCCTCGGTCTTAACAAGTCTTTATAGCCCATTGCATATGTTACTGAATCTAACGTGTCGGTTATAGTTGCATTACCCAACGTTCACTGTACCTTATTCCATCATGGCTTATATGTTATATGTCATGTAAGCTACAAAATACTATTAGAAATACGAGTCATTTGTATTTTACACTGAGTTTTTTTTTTTTTGGATAACATACTGAATGCTTGTTACAGTAGAGCTGGGAAAAGTAGCTTTGGTGTTATATTGAGATCATTTTTTTTTTCATTAGCAATTTTTTTCTCTGGTGAAACAGTGATTACTTCCTTGTTTTATCTGGTTTATGTACATATAGCCTATGTACAGCTCGGGAAAAAAGAAATAAAATGAATATTGGATTTCAGTAGTTTTTCGTCACTGTTCTAAATTACACTTTGCCTGGCAGAGCCTCACGGGAAACTAGATTTAAGAAGCCCACTGAGGGAACACGAGATTATTAAAGAATACTTTATAGAAGCTGGGGGGAATGCAGTATTAGCTGTATGTACTGAAATTATGCATAATAATCTACTGCATACATCCTGTTGTATGTGTATGTAATGGTGCATCTACAAGGAAATTAACATTTATACCGCGTAGCACCATTTTGCGTATGCTTTGCACAATGGCATGTTTCACTGAATGCGCTTTACTTCTTTCCTTTTAAACCCACAGAAAATGTGTTTAAAGATACCAACATAGATAATAAAGCAAGATGAGAAAACAGTTTCTCAGCACCTTTCCAATTGAATGAAATGATCATTTCACGTTACTGTGCATTTGAAGTTAATTTAAAACTGCGGGCTCATTCTCTTTGTACTTGTCGGATTTTGATATCCAATATGACTAATCCAGACAGAAAAAGTCACTGGCATTTTTCATGAGTACCTCTAAAGGGTTTTAGTTTATTAATCATAGCTAGCTTTATACAGAATGTATTTTTGAAGATGCTCCTTTTGTGTCAAACAGATTAAATGGAGAGAAATACATCAGCTTTTATCGAAAATATCTATAAGCACAGAAGCAAATAATTAATTTCACTGCCAGCTGACTTGCAACTAGATCATGCTCAACTGCAGGAATAATGTCATTCTCTGCTACAATCTGTGAGACTAATCAGAGACAGCATAAAACGACTTTAATGCTGCACAATGAGTTACACCACACTTTTCAGTACAGAGGAGGGGTGTTTCTTTCGGACAAAGATTGGTCTGCCTGAACTAAGAATTTTTGTTTGGTTGGTTTCTTACCTTTAAATTAGCACTGTTTTTTTGTTTGTTTGTTTGTTTGTTTGTTTTTTTAAGCCTGAGTATCAGCAGAGGCGGCCCGAGTGCCACCAGCAGTAGCTGCACCACAGTTTGAGAACCACGGATTAGGTAAAACTAATTACTCAGAGGGCACTTATTAGAGAGAAGAAATCTTGCCAATGACGCCCATAATGACCTGTAAAAAAAAAAAAAAAAAAAAAAAAAAGAAATTACTTGGTCTTTTATGAGAAAATATAATTGTTTTTGAATGGGATTCTATTAGCGTGTGAAATTCTCTGAAGCCAAGACCTTGAGACTTCCATTATTAAAAAACATAAAGCTTTTTTTGTCTGAAAGTACTTTTACTCAGATGTATTACACGTCTATGTGGTATAAACATGACGCATATTGAAAATTCAGAGGCATTTTAAAGTGACTTGAGGCGATGAAGGGACGGAAAAAGCAGCTTAAGCTGGAAGCAATAGGTTTTTCCTCTCCCAGTTTATTGCATTCTTCTGTTAGATGTTGAGTGCAAATTGGCAATCTGGAAGCAACCAGAACTTTTCAAGGTTAGTGACAGTTCAAATGGGAAACGGAGACATGGCGGGGACAAAGGGACCGGGCGCCTAATCAACAGTCACGATGGAGGCAGTTGTGCAAGTAGCAAGTGATGACCTAAGCAATGTCAAGGAGTGATAAAGGAAAAGGGAGGAAGATAGGCACAGACAAAGAGACAGACAAAAGTAAACAGAGATGATGAATCCATGTATAGATCCAGAGGAAGGAGCGATTCTCCCAGGAGGAGCTCTGTTTGGCCTGGATCCCAGTGTTGATTAGCCACTGTAGTGACTCTGCTTAAAACAAACCAGAACATGGCTTTTTTTTCTTTTATTTTTTGTTTTTGTTTTTTTTAACATCCTTGCATCCCTTAATTCTCCATGATCATGTGGTTTTCTTCCACTACCTTTACATATTTAGACTTAATTTTCTTTTAACCTTTCACTTTTATTCTTAGTTTGTTGACCAATTGCACTTATTCTTATTTATAGAAGCCTGCTTTTTCTTTTTACTCTTTTTTTAAAGATTGGTTTGTTATATTAGGTAGCATACATAATAAGAATGACGGTGATTTCAGTCTGCTGGACAATCTGATTGAAGAACTGTAGTTGAATAATATCAGCTTACGAATGCTTGCAAAACTTCCAAAGGAGAATTTATCATCACTTTATATGCAAAATACATACAAAAATGTGTGAGTGAACCTGGTATAAGCTTAAAATATGGGACATGAAAAACACAAACAAACATTCAAAGCAAAAAGTGCAGCCAAAATCAACTTGAAAGGTAAAACACAATGACTGTTTGATAAAGGTTGAAAGAAAAGACTCAGTTGCGCCATCAATAGCAGCAGGAGATCAAACAATAGTTTGATCTATGAAAACAGTGTGTCTGTCCACTCTACAAAGCTTTTATTGTTACCGGCTGTTGAGAAATCTTCTGACTTTGCTTCTGTAATTTTGTCGCGTTTCCACTTTCTGTGGCTGCTTGGCAGTCAAGGAATTCATTATTTATTTAAATTCTGGAGAAATGGTCAAAGTCTATGAGGAAAGTAAAATCTATTTTTGTATCTTACAAACAGCTCTGTGTGTGCACGTCTTTGTTTCCTGCCTGCCATGCCTGCCCATCTGTCGGTTAGTCTGACACCAGTCAGCTACCAGTGACAAAGCCTGCATCTCTTCCCGTTTCCTCCGCTGATGACTCTGCAGCACAGAGAAGAGATTTGCACGGGCTTTCAGGAGCTTTTGTCAGCTCTTCTGTCTGTTATGTCATGCAGAGTTACAGCTGAAGTGCGAGGCATTCGTGTGTTTGTTTTGCTAATGATGTGCGGTGCATGTTTGAGCGCGTGTCTTTTGTTGTGCATGCGCTGTGATGTGTGATGAGTTATGAGGAAACAGATGGTGCCACACTGCAGGGTTTGGAGATGCAAGCATACCAACACAGGAGATTCAAACAAGGACGGATGTAGAGCACGGATGTTTGTTTTTGAGCATTTGGTTTTGATTGCGTGCACACCAGAAATTTCTCATTTTTGTTTAAAAACACACAATACTTCAGCATTCTCTCTGCATATTTAACTAAATCAAAGAAATGTAATTTTGCTGGGCAACTCTGCTTGCCTTTCAGAGTAATGTGTTTCAGTTAGATATTTGTGTGTCCACTGCATTTGTGTGTATGTCATTGGTGGAGTATTAATGCCCAGCCAGTAATCAGGGATATAATCAGTATTTTAGACATTAACCTACCAGAATCTTTAGCCAGCAACCAGTTTTTGTAACAACTTGACCTTTGTAGCATTATTAAAACAGCAACCTCCAGTTACATATTGCAGAGAACGTAGCTTCTACTTCTAAAACTACCAACCTTTTTCTTCCATGACACACATTGAAAGCTCAAATGAAGAGAACAGAGCTCTTTTGCTGTCATCTTCAGAAAAATATCACTTTCTCGCAGCATGAATGATGAACCACCTACTCAGGGTGATATATGTTATCATGACTTGAAAGTTGAAAATTAGTCCTAAAAGAATCTTTTTTGATGTTAATGTTGTTGTTTTTCTAATGCTAACCAAAAGCATATGGACTCTCTGTGCTTTATACCTGAAAACACATTTCTAAACCTAAACATTTTTCCTTCATCTTACACTTTATCATATCCAATTGTTTTACATTGACTTTGATTTAAGCGAAATACCGTGCTGTGGCATGCAACGCAGCATTATAAACATTTCCCGTAAGGCTTTTTTCTCTCTGCAATGCCACTGGTTTTGCGGATGTATGTTGTTTGGAACTCAGCAACTGTCGTCATAAGACCTGCTGACTGACACAGCGCTGATCAGGACGAACACAACAGCAGACATGAAAGGTACAGCTGTCGTGTCCTGGGACCTGAGTCTACTGTAATACAAGAACAAGCACACTCTCTCCCACATACATGCACATGTACGCACACCCACAAACTGCATGGCTGACAGTGCCAAGAAGCCAAGTGGCACCTCCCTGTTGTTGTGTCGCCCTGTCTGGCTTGGTGTCTGGCTTTTTGCTTTTCGAATGTAAAGGGAACGGAAAGCTGCAAGATATTGATTTCCTTTATCTGCAGCTATGTTTGAGATGTTTGTTTAGATTTTGCTTTTTTTGTTGTTTTTATTCCTCTTTACTGTATCAATTAACTCTATTAATATTCATATACGCATGTTAGTTTTTAACGTATGGGTTGATTCTAATCATGGGCTGGTTAGCAGTGTGAAAAACATTAAGATTTATGGTAATGTGTGTTTATGAAAATGTGGAAAAAGTGACGGTATTGAGACAAAATTTCATTTTGTAATAGAAAATGTTTACTATGTTAGAAAACTAAACTATTTTGAGCATCAAGGTATGAAAACATAATGACTTGCTGCAGGTAGGGTGAAGGTGAGGTCATACATCAATGTGATAGTGAAATATTACTGCAGGTCTTAACCATTACCCAACTAGCGCACGCTACCAGAACACAGGGGTGTTTTTATTCCTACAGCTCCAGCCCCTGTTGCACATTTTTCATGTTTTTGGCCACTATACCTGCTACTGCAGTGCCATCAGAACAGAAAGATTTGAGAAAATGTAGTAAGGTGGAGAAGAAAGCTACGTAGCTTCTGAAATTTAACTTAAAAAAAAAATACTCAGAAGAAGTTAATGTGCTTAAAACACCATGTGCTGCTGGTCGCTGCTCACTCAGGTTGTTCTCTTCTTTTACGTTTTCAGCATTTCTCTTTGTTTATTTTATTTTTATTTGTGCACAGCTTATCGCTACTGATGCAAGTGTTCCACACTGAGCAGGTCCTGTTGACGCTGTACAGTATCTACTGATGCAGTAATGATTTTTGACTAAACTGAACACCTTTGTAGGTGTTTCATTAACTCCTTGAGATTAACTCAGTTTTGATATTTAGGGGTGTTAGACAGTGAATGATGAATGTCACCAGACTCCAGGATATTACTTTCAGAGTGCAGATATAAGCAGCCGAGTGGGTAAAAAAAAAACACACAAAAAATATAACTTTTATATGCATGAGCTTTAACTTTTCTAAATCACCTACAAAGATGAGTAAATCATCACAAGACAAAAAACATAATAATAATCGAAACAGCATCAATTGCAGCTTGTGAAAGAGAGACACCTGAAAACGGTGTATGTAGCTGTATTGTGTACTATATGGAAGATATGTAAAGCATAGCGAAAGTGTTCTAATGAAGCTTATCAAAAACATTTTAAATAAAGCACTGTTGGTATCATTAGTATTCCGACTATTCTATCATAAGTCAATTAAAAAAAAAAAATAATTAAAAAACACTTTTCAGGCTACAGTCAGAATTAGAGTTTAGTGCTTGAGTGACAGCTAGATGGAGAGAGAAAGAGACAGAGAGAGAGAGAGAGAGAGAAAGAGAGAGAGAGAGAGAGAGAGCAGTGTGCAGAGTTGTGAGTGACTGTCTGTGGGGTAACCAAGAACCTCACAGCTGGTTGGCCTTTGCTGCATGCATGCGCGAGGTGCGGAGCGAGTTAGTGTTTGTGTGGGAGCCTCTCTCATACAGGAGAGTAATCCAGCAGAAGCCTCAGTTGTACGCTGGAGCGTGTTCAGCCTCTGGATGTTAGCTCTGCCTCTCTCAGCTGTTGGACAAAGCCTTACTGTAGGTATTCATTCATGCATAGAAAATAATGTTTGGAACGTCTTCCTGCTGTTTTTTTCTCTCTTTTTTTTTTCTTGTAGGAGGCTCTTTTAGACAGGCTGATGTAAAACGGTATAGATCTACTTGTTAAGATATGCTGGTATTGTTGCATTGTAGCATTTGCCTGTTCCAGGAAGGTGTCATTTTTTAATTTGGGATGAAAGAATTTAGCGTAAGACCAACGTTTCCATTCCTTTGTCATGTTCACCTGTTTTGCATGCAGATTTCCATACAAACTTTCCATATACCTGATCTTTGCTAGGACTTATTGCTTACTAGAATGCATTACCCTTAGGCACAGGTGTTGGGTGTTTGTTTGTTTTTTTTGTGGCTGGGATGGCAGGACGGAGGTGCAGCGGGTGTGTCGTGTGTCCAGTTTCCGCTGAGCGTGGAACCTGAGCTGGCTGCTAGTGTGACACGAGACTGGCCGGACTCTGGGCAGGGAGGGGCGCTGACGGGGAGGAAGAGGTGAGGATGTGCTGACATAAAACAGGGAATCACCAAATAAGTATGGGATTTGTTTGGTTTTGAATTTAGTAAAGTGCAGAAACGTGCTCTGCAATTTGCACTTCTATTTTGAGAAGCCATTATTGCTAGATTGTTTATGCGAGTCCTAAGTCCCTGCTTCCAGGGTTTTGGTGTTGAACGTGCCCAGGAAGAGAGAAAAACATTACTTGTGGGGCCGGGGATAGGAAGACAAAAGATAAAGGAGGATGAAGGATGAGATGTGAGAGCGGGAGTGAGGCAGAGCAGCAGAAATGTCATGAGAATAGAGAGGATGAGAGAGAAGAGGAAAGACTACAGCAGGTAAAAATAGAGAAGATAGCTGCAGGGGGTGAGGAGGAATGGTGTAATAAGACGATATGTGCCTATTTGTGTTCACTCATCAGACTGGCATTAGACAGGTTACAAGGCATCCATCTACTGGAGAAGCGGTTTTCATCAATTTTAAATATCAACTCACATTACTCCTCAAAATCTCAGTATATGTGTGTCTGTCTACAGACTGTGAGGGCCAGAAATCCAACATCTTGGGTCTGAAATACGTAATTCTGGCTGTTCTGAATGCGTACTCACTCGTATACAGTGCATGCATAATGCACACTGTTGAATTCTCTCAGGACTGGCTAATGTGTTTTTAACATCAGGAACAGATCCAAGGACAAGGATTTATGGGGACTTTTTCCCTAAGGGGTTGCTGAATCAGTCTCTTTCTCATGAAAATTGCACATTCTTAAAAACGCATTATCCACACAGTATGTTTTTTTTTTTTATAGCCTTTTATTCATCATTGAATAAGAAAAGTTGAGCAGTCAACATTGCAATTTGCTTATTACTTGTCTTCTATGCTGGGCTTGTGAATTGAGCTGGATAATTTCAAAAGAATTTGAAATATATGACTGATTAGCTGCCAAAAAGCAGACCAGAGTTCAAGTGCCGCTGCTACAGGAGTAACTATCTGCTGAGGGGAAAAGGCACTCTGTCTTTGCAGATGGGATTGCTTAGTTACACTTGTGGACTGTGGCTGCCTGGCTGCTTCCATTCATTTTTGTGGAAAAACAAGTAAACTTGAACGCTTAGAAGATGGTAGGTTATGTACTATTTCTAAACTCACAGCCTGGAGGATGAAGATTTTATGCAAAACACATGATTCTAAGCCCTATTGTCTTCTTGCTTCAAATACCTGAGCGATGCTGTGTTTCAGAATAAGTTACCTCTGTTCATCACCCTCATGACGCATAAAGCTTTTACTGCATTGATAGAAACTAGATGCTGATGTAGGGGAATTCAGTTGTAAGTTGGTCATGTAAATACTGTATTTATGCTGTGCCTCAGCATAATGGCAGATTTAGCTGAGGCAACCACCTCGTTCTGCATTTCTGCATCACGATTCTGGAGGCTGGGGCTATCTGGGAGTTTCAGGTCTCATGGGCAGCAATGACTTGTCACTCATTTCCAGTATGGCGTCGTTGAAGTTGCTAAATGGGGTGTGACTAATGACACTTGGCAACCACCACTTTCCGTGTGGCAAACCATTTAACTACTGAGGAAAAGATGAATATCTCCAAAATAATATGGTATTTCCTTTTAAAGTTGGAGTGTGATTTTAAAAGGGTGTTTGACCCCACTTAGTTTCAGATTCTGTGAACGGGACTGTGCTACTTTAAAATAACTGCACAGCATTTTTGTTGTAAATTTTCCCTTTCCCCACACAGAGAAATTAATTTAAAAAGCATAAATGAACATTTTTGCAAATTTTTTTGCACAAGAAAAAATGCACAAGACAGCCAAGAATCCAACTGGAAATTGCCAGACATTGCCAGAAATTGTTTGGATCATTAAACTTGGGAAATCAATGCAGAACACAACGTCTACCAAGGATAAGGGTATTGATAATGAATTCTGAAGATCAGATTTGGCTTCTTTAGGTGAACATTTGCATGGTAATTTATACTGCAAGAAGGAGAAAATCAGGAGAAAAGTTATATTAGGAGACCTAACAAACTTGCACCCTGTGGGGAGCTGTAAATGCACTTTGCTTATCTGAGTCTGCTTGTAGCTTACTGTGAAAAAAAGGTCCCTGCTGCTCTTGCTAGTTATCATCGGTAAGCATTGATGGGGAACATTTTGAGAGAGAGGTTGCTGATTTATTTAATAATTCAACCAGAGGACATCAGAAAATGTTTTGTTTTAGTTAGAGAACAGGAAAAAAAAAACTTGGCAGGGGTTATTTAGAAAAAATACAAAAAAGACTAAATAAATAAATCCTATCTTATTGCATGTCAACTTGAAAAGTATACAGTACATACTATGGACACTTGTGATGCATAAAAGACAAAGAAACACATCAGCTGCCTTTTCTGTTGTGGAGCTACTGAGTCAGCAGACTGAGTTCAAATCGTTCCAGACGTATAGGCAGAGGTTTTTTCAGAACTGGTCCCAGATCAGTTTGAGAGCTTTGTCAGTGTAATTGCAGACAGTTTTTTTTTTTTTTTTTTTTTTGGTTGACAGCTTTGGTTGGCAGTGGGTGAACAGCTTGTCTTTCTGCAGTGTCAGCAACACTTGATGCTCCCAGCTGAGCTTGTCACCATATTCAGAGATGATGATGTGATCTGGTTTGTGCGTGAAAGAGATGCTGCAATTCTTATTGATGTATTTTTTTATTAACAACAAACCATCATCTTGCTCCATTGACACACCCAATTATCAATGGATTTAAGCTGATTTTATTTTATTTTTTTCAATTTTGGCTTCTAGTGTATTGGTCTGTTTTGTATTTCATATTTCCCCTTATTCCATTGTTTACATTTCTGATTCCACCACCTCCGCCTCAATCTTTCTTTCACAGTGGAACATTATTACTTATAATAATGTTATAAATATCTTCATTATCTTCATTATTTATGGAGCACGGCTCTGTTGTGTAGTTGTCAGGTGCCAGTGGCTCGAGGATGTGTTTGAGGCATTGGTTTCTATTTAATGCAAGGCAAAATTTGCTTAGACATCCTCTTCAGCCTGATTGGAAAGTATTTTGTAACACAACCGAGAAGAATGTATTGCAGGTTTTAGTTCATCTGGCACAACTGGGAGGATGAGACCTGTAACAGCTGGCAGAAGGAAACAAAACTGGGTTCATATTCCAAGTATCCAGGAAGGGTAGTTCTCATAGAGTTACACACGGAGGGCAGCTGAGGTAAGATTATGAAGGATTATGGTACAAAGGATTACCATAATAATATGAGTGATTTGTCAAGCAAGTCGCTGAAGTTCTCTTGTCAAATTATACACTTAAATGTCATTTTTTTAAACTAAATGGATAATTGAAAAAAATCAAATGTGTAATTAAAGTTCTACCTTTAGTATAATTACTGGTTTTAGTCTCCACTATTACTTTATAGATGAGTCATGATACATCCAGTTAGTGCCGTAAGATGATATCTGACCGAAATATAAGATTTGTCTGGTGATTATTTGCAGACCAAGCAGCACAAATTGGTGCTGCTTGCAGTGGTTGCTTTAAACACTTGGTTTCTCATCTGTTGGTAACCAGTAGAGGACAAACCACTAGCTATGGATGAAGCCCAGTTTCCCATCAAATGCATGTAAAACATGCATAAACTGGAGCCACAGTTTATGAGGTTAAAGCTTCCTCCTACTAATGGAGCAACAGCATACTAAACAGTCACATCTGGACATGGTGCATACCTCAAAAAGGCAATTTGAAAGCCTGCAATTACTTCAACAGGCAAAAATAAATAAACCGACCAAACCACAATGCAGCTATTTATTGATTTATTTTAAAACAACTTATTATTGATAATTAGCTTCCAAAACAAACCACCTTATTGCAGTCGCTGCATGCTATTATACCAGAGAAATCCATCTAATCTATTGATTACATAGCCAATACTGTGAACATAGTGCAAAATCTATTATCTTAAACAATGTTTATTAATTCAAATGAACCAAATTTCTTCAAAAGTATTTTCATTATATGTGTGAAAACATTGTGAGTAATCAGCACTGTTCTTCAGTTACTTTCTCATTATTCAAGCACTTATCTGGGCACACATGTGCCCCAGTAATCCCTGCTGCTTGTTATTTGAAAGGTTATGCAAGATTTATTTTTGGTAGTTAAGCATAAATTCTTCATAAGCCATCATTCAATTAGGAGGGATTTCCTTTACCTCACAGAAAGTACTTATTTGATGTCACAGAGCTATTGATTGTAATCATGGATGGAGGATTGATGGCATTATAAGGGGATGATCCTTGGGAAGTCATTTATTGTAAAGCAGGTCCGACAGAAGGGGTTATTTCTGTAGAGAGCAGGATATGCTGGCAATGAGAAAACAGGACACTGATCAAACCATGTCATCCTTTGAATTGTTGTTTTAGAGAATCTCTAAAAGCTGTAAGAGCAACAGAGGGATTCAAGAGTGAGTAGGAGATACAGAGAAATAGATTAACAGACTGGGCAATAGTTAAACTATAATTACAAAAAAGTTGTGGTTAATTTTGCTCATGTAAAAGAGTTTTTGCTTTATTTTGGACTTAGTAAGTTCTTTAAAAAAGCGTACACACCATGCTTTCCAAATGAAGACCAAGATTTGGCTGAAAATGTTCGAACTGGGACAGAAAAAGGATTTTGGAAGATGTTGGACACAACTCGTCACTGCTGCAAAATACAGTTAAGAGACACAGAAATTATATTCAGCTGCACCGAGTTCTCATTTTTGAGAACTTTCCCTGCGCAAAACCCCCTGAACTCTATCATTTCAAGTTGCTGAAATGCCGGAAAAGGCGAAAAAAAGATCAGTCTCAGAGCTGCGGTGTATTTTTAATTACGCCTGGGAATATGTAGTCCAGTAATTCTGATGCTATCGAAACCATCAGATAAGCAAAACCTAAAACTTTTAAGAATTCACTTGTTAAAAAGGTTCATTATCATGACATGAGGCAGTTGCGTTTCGTTTTCTGTAGCCATAAAAATCTCATGTAATTGGTAAAATTGATTATTTTGTGTAACAAGTTTGTACACGTTGTACTGTATATTTATGATGAACATAAACAGCACATTCTGCTCCATCGTACACTCCTTGCCAGAATTTTAAACTGTGATAGCATCAAACATTTTGTGATTAATTATGCATGCGCAGAGTTTCCTTCCTGATTGAAAGATACTAGAAATATCCATGTCACATTTCTCTGAGCAGGAAAGACCAGAGTCTTTTTCTTCTAGTATCGATTTGTAGCTGAATAGATTTTTCGGAGTGTCACTGAACAAATTAACTCTTTCCTTTTCATTCACTGTCATTTTTTTTACTTAATCACTTCATTGCTTTCTACTTTATCCATGCTGGGCTGCCTCTCTAGACTTCTCATTTATGATCATGGGCCACTGATGTGCTACCATCTGTTCTGTGAAGTCATCTTTTACGATCAGAATTAATGGAACCGAAGAGAAATTTCTTTTTTCTCTCTGCATGTCCCAAAGTGTCTATTTTTGATAAAACGCTTTTACTTCTAATGTCAAGTTGGAATTGCAATTGTATGATGCAGTGTGTTGATTCAGTTGTGCTCATTCCAGCAGATATGAGCTTTACCTGTCATTCCACCTGCTACGTCAGAAGAATAATTACCTCAATCTGGGGCTGCAGTGGGAAGAAGGTTGCAATTTATACAGCAGGCTGCTCGGCTGTTATTAGGGAAAGAGCACACCAAAGAAACCTCATTATTTAGTTGAGTGGCTCTTGTCACATTACATAGGGTCAGCCTGCACATACTGAGAAGCAATCATACTCTTATAGCCGCGCATACTGAAGGTTCTCATCAGCATTAATAAATGGGCTGCACAGCAATTTTGAGATTATGTTTGATGCGACGTGATTTTAATGAACTGTGTCTTACTGAAGCATTTCCACCCTTTGAATGTCTTTACATTTTTGCCTTTTTATAACCACAACACCACCGGAACTTTATAAAACTAATAGTGCGTGATTGTGAAGCCGAAGGTTACATGGTGGTGTAAACCGTTTTCAAATAAACTCTGGTACTCCTAAATAAAATACTGAAACACATACCATACATAGAAATTTATTTTTGAGGGTAAAATGATCAAACTGCATACAGTTTGAGAGTTCAGAAAAATTTCAGAAAATACTGTTGACTGCAGATATTTAAATATCTGGGACAACATTACATTTTATTCCTCACTGTAAACAATACAGCCTTTTTTTTCTTCTTTACAAATGTAAGTATAAGGTAAATTTTACTAAACCATGAATTCAAAATTGAGGCTTTTCTAAGTTTCTATTTCCATCCATCTTTGGCTATGTAACACTCTGACACTGACAGAAAGAATAAAAATATCTTTCTTTGATTTGTGTGGCATTTAGCAAACAGAAATGTCTGTGTTTCTACAGATTATGTTAACATCTGGTTTATCTTAGATAAAGTCCAGTGCAACTAGTTATGTAAATTTGCTTCTCACTTCAAAATTACGAACGACTTCATGTTAGTCTGTCACATAAAATCTTGATAAAATGCATTGATGTTTGACTTTGTAAAAACTTCAAGGTTCACAAATGCTTTTGCAAGGCATTGTATGATATTGGATTTCCAAATTGGGATTAAAATAATTTCTAGACAAGTTAAACAGTTTCTAGACAAGTAAGTTGGTTTTCTGACACAATAGAGTAAAAAGATGGATTGAATGCGACGGAGACGGACAGTACTGGATTCAGTTCACCTGTCATCTAAAAAAATGATGGATGAAAGTTACTAACACCTTTGCCGTCTGACTCAGTCAGTAGCTGGTGATTTCAGGTGCAAAATCTGCAAATGTTTATTATCCTTTTCTTAAAACCAGATAATAGGTGTCACATTTTGTTGATGCATGAGTTACTTTTTAAAATAACAAAGATAAGAATCTGTAAAAATGTACAATATGTTGTTGTTTAAACTGAATTTTTACTCTGTCTTACATAAAATATAAGAGGAGGATTTTAAGACATATATATACAGCTGGAAACAACCTCAGTCTTCTACAGTGTTTTCCTCCCCCGTATGTTCTAAATTTAGAGTGAGTACAAAAAAACCCGAATACATTTCTAGCAATGTATTAGGCCTCACTGGCAAACCTCAAGAGCCTTTCCTACAATAAGAGGTTGTGATCGTAGCGTCTATGTACCATGCTGTTGTTCTATGGTTTGAACACTGAAGGAGGGACTCTGGGTCAGCACTCTTTTCATGACAGATTTAAACTCCATCAGAACGAATGAATTCTGATGCACTCAGAGTACATCGTTTCCTTTTATTTATTTGGGAACATTGGATCCGTGTGGTTCTGTGTTAGCTTAGTTATATTTTTGAAAGCTTAAATACTTGTCTTATGTACGTGTTTAAAATATGTGCATTATGACTTGCCGGGAGTCTTTTTGCTGCGAATGATAGTCCTGGCACAATGTTTCCATCTGAGCTCTGATCAAGGTATTCTGCAAACATTAATTAGAAGTTAGTTTCAGGATTGGACATCAATTGCAAGAAAGACTCGTAACAATGCAATCTAATTTTCTGCCAGACACATAACCCCGGGATGCCAACACCTCAACATCAGGACCATTAGCTCAGCAGCATGATTTAGATAACGGCCATCTATCACTCTGTCAGCAGATAAAACTACTAAAGTTTATCTGGCAACATTCTTGAAAGGGGCAGCAGAGCCCCTCTCTACTGCTCTAGTAGAGTGAAGTGAATAGAGCTTGTAGATGGGATTTGTTTGATCTGTGTTTCATTGATTCACTGCGTTTATGACAAACCCAGTTATAGCACTGCAAAACTCTTTCAGTATAGGTCATATAATATATATTTATACTGGTTGATCTCACCAAATTTAAAACATCATGAAAATCTCTATTTTAGAATTTCCATTCAAAGAGTTGAACTACATGATTCTATATTTATTATATACAGAGTTAGATTTCAGATGTTTACTTTCTGGTTAATTTAGTGACGCTGCAGCCAGTTTGTGTAAAAGAAGATGAGAGACATCAGATCCAACAAGGAAAATGTGCTTAAAATGGCCAACATGTAAAGCAATTTGGGCTTCCTAAATTCCTGAACACAGCCATAGGCTGATTACTGTCATGCAGTATTTTATACTAAAAGAGTACTGACCTAGTATTGAGTGCATGCAATGTGCAGTACAGTAAATTGAGTTAAGATATAAAGTTCTTTTTGTTTTAAGATTTTTAACAGTACTTTTTTCCTGAGAAAAAATGCCAAAGCACCATGTGCTGTGCTAAATAATAAATAAAGGCTGGATTTTCACATGGAAATTGATGGTGCTATGACAAAGGGGGCAAAAAGATATTTTCTGTTAATGACAAAGCAGAAATAGGTTCAGGATATTTTTAAAGGGACATTCAGAGCATGGAAATTACCTGCCATCACTGTGAGAAATGAGAATCTGGCTACATACTGTGCCCAGGGCTAACTACAGGCTACTCTTGCACAAAAGAAGTAACTGTTATGATATGCTGCCCAGAAAGAAACATAGGACTGATTAGTATTCCAAAGTAGACGTTTTTCTCAAAAACTTATGTAAGTACTAAGGCAGATATTAAAAATGGTCAGCTCTTCACTTTTGAAAAGCTATACTCATAATGAACACTGGCACTTTGGCATTAGGCAATGCCTGACCCTAAGTATGGTGATTTTAAAACAACATGCACAAAAAGACAATATCCATATGTAGACCTGTCACAATAAGCAGGAAACCAATTAATTATATAATAAATTAAAAGAAACTCAATAATTTTAATTTGTTTGATTTATCCTTTTTTTTTTTTTTTTACCAAAAACTGAATGATAAAAGTCTTCAGTCTGGTGTTTTGGTCTCCTTTTTTGAAAGATAATTTTGTTTACAGAGACTTAATAATTTATTTAATTTGTTGTTTCTGTTGTTTTCTTTCATTATTTTGGATATCTCAAATGTCTTCTAGTGTCAGCATTTAAATGTTTATTAAAATCGAAAGTTTATTGACCTTTGAAAATGCGTTCTTGCATTTTTATGCCATTATTACTATTATACTACTTGAAAATGCTCTTAAAACAACAATGTTATCTTTTATCACAATATGTTCTAGGACAATTTATCATCCGGCAAAATGTATTATTGTGACAGGCCTATCATATGTCTGTGTGTGTGTGTGTGTGTGTGTGTGTGTGTGTGTGTGTGTATGTGAAATCATCATTTGTCCAGTGTTGGGGCTTTCTTACAGGCAACAGGTATTTCAGTCTTCATATGAACAGAGCACTGGCAATCTTTGTGAAATCATCAGAGGTGGTGTATGGCTGGCCTGGTTATTGCTACTCGGAGACCAGGGGGCATCCTTTTCAGCAGATAGTCCTTAGAAGAGAGAGACCAGTCTCTGTTCATACTCATTGTGAAAAAGAAACAGAGCAGGATAGGCGGTCAGATGTCAGACCACATCAAATGTGTTTTTCACATTGATCTTTCTCGTCTTCCTTCTTATAGGCTGATGAAAATGTCATGCAACCATTTCCAGTTTGTGATTACATCAGGGACTGAACGGTAAAAGAACAACAACAGGTGTACAGTCATAAGTTATTCTGTCTACGATCTTTTATTGATTTAATGCTAAAGTCCCTCTATACAACCATTATGGCTAAAGCTGTTAGTCAGATCATGCTGCAGTATTCTGCATGGAGACCTTTGGGATTTCAATTGTACATTAAAACCTTATTATGGTGCGAGAACATCAATAACGCTAAAACCATTGGACTAATTTTTTTGAATGGCTTTTTAACAGGTCTCTGAGCTCAGTAAATGCTTACTACTGTAAAGTATGTCCACATAATCTACTAATAAACCTTTAGAAAGATCCCTTATCAAACTTAGACAGCATATATTACATGGTGTCTGGAGTATTTGTGTTTTCGGCAGTAGAACAGAGGCGCACATTCTTCTATTGACTACAATAACACTGGAATACAGTGTTGCAACTTAGATTCAGTATAACATAATTTATAATGTCTGGAGAAACAACTTTTTGACTAAACAATGTGAATTTGAAGAACAAATGAACACATTTTTGATAAACTTCTCATCGTAGATGTTCAATGTTACTGCGCCCTCTACTGCGCATGCGCGACACTTTCAGGTCGTTGGCCCGTTCATACCTCAGAACGCATACAGGTCGCATTTACTGGCAGCATGAACGGCCCCAGCAAAAAAAATCGGAATTGACAAAAAAATCGGAATTGACAAAAAAATCGGAATTGGGTCACTTCAGGCTGCAGAGTAAACGCAGCCTTTGTCTTATCTGACCACTTCTTTCAGTAATGAGTAATCCAATGCATTGCTATTTCAAATCCAGTAATCAGAATAAAGTTACTTATCCAAATCACTGTGCGTCACTATTTTAGCCTAAAGTGTACACTCGGATGTAATTTAAAGCATGCTAAATTGTTTTGACATCTTTTATCTACAATGCCTACTTTATCACAGTTTAAATTTTAAACCTCATGGGTTAGAAAACAATGATTCACATTTTTTCCCACATCAAAACCATACCAAATCAACCACATTGATTTAGTTTGGATGATTCACCATCCAAACTAAATCAATCTTTTGAGAGCAGGATCAAAACTATATTACTGTTGTCCTCGAACATATCCAGTAAAAGTTACTTTGAGCCAACTCAACTCCAAAATAAAACAAAAGCACCAATTTGGCTTTTACATATAGGGAAACGGTTCATTAGCCAGCAAAAAAACAGAAAAAATGCAACCAAAAAAATCTGTATGACCAGTAATTTGAGCACACTGTGTGCCCACTGACAACTGACCAGAGTACAAAAATGTTCCTGGCTGAGCAGTAAATACCAGTCTAATAGGAGAGTCCACTTGTTTATGAGCCAGCTAAATACCAACACATCAGACTACTGTCCAAACAACCGGGGATAGAAAAGTCATTAAAACAGGTTCAGCATCTCATTCGAGATAAAAATAAATACAATACATAAATGCATGAATATACTGGTATTTAAAGGAATATGAGACGTAACTATTTGAGATGACACAGCTGAAGAGACAGCAGTACAGAAATCACAATAAAAGCTCTTTTGCATGGAGCAAATTATTCACCTTTTGTCAGTGGCATTATTGATGACAATGTTCATCGTCTGTCTTTTTCAATAAGGTCCTTTTTTTATATGAAACTAGAGGTCTGGAATTTATTTACCAGTTCCTAACATACAACAATCCTGCTAAGTCTGTCAGCCTCAGGTGTGCAGAAGCCTGTCAAACTTGTTTCTCCCTTGGAAGACTACCAACCATGCTGCAGCCTTGCTGTCTTCCACATTCTGGTCAATTTGCTTAATTTGTTTCAAAGTTGCCATAGTGCTGGCAATGATTTGAATGATAGGCCGAACTGTGTGTTCGGCCTATCATCTGATAGGCCGAACACACAGTAATGTGTTTTGAAACATTCTGAAAAATGTGGCTTCCTGTGAATTAGATGCAGATGGGGAAAGGTTGCAATGAAAACCCATATTGATATTGGCTGTAATTATTTTAAAATCTCATGTGGCTTACATCTTCAGTTTTTGTATGTCAAAATATAATCTAATGCTGGGCCATGACTTACTTCACTATAGCAATCTAACTGTCACAACATGACACTAAGGACACAGTGTGTCATACCAATATGCAGTCAGCAGTTTCCACACACCATTTGGTCCCAAGATGTCATTTGAAGCTAATTTTACAAGTTTGGATGTTGGGAAGTCAAAAATACCAATGTACAAAGTGTTATTCATATAGACACTGATGAAAAATGAGTCAGCACTAGAGCAAATAACTGCAGGGCAAAAACCAGGCAGGAGAGGCCCAATTTCAAGATGTTAAATTGCAAAGTTAAATTTCTTTAAGTCATATTTGATACATACTGCATATTTATGACAACTGAAGGTGACATAATTACTTGATTGTGGTATAAAATGATAACCTGAACAATGTTGAACATCTGGACTCAATCTAGCCAACAACGAAAGGCTAATGGCTCAAGGCTAACAGCTAAGTTACATTTAGTGCTAAACCGTATTCATACTAACAGTTAAAACGGACATTTTAAAAGCTAAAGACATACAACAGCAGCCAAACAATGTCAGTGAAAACATTTGATTAGTAGAAAATTTATTAGCTATAATAAACTAAATAAAAAATCGTGCTATGTGAATTCAGGTTAGCTAAAATCACTCTTGTTACCTTCAAAATTTTGTAGCACTAAACTGGATAAGTGTGAGAATTTTTGTTTAGTTTTGACTTAGTTTCTTTTGTGTTCCAGTTCTGTGACTCTGAATGTGGAGATGTTCGGTCCATCTCACTCTGTGGTCATTAGTACTGAAGGCTGAGGGCTGATCTAGGCCCAAGGGATTAAACAGAGATGGATTCTCTGTCCTGACTGTGTCCCAAAGGAAAAACCAAACAAAGAGACTGGTTCAAGAAATAGAATCTATTTGTTTGCACTCATGTTTTTGCTGCTACTAATTCTGTATATAAAAGCTTTTGTTTTGTTTTTTTTCCTTTATCTGAGTTTTCGAGTTAGGTTTTGAAAGGATATCAGTCTGGTTCATCTGTTTGCATGCTTTATCTAATCCTGCACCTGTTTTTTACTCAAACAAGCTTTGCTGTAAGCAAATCCATTTCAAATCCTGTACACCTGTTATGCTTGTGCACTGCTATGTATGTTTAGAAAAAACAATACATGGAAATTATTATCATACTCTTAATCCTTATGTAGTTTAATATATTTTTTGTAAAGTTGTCATGTTCAGTAGGTCTCATCTTGTCACTGTTCGGCCAGCGTTATTTGGCTACATTTACAGTCTGAATGCCATGGTGTTGCTAGAACCCCTCAGTAAAGGTTTAATGCATACACAGAGCCAGGTAGCTAAATGTCAGTGACTTATGTGCACAGTTGAAATGTGTGTGGAGGTTTTTCAAAGAAAACATTTTGATTTATCTGTCAATCAGCCATTGAATGAAACAGTACTTGCTTTTGTTAAATCTGCTAAATAGGGTTTTCATAACAAAAATGAAGAAAAGAAAGTCAAAGGCTACCTTATCAGGGTATGTAGTATACTGAAGTGTTATATTTGATTATGACTTTGTAAATCACACAAGAGTAGGTGATTTGCAAAAAATAAAATTTACTTTAACTTTTATTAAGGTTGTAACTTTTTTTTGTTATTTTTATCCATTATGTTTATTATTATTATGTTTATTTGAAATTCTGAATCTATGTGCAAAGACAACATTCTAGGCCTTGATGCATAACCTAAAGATGTTAAACGAGAATATTATCTGTAAGTCAGTCATATAGAATTAGAAAGTTTTTTTTTTGCAAAAATGTCAGTGTTGTTATAAACAACGCCTTGTGATTAATGTTTTGATATTTGGTCAACCTAAATATCAATTTATTTAAACTCCCCATATCTCTTATTTACAGTAATAAGTTTTATGAAGTTTCTCTGTTTTCTGGTGGTCCTCAAGCCTTTTATGTTGTTTTGTAGTTATTATTAGCCTCATGTTTGAGCACCACAGCTGGTGAAATATGACACCAGTGCTCACCAAAGGGCTGCCTGATGGGCAACAATGAGAAATAAACATGGTGGACTCAAATTTACAAGAGCTTGAATAAGATAGTATGTTATTGTGAAGCCCATAGAGTGGCTCAGTTCCTGTTGTGGCTTGCAAATGAGCGGCATAGAAACAGCCATCGGGGGGTTCATTGTCAAAGTGCAGCACTGACCTCAGGCCTTCAGCATGACATGCAAAAAAAAGATGGCAGTAGACAAGAGTCCCATGCTGCTAGCCTTTCACAATAACGTGCATGAACTCAGCAGTTCCCAGTAAATATCAGGGAGCACATAATATGTAATTTGCAAATATAATTTTTTTCAATGCATGGAGATACTTTGCACTTGCAGATTGTAGTGCTAATATGGAAAATGTTTTATTTGAAGCTTGAACACAGGGAGCGCGATCAACGTGCCAAATGAGTTTCTCCTTGAATAATGCTCAACTGTACTACCTAAGTTGGCATTTTGTGTTATTTTGAGACAATTAAAAATATTTTCTTTTGTCTTCAAAGAACTTATTTGTTCTTTTTTTTTTTTTAGTTTTTTAAGAGCCATAATAAATGTAAACATTTGGATTACTAAAACAAGTGCCTGTATTCTTAAAACTGTTTGGTTAAAACCAGTTTAAAGTTGGTTTAAACTGGCCTCTGTGTAATGTTAATGGAATAAGTGCATTGAAAATGGCAACCCATGAAATTGACTAGCAAAGAAGTAATACTTGGGTGAAACTTATGATATTTACTTTACTTTTATTTTTGCAATAGAAGTCCTAAAAAGCAGTGAAGTATTTGTATAACTTGGACTTCTTGTGTTTACAGGGGATCAACATTGTTGGACCTAGTAATGCAGAGTCTCAGCCTCATCTGCCTTGTCCAGCCATGTACCAATTGGATATTGTCTTGAAGAAAGGGAAAAATCTCGCCATTCGTGACCGAACAGGTAGGAGATCTGCTCAGTTTGTGAAGTGAGATAATTTAGAAGGACACTGTGAATATCTTTCCCAAATCTTGTCATCTGGCCAAAGGACAGTGACTCTGCCATTGTCTCTTGTCAGTGTTACAAACAGCAGAATGGCAATATCCCCACAAAATAAAGAAACAGACAGTTTTATCTTAAAAAAAAAAAAGATAAGTTCGTATACTTTTTTTGTCCATTGTCAAAAAGTCAAAACAAATGTTTTAAAATCTAAATTTTAAAACATTAAAATTTAGATTAAATACTCTATTTAATCTAAATGTATTTAATAATTAAATAAATAAATACATTTATCTAAATACATTTATTTAATAATTAAAATTTATTACATAAATATGATAAATTATATTTATTTAAGCTGAAAACTGGTTTCAGAGAAATGAGACCGGGATCTCTCAGAAGATAATAAAACAATGTAAAACCTCCATTTCAAAATGGCACTCTTTAGTCACTTCCTGTATGTCAATTGCTTCCTATTAAGTTGGATTTCTTGTAGATCAGTCCATTAAAACCCTAAGTTAAGCTTTAATTATCCAAGGACTATGTTATATCTTACGGCAAATCAAAACAAAACCACAAGTTATAGCAAAAACATGTAAAGAAATTTTCCTTATTTAAATTAACATCTGCACTCAATGTACATTGTAACTAATGACAGTTTTATTAGCAGCTTCTGCAGTTACTATGACAACAGCAAATAAAAAAAAAGGCTGCTCTGCCCTCTCCTATACATTTTTCATCACTGCTTGTCCACCTAGATAATGAGCAGTGAGGTGCAGAGCTCACCTGTTCTGTCCTGAGTCCATCGAGACAGCTTATTATGGAGAAAAGAAACAGATAGACCCAGACCAATAGCAAAGACAGACCTTTAGCAGCTGAAAAAAAAGAGAAGAAAATCCATCCGGTTACCCACGGGTCGAGCAACAGCAATTAAAAGCAGTTTTGTAGTTGTTTCATCCAGCTCGCCCCCGTACGATTCGATTTCAAGTTTACAGCCCTGCTCCCTCGCCTTAGATTTCTGATTGCCTCCTTAGAAGTTGACCAACTTGACCAAAAGCGAGCTGTCGGCTTCCCCTTGCTAAATAACACATATTAACTTGAGAGTCTACTTGTGCACCACACTTTTTGATTGTAATACAGTCAGGACATGAAGATTTTATTTTGCTGTGTCACAGCAAATCAAAGAGGTAAAATAGGAAGGTAGATTTTGAATACATTTACTGGTTTACTGGTTTAAGAAATTTCTTGTTTTTCTGGAACGAAAATTTTTTTTATTTAAATTAATTCCTTATAGGTAAAATTACTTGCGTACATCTGATGAACATAAGGAGAGGCAATCAGCTTTCAACGTCAAGGCACATATCTGTAGCTCAGCCTTGTGCTTAAGATGGCTAAGCTACTGATACATTATCTGCCTGCCATGTTCTGTTTTCTACTGCTCAAGAAGTGAGCATAAGAAAATCCTTCATCCCCTCTTATTTATATCACTGTAACATGCATTTTTCAGTATCCCAGCAAGATCATAAGCCATTTGCCATCAGCTTTGTTGTTTTGCTCTTTGTCGTTTGCATTCCTAAATAACCAACATTTTAAACATTTTTCAAATGATTATGTATGACAAGAATGACAAGAAATAGATAAGAAAGATCAATCCAAAACTGTCTATCCTCGGGTTGTTTCCTGTCATTCTCTGCCTTTTTAAATTTACGTCTAGAGCTCATAAAATTGCCTTGAGTCATAAAACGGAGAAGATAAATTGTAGCAGGAGGAGCATTATAGTTGTAGCCTTTTATCTAGAGAAAAACATGAACAGCGAGTGAGTGACTCACATTTGTCGTGTCAGGCATCTTCTTTAAAATGTACCTTAGACCTTATCAGCAATATCCTCTCGTTTCCCCAGAGCCCTAACCCTGTCTTAGCTGTCATGCCCTGTATAAAAACAGATTACCCTCTGTGTGGCCCACGTTTTCAGTAAAACACCACATGACGAAGCTTATCACTAGTTTTTCGGTTTTCATTCTTGCTGTTCATTTGTGTATATGTGTGGGTGGCTGAGAATGTAAACCTGAGGTCCCCAACCACGTTTTCATAGAAGTCCTCCTGCTTGTACCTGTAAAAAAGGTGACAACCCAAAACACAATGTAAGTGGTTCCCATTTTTAAAAATTTGAGGTGCTTAATAATGAATCAGCTGGGGCTGGGGGAAGCACAGTTGCTCAGGCACGTTATATGAAGTCAGACGTCTGGATACAATGCATAAATGCTCAAGATGGTAGTGTCTGCTCCTGTAAATGTTCTGCATCACTGCCTCTTTGCCATTTTTACTGATAGTTCTCTGTGTCTTGGAGATGGTACCAGTGAAAAATGTGGAATAAAATCCAAGCAATGGGGTTAAGTGGGTCTATATAAAGTGCCTTATAAAATGTTCAAACCCCTTTGGCCTTTCCATTTTGTCAAGTTTCAGCTACAAACTTATATTGATTTTTATTACAATCTTATGTGACAGTCCAACAGAAAAATGCACATGGTTTTCACATATTTTTACGTAGTAAATCTAATAAGATTCCTGTGAATTTGTATCACAGTCTGTTAGGGTTAGGGTTAGGGGGTTAGGGTTTTTGCATCTAAATAAAGTAAAAAGCATCTTGATAAAGAGTTAGGATGCATCTGTTTGCACTTTACTTTCAGAAAAGATAAAGCGGCTTTGCAAAGGTCAGAGTTTTTCAGTGAGCAAACTGCTTCAAGAAACCTACCAGACAGGCCAGAGATCATGTTGTGGAGTAGTTTACAGAAGTATTATGTTATTGAAACAAACTCCCAAGCTGTGAATATCTAAGGAAGCACTGTGCAAGTCATCATTAAACATCGCAAAGAGTGCGTTTAACTGTAATGTTAAGTAAAGATGGGCATTCATTGGAGCAGCAGCCATGAGATCTGTGGTAGTTCTGGAGAAGCTGAAGAGCTCAGCAGGGCAAACCTATTGACCAAACAACTTATGCTGAAGCACTCCTCAAATCTGATTTATATGCAAGAGTAACACTCGAAGCACACCCTTCCCTTTGTACAATACGGTGTTAGCAGCACCGTACTATGGGAATGCTTCTCCTGAACATGGACAGTAAAGCTTGTCGGCTAATGGAGTTTGATACAGTGTAAACTTTTTTTGAGAACCTGACGGAGAGTTTAAAAGACTTCATACTTTACGTACAGGCATACGTTAGCCTTTCAGTCACTGCCAGAGCTACAATGGAGCGACTTACTCCTGTGTGAAAATGACATAGCCCAGGCCAAATGTGAAACACATCTTGACTGAGCCTTGTCGTTGCATGTACTACTAGAATTTACATGCCACATTTGCATGCCGGGTTTTTTGTGTTTTCTTCCGCCGTTGCTTACACATTATAGATAAGTGACCAAACTCTTTACCCATCCCATATACTTTCCTCTCCTGATAGTGTTGTACAACTTCATTCTCTCTCCACAAAAATAAGAGGAATAGCAGATGCAAAACTTATCCTCAAAATAAGTTTTGAGTTGTGTGGAAAGCTATAATTAATTGGCTTCAATGAGCGATTTTTACAAGCTAAAATTAACAGTATTAGACGGATGCATACGGATTCACACACACCGTTGTTCTGCTGGATTGCATCTGTAGGCAAAATGATTCTAAGTGCATGACTGACGCATCTCTGTGCTTTTCATTGTGCAGAGTTCTAGTTTATCTCATATTCCTTATTGAGTTCTTGTCTTTTTATTAACTGAATAAGCATTTATCCACTCAAAAGTATGATGTATTTTTGTCTGAGCCAAGGCTTTTAAAAATAAGGTGTTCTGATTTTGTGACTGTGCAAATTCAATTTTTTTTTCAAACTTTGTGCTGTAAAAATTTCATGGACAAACTGGGATCCTTGATGCTCATTGTTGAAGACTGAATTGCTGCAGATTGGGTGTGCAAAATTGTATTTGCCTAAAATTACGGAAAGATCAGAGAACAAGAATCCCTTAGCTTTGGTTTTGGCATTAATCATCCTCTTTTGTACTTAACCTTGCGTGTAATTTTTTTTATTGATACATGCTTTGAATTATCTTAATTTTTCTTTATGTTCTGTTGAGCTGCAGAAAGCTGGATGTAATATGTGATTGCATCTTCCAACTTTGGTTTTAATCACAATCCTGTTATATTGTGTTAAAGATTCATTTTGGGGGAAATTAGATTATCTTCATCATGAAGTCTGTTTGTAATTACTCTATCTCTGAAGCAGGTGTTCAGGTAAGATGCCAGCATCTTGCGGTAGAGTGCTTTGGTCCTCACTGCCTTACACAAAACATCGTTTATAGCAGACTGCATTCTGGGTAATGGGAAACCCTAGAGCTAGAGCCATTCATCAGTCCTGACACTACATGAAGCGCTGGAGCGTTCTCTCTCTCTCATTTTCTCTTTCTCACACACACATTCACACGTACACACACATGTGAATCTGTCCTTAAGTGCAACTCAAGCATGACTGAAGGTTTTATGGGGATCTTTACTGCTTTTTCTCACCTCTGCTGCTCTCTTCTCTGACAAGTGCCAGTGAGCCTTGTCCAAGTCGTGGTTCTTAATGAGATATTTTGACAGGTAATGTGTTGGTGTAGGTCTTTCTACAGTTGTTCCTGAACAGCTAGTGCAAGGTAAATAAGTTTACTTAAGGTCAGAGGTGATGTAAATGTTTTTTTATATGTTATAGCCACCTGTAGTCCACTCTTTTGAGTAATAGAATTAAAATTATTGCATGAGATAAAATCTAAAATCTCACACAGCTAATTTTATATATTCACTGTGAAACAGACACATCTTGCCGTTTCTTCATTTTTAAGTTTAATCAAGTTTGTTTTATTTTGAAATGATTTCTAATGATGCCAATGTAACATGTCTGCAGCTTTCAGGCCTCCGATGCAAAAGAGGGTCAAGTTTTTCATCTAATCTTTATGGTTTTACCTTTGACCACACTATGCCTTTTATTTCTTTTTGGAGACACTGTTTATGTTTTAGCATTTTTTTAAATTCAGGATTTAAAAACATGAACTCTACTGAAACCACTGTGCTTGGGGTGGTCGGTGACATTCTCAAGTTTACATAATGTGGATTTACAGTCCTAGTTCTGGTGGGTCCTACTACCTCTGCTGCTGGGCATCGTCTTCCTGAATGTTTTTCTGTGGAACGTAACCGACTGGAAACCTTTCATTACCTAGGCTGTTTTTCTGTGTGCGTTTTGACTCTGGGTCGGAAACCTGGGTTGTTTACCTGGATTAGGTCCCCTGACGCAGAGAAGGTTTGCCTTCAGCAGAACTGCTGTTACGACCTGGGAACACAAATCTTTACTCACAGCCACAGAGTTGCTATTAAAACAGTGCAATCAGAATAATAAAGCACAAATATTACATTGTAGAGGTTTAATATTACAATAAAAAATATTAACAATGTAAGTGTAGGAGAAAAAATACTATTTCGTGGGCCTGTACATAAAGCTTACTTATTTATTATATTTAATTCCAAATGTTGGTTATGTTTATATAATATCCATATTCCCTTTCAAAACACAATAAGGTAACATTTTATCAACAGGTATTTTTAGATCATTTTAGAATTAAATGTAATTACCTGCTAATACATTATTAATAAATAATTTAGACATTTTTTTCTGCCCTTTGCTCACAAAGAACTATTGCTCATTAATAGGGAATGAATAGTGCAGATTGATGATGAAAATAGGGAAGTTAAATATTTAACTGTTTCACTCATTAGTGTGATAAAGGAACACTGACATGAGATCATGTTTCACCCGGCAGCCAAAAATGAGCATATTCTATAAGTCTGTTAGGTTTAGCCAAGACTATGTTAGAACAATTTCTTTTAAATTGTTGCACAGCTTTACCTGCTGCAGGGGATGCCTCTTCTCAAAAACAATGTTGTCAAAGTGTTGAGGTCAATTTGTTTGATGATTGGAAGCATCTAACTATGACAAAAATGTAAAAAATGCAAGAACTCTGTAAGGGGGGAAGTACACTGCAAGCCTCTGTATGTACAGGGGAACATATCACACAAACAGTTATCATGTCTGTGTGATTTAGCTGCATTTCCACATTTCACTTAGCAATATAACATATGCCCAGTACATCAAACAGTCACAACAGTGGAATACAAACTATGTCTTTAATTCACAGGTTATCAAATAGTAATTACTATGCAAACACAACTGAAACTACAATTAGACTTTTTTTCCCCAGGCCAACTTAGAAAAAACTATATTTTTGAATTTTCAGAACGTCTTTTATTCTGCAAAAAAATAAAAAATACAACAAAAAAATTTACAACTTTCAACATCAACATGGCAAAAATAAAAATAATGTATCTCACAGACTGCTACATTCATATTATAATCGGGCAATTACACCTTTACACTGAAAAAAATAACTCTTTGGATTAACATAAAAAAATCATGGAAAGATTTTCCACCTGATTACTTTGCTTTATT
>NW_006799944.1:2122722-2128688 GCF_000485575.1 Poecilia formosa | reverse complement strand
AATTATTGTGTTAAAAGTACATGATATTCTTTTATTAATCTAATAACCCCCTAAGTTCATTTTTTTGAGTGTACATGTTTTTTTATTAATGAAGAGGACAATACATGCAAGATTGTTTTTTGGGTTTTGGGATTTAGCTGTAATTTTAGCCACTTTTGCCCTTAGTGCGCTTATTTTTGCTAATCATTGCAAGTTTATTCCTTGATTAAAACATAATTAATCATTAATGCCTTGTGAAATTTCAATGAGAACTCTATTTGACAACTTTCCAGCAAAGCCAAGCTAAAAGCCTGTGGTAGAATCTGAACCCTTCAACTAATGTGAAACATTCATTGTAAGCATGAGTTGAAACTTGAAAGTCTAATGCCTTCATTTAAATGCTGTGGCAGTTCTGGGAATGAGCAAAAACCCAGGTTAATTATGCAAGAATACATAACAACACTTCAGACAGAGCTAGCAATAACAGAGCTTTTATCTGTTCTCCCACATTTCTGAAGGGAGATGACGAACCAGTTGAGTTGTCTTACAAGGGGCTTTGAGAGGAAAAGGGAAATATTTTAGCTAGTAAATGTTGCAGCAGCTGATTTCACTGCCAAATGCATAAAACAAGATGCTGACACTAGTAGTTTCAACTAAAGAGAGCAGAAATGGAATTTGAAATGTTTAGTTTTAACCATTAGTAACAGCCATACCCCATTCATGCTTAGAAATAAAAAAGTAGGGTAGGATTTTATATTTAGTAGGACCTTACTAATACTGGGTAGCACCCCATTTTGTCTCAATTCTTTGTTGAATTGATTTAAGATGCTGTTGGAAATATTTTGTAGTCATCCAGTTCATATTGACTTGATAGCATCGCACAGTTGCTGCAGACTTGCTGGCTGCACATCCATGTTGTAAATCTGCCAATCTGTTTGAAATGCTTTTGTCTCATGATGGTTTCATGTTTTAAGTAGAGATGTGCCGATCGATCGGCCACCGATCATAACCGGCCGATTTCCGTGAAAAAGTGTATGATCGTGATCGCTGATCACCAAAACCGATAACATTGTTTTCACTTCGCAGCCTGCGTGTGCAGCTAATCTCCTGTTTCCTTCACACTGCGCAAGCGCGCGGCAGCAAATCCTGTCACGTGGAACTATAACGCTCTGAGAGTGAATGGGGACGTTTGTGTGTTGCGGCGGAAAATTACCTCGGGGGTGAAGCACGTCAAAATGCGTCAACACAACGAATCTAATATGGCATTTAAAAAACAAGCACTTGACGGAGTTTGGCTACATCGAGGCTCAAAGCAGGAAAAGGGACATCCGGAGCGGCCAGGTAGCAGGTAACGCTATCTAGCCGGATTAGCAGGTAAAGCTATCTGGCTGGATTAGCATCACGGTCAGAAAGCTAAACAAATAACCCGAAAATAATTTAAGTCTGAGCTGGCGGTGTAAGGTTCTCGCTCTACTGATAGTAATATTTCATAGACGTAGCGCCGCTCAGCCTCCACCAGACAGTGAACTCTCACACCGAACGTCTGCTTAAAGCTGCAACGTGTAACTTAAAAAAAAGATTTTAGATTAAAATATGTCTATTATGTCTAAATTAGGTGGATTTATTGCCAGATAATTTTTCCATTTTGCCAGATAACAGCACCATTTATACCTAAAGCCAAAAATTAACAGCCATTCCAGGCTGTTGGTGATCGGCAGAGATTGGCCTCATGGATGATCAGTATCGGAATCGGCAGCAAAAAGAAAAGAAAAAACTGATCGGAGCATCACTTGTTTTAAGGGAAGAATATTTATCCAAACCTCCCAGACCCCAAACTTCTAAACTGGTTGGTGGGGCCCAGCCGTCAAAAATAGAAGAAATTTGTAATACTTAAATAATTTTTTATGTCACAGTATATTTGTCTTAAGGTTATAATAAGGAGCGATTTATAGCACAATGAAGTGCTATAAAAGCACTTGATTATGCTTGTATAGCACAATTAAGTATCTATGTAACCTTAGTTGTTATAAAAATGCCTTAAAATTTTTAAGTTGTCTTTTAAGTATTTGTGTCTGGGTATTTTCTTAAGGGTTTTCATTTAGACCCATTTTATCGAAGAATGACTAGTAAACAAAAGAAGTGACTTAAGTCAGTGTTAGCTCAGGAACATTCAATTACTAGTCAGTCTCTTAATTACTCAATGAGAGGATCTTTCAATATGTATTACTCATGTCTTTGCTATATTTGTGATGTCTTTACATTGTCAAAATATATGAGCACATCAGTGGTGGAGTGCTTGGTTTTGTTACAGCTACATAACAATATTAGTTATCCAAACAAACCCTATAGGTAACACTGTCATGTGGACAAGATCGTAACTTAATGGTCTCATAATGAAACCAGAAGTGAGTGAACCATGTCATTACATTTGAGTATTCGCTCTGGGCTATTTGCTCATGCTAAATTTTAAGACTGCACACTTATGTCTGTAAAACCATCACACTGCATTATTTAGGCGGGGATACTTTTGTAAAAGAAAGTTACAGAAGTATGGGAGATTACTTTTTTTTCTTGCATTTTTCTTATTGAAGCAAACTTGATCTTTGTCTCTGACAAATTTTCAATTTCAAATCCAAACAGAACAAAAACAAAGTGTTTTTGTTCTGTTTGTGTAAATGGGGACCCGTGTTCGAGCTTTTACCAGCACCGTTTTGTCATCCTCGGGGCTCAGGTGTCTGAAACGGCAGTCGGGTTTACCAGCAAATAGACACAGAGAGCAGATTTTATGGTCGTTGCCCATTAAGTGTTCAGAAAAGATAAATGTGGATTGATTATGTTCTCTGCTGCTGTTGCGAAGACAGAAAGCCACTCACAAAAAGAGGTCTACCAGTTGCTTTCAGATGTGTGCTGTACCACACCCAAGGCAAAATTACCTGCTGTGTCCTCTGCTGTGTGCTCTCATAAGCAGATTTATTTTTATTCCTAGCTACTGTCACACTGGTTTGCACTCGGTTTCAATAGGAGTCATGCAAACATGAATGATGATGATGATGATGATGATGATGTAAAACTATCCTGGATCCGGGATTCTAGGCAAAATCATTAGATTGAAGTTTAAATCATGCCAGAAAAGCACAATTTGTGTTTAACAAATGGACAGCTGAAGTTAAAATTATTTGGAAGAGTAGTTAAACACTTAGTGGGAATTTGTTGTTCTTTCAATTGAACCATTCAAGGTGTCTTTGGGTTGAATTAAGCGACGAGGTGCAAAGAAAAATGAGAATGGCAACAGCTTACTAACTAATTTTTCAGTCCATCTCTAGAAAACATGTCTGGATACATAGATTTAAAGCAAAGTTGTTTTTTTTATACCTTTAATGTACATACTATCGTCAATATCCTTTTCTGGGATGATAGGTGGGGCTTCTAGTGGAAGTAGCTTCAAGAAACTGAATTTCTGAATATCTCTACAGATTTATTTTAAGTAGGTTCTAAAACATTCAGGATATTTGTAACCTTGCATTAATCAAACTAAAATTCTACATCAGTATTAAATCATCTTAAATAAACTTAAACCTTTTTCATTTTTTATTAAATCACAGTTATGAAATCTAATCGGATCTCTAACTCATGACTGAAAACCATTTCCTCTAACCTCTATATGTACAACAATTACCCCTGCAAGTTTACTGGGTGAGTGACATATGTGCTTTTTGTACCCAGTCTTGCCTCAAGCAGAACTTCTATTTCATGCTCTCATGACTCCACAGTGAACAAAAGCCCATGGCGTTATAATCCATGAAACACTTAAGTCAATCATTGTTCATTTCTGTAGAGCTTATTGAGCTTACAATGTCTGTCTTATTGATCCAGCAGCCCCTCAGGTGGTAAGACATTCACCCATTTCTTAAGAAAATGAGTGAAGAATTCATTTGAGTTTCCCCAATGGTGTGAATGCCTGAAACTTTGAAAAATAATCTGACATAAGTGGATAGCTGTGGCTGTTTTCCAGGTTTGTGCTTCCTTTTCCTCTTCTTCTCCTTGCTGGACCCACTCTTGCTCGTTTTCAGACATCACCCTCCTACACCGGCAGCCTTTTCCATTTCATACTTTTCAGCCTATGTGCGTTATGGCCCCATAAAGCTGGCACTGTGGGATGCAGAGCCTCTGAGTCAGTGATGTGTGTCTGAGGCACAAAAAGACAGCAATATGTAGGAAAAGACTTCTTTTTGGCAACATTGGCATCTGTAGTTTGGGACTATTTTTCTTTAGTTTAAAAAGGATAAATTGTACCTTTGTGTTTTAAATACTTTCCATGCTTGTATTTACAAAGTTCTCTTGCCTTTTTCTAAAAGAAGCAGCACAATCCCAGAAACTTTCAGCTCTGCTTCTTTTCTACTTCTTTTTTTAACATTTCTTCTGTCCTGCTTTTGCTGTTGTTCAGAGATATGTAAAAGGTAACTGTGTATGAAGGGAAAAATATGTGTGACTGTAGTATCTTTAGTTGGAGCACACATGTATGTGTGTGAGAGGTTTTCTAAATGAGAGGAAATGGCCATGTTTTCCCAGCAGGCCCCCTGTAAGCACAAATGCTGCTCTCACATCAACGCTTTGCTGGCAGCAGAACGTCGGCAGTTTTTATTTAAACAAAGCAGACCTCATGCTTTGTTTTGTGTTGGGTTTTTTTTATGGCTATTAAATATCTTTGCTTGTTGAAAGTTATTTGGCACTATAAATATGTCAGTTGTTGACATCAATTTTCTTTTACTTTTACTGACTGCAATGAGCACATAAAACTAATTATGTGGGAGTAAGAAATTTCCTAATTAATGATCATGCAAGATACTCATTATCAGATGACACATGAGAACAGAGATTCTGGTGGTTAGCAGAAAAAAATGTGCTCTTATTCTTTAAAAATATTATATAAAACCACATTATAATACACAGTAGTTTGTGTTTGAGCTCTGATGAAATGTGAAAAGTGCCAGTGATGTCAAATACTGGAGATGTTGTGAGCTTGACAAAAGACTTGGGAGGATCCATCGATCCATTTTCTTACACCATTGTCCATAGTGGGGTCAGGAGAGGTGCTGGTGCCTATCTCTAGCAAGAGGCCAGGTACACCCTGGACAGGTCGCCAGCAACACAGAGACAGACAGGACAAAACAACCATGCATGCACACATTCATACCTAAGGATGGGTTTTCAGAAATCAGTTAACCTAGCAGTCATGCTTTTGGACTTTGGGAGGAAGCCGGAGAACCCGGAGAGAACCTACGCATGCATTGGGAGAACATGTAAACTCCCTGCAGAAAGACCCGAGGCTGGTAATTGAAGCCAGGACCTTCTTCTTGCAAGGCAACAAGAAGGTACTGTTGCCAGTGCACCACTTGGTAGCAGTGGTGCACTGCTACCAAGTGCACCACTGTGCAGGACCTGGGCTGATGAGGAGATGTGAGTGGAGGGAGTGGAAGCAGACTGTGAAGGGATAGAGAAAGTGGCAAAGGAAAGGGGGGCAGATTACACAAAGGGAAACAACCAAAATACAAACACAAAGGAGTAAGGAGACTACAGGAACCTAATTAAACTAGAACAAAGGAAAATTACTAGAAACAAGAAATAAACATAATTAGAATCACCATGAAGAACAAATGTGGAAAACAAGGCAGAATTAAATGGAAACGACTAAGGAACACCAAAAGCCAAAAGAATCTGAGGAAGATTCTGGCGGAACAGCAGCCTTGGAGGACCTTGGCAGCGGAGCACGTACCTTGGTGGACATTAGCGGCAGAGCTGGAACCTTGGGGATACTGGGGATGTGTCCGTCCTGACCATCCTCCTGAGCCTTGTCGCAGGTCCTGTCGACCGCCCAGTTGTCCTCCTGAGCCTGGCTGGGATGTCGATTGCTCCTGCGACACTGACAGTGAGTGGAGCAAGTACCTGCCGACGGCAGAGCAGGAACCAGGAGGCCAATGGGAACCACG
>NW_006799944.1:2064215-2121807 GCF_000485575.1 Poecilia formosa | reverse complement strand
AGAGTCTGATTGTCTGTTTATGAAGGAGACCTGAATTTGATGGCATCAAGTTCCCATAGCACCGCAGTCCTGCGGGCCTCAAGCTCTCCTGCCAACGTCTTTCAAGTGATTAGCTCTTCCGCCATCAGCCCCCAAGTGTCAAGCTCCTCTGACACCGCAGTCCTGTTGTCCTCAAGCTTTTCTGCCACCGACAATCAAGTATGAAGCCTGGAGCCCTCAAGACACTTCTTCATTTAGAAGTGCCATGCTTGAAACCAGTAGCTCAGATTGTCGGTTTCGTACATTTTCAGAAGCGTATCGGTGAAGCCTCTGACCACATGTCTGAATATAGATGGCTGCTCCTGTGGCTATTCTAAAACCATCTGGCTATCTTTGTGGGTTTCCTCTTCAGATGGCTTGCTGGTTCTGCTGCTCCTCTCTGTCCCTCAGCCTTTGGTTCAGCTGTTCCACTTCAAGATGCAGGTTGGTATTTATACGCTCCAAGGTGGTGTTTTGCTGCTCACAGGCGAGGCTTCTCTGCTGCAGGAAGATGCGATTCACCTTCAGGGTGGCGTTTTCCTCCTCCAAGATGTTGTTTTCCTGGCTGAGGATGTTGTTTTCCTCCAGAAGTTCATTGTAATCTTCCTCCAGTTTGGTGTTCATCTCCTCCAAGGCATTGTTGTCCTGCTCCAGGGTGTCGGTTTTCTGCTCCAAGGTGATGTTTCTCTGCTCCAAAGCGGTGCTTCTCTGCTCCAAGGCGGTGCTTTTCTGCTCCAAGATGGTGCTTATTTTCTCTAAGACAGTGCTTTTCTGCTCCAGGGTGGTGCTTTTCAGCTTCAGGGCGGTGTTTTCCTGCTCCAGGGTGTTGTTCTCCTGTTCCAAGACGGTTTTCTCCTGCTCCAGGGTGGCGTTTATTAGCTCCAAGGTGTTGTTGTCCTCCTTTAAAGTTCTGTTTATTTCGAACAGTTTTTTTAATTCCTTGTCTTTTTCCCGAAGCAGCTCGTCTTTTTTATGTGCTGCTTGTTCTATGTTCGTAACTTGAATCTTCAGCTCCTCAGTGGCTTTAATCAGAGTCTGTTTCTCAATAGGCATCATGCTGACTTCTTTCAAGATGCCTTCGAGTTTCTCTGTCTCTCTAGCTAAGGTCCGTTGGGTTTTCTCGTTTTGGGAATCAGAAGACGATGCCTTACTGCTCTCACTCATTCTTGATCCTTTTTGTCTGGATAAATCCAAAATCTGCTCAATGTAGGAGACAATCCTTGTACTCTCCGATTTCTGCAATGGTTATGACCGTGCAGCTTTGTGATGTCACTCTTGTGTAGCAAGAGTGACATCACTTCACGTGATGTCACAAATTGATGTCACTACCTCAGCAGGACAACTAGAAAACTGCTTAAGTTTGAATAAAAACAAACTTTACGGCTGAATGCAGCTCTGCTTAGCTGATGGCCATTGGAGACAGTTCAACTGGTAATATATCACCAATGCTGAAATCTGCACTTGGGAGACAGCGGCTCTTGAGGACAATGGACTGGACAGCAGGGTGCGAGGACCAACTTTCAAAAGGAAACATTGTGCCCGAAAACAGAAGAAGGGGAAACGGGTGGGCGTGTTGACCTAGCTGATGCCTAGAAAGCCACCAATTCTGACTCTCTTTCTGGCCAATGTCCGCTCACTGGGTAAGAAAGTGGATTTGTTAGATCTAAGGTTAAGAGTTTCTGCAGAGATGAAGAACTGTGCCGTTCTTTGCCTCACGGAAATCTGGCTTAACAACAACATGCCAGACTTAGCCTTCCAGATCAACGGTCTTCAGTTATTCCAAGCAGACCGCGACCAATGGTCAGGAAAAACACTGGGAGGAGGACAATGTATGTAAGTGAATGAAGGTTGGTGTACGAACTGTGGCCTGGTTGCAAGCTGTCAGCCATACTATCTGCCTCGGGAGTTTACTGCCACCATGTAAACCATTGTTTACATTCTGCCGGGTGCTAACGGCAACGAAGCATCAAGGAGCTGTACAGTATAGATGAAGGCCTGGGGTGCCTTATGGAGCCACTGACTTATTTTGGATTAAACAGTACTGCAAATAATTGATATTCATTTTAATTGTACTTTTTGATTAGTTGTTTTTAAGACTTGTTGTGGATTTAAATAGCATTTCACTGATGCTGTTTTCCCATAACATATAATTACCCAGTAATATTTGTACTTTTTCTGTCTACTTAGCTTCTTTAATTCAAAAACACGGTGGACCGCCGGTGGACCACCTCGGCGCCCCGACCACTGGGCTTAGCGAGTTTTCTGGGGGAAACCCTGAATGCTTTGGCAACACTTTTAAAATTTCACTTTAAGTGGCTATTGCAGATTTGCCTTCAGATTTGTGTAAACGGCAACACTCCTCTGGGTCTCCTTCAGCAAACTGAAATGACAGAAAGCTTTAAAGGAACAAGGAGAGATATCACATCCTTGCAAGCTGTAAACTTTCAATAGATGCTGTGTGTGCAGAATAGAAAATAGAGTAAGCTGTGAGCATTTAACAGACCTCATTTGATGCATCGATATACGCTTCAAACTTATTTTATTCGGTTAAACCGTTTTGTTTTTTCTTTTATGAAGATGTTCGTATGTGCAAGTAAAATTAAGGTGGGCTGTTATGAAAAAGCTTGGGATTAATCACGTACACCTTATATTGTTCTATGAATAAGTTTTTATATATATATATATAAGTGCAGACTGCCAAACTCATAAATCTCAATGTTTTTTGCACAAACTCAGCTCTAAATACAAAGATGTTCATTATGAATCTTCACCATCTTCGTGTTTAGATAATTTTATTCAAATGCAGAAACCATTTCAACTATTTACCCCAAACATCTTTCTCACTTTCTCACTGAGAGAAACCAAATTATTGCTGTTTGTCAGTAAATCCAGATAAATTTATTTCATCATGCTATGATGATCCTTGGTAAGTAGGCAAGACAGGAATCAGACAACCAAGAATATTTTTTCCCCCTCAGGGTCTGATTGATAAATGCTCCTTCTTAGAAAGTAATTGCCTCTTCCTAACTGTACTGTGTTCATCATGTGTACTGTTGGGTAAGACTGAGCTCCACACATCACAGACTTTAAGACAATCCTACCATCTAGTGGCCAAAAAGAGACACTATCTTCTTACAGAATCAAATCTTGATAAAACTCAAATGAGTAAAACAAAACATAAAGGACATGGCATGCCAAAATGTTGGTGTATATTTACAATAAACGGCAATAAACATATCTAAATAATAATAATGATCAATAATACAACTGTGATACATTAATGAGAATATTTTAATTCTTGGAGCACTTTGCAAACTATCAATTGTTAAAACCCTAATTGATAAGGTGTGTTTTGATAATTGATTTAAATGCAAGTGGTTCTGGAGAGCCTCTAATGTAAAGTGGGGGTTTGCAGTGGTGGAGGTCATGTCTCTCCACATTGTGACAAACTTGCAGCAGGATGGACTGTAGCACTAAGGGGGTATTGTATAGCAAATTTGATTGTATCTATGATTTTATGGGGAGTTACAGGGCTTATGGACTTGGTGGATGTAGACTTGGATGATATAAAAATCTATGGTGGCAAATGATGTGGACAGTGGAGATAATGTAGAGGATAAAAAAGGAAAGGACTAAGCATTCACGCTTGGGGTTTGGTTGACATTTCTCTAATAGTTTTCTTTCTTTCCTGTTTGCTTCTTTCATCACCAGGCACCAGCGACCCATATGTGAAGTTTAAAATCGGAGGGAAGGAAGTGTTCAGAAGCAAGACGATCCACAAAAATTTAAACCCAGTGTGGGATGAGAGAGTTATCCTTTTGGTGGAAACTCTCAGGGAGCCTCTATATGTCAAGGCAAGTCTGTTTTTGAATTTCAGATGTCATTGTGCCCAATGACACAATGACATCTGTGTAAGTAGTTGTTGCGTACTACTTACACAACTATTAGCAAATAGTAACGGTTGTTTGTGCAAGTAAAAGACTGCCTATCTCTTTTACTTTGTGACCGTCTTCTTTCAGAAGTGCTGCAACTCTTTGAATAAATTCCTGTTCTTATTTTTTTTATTATTATTATTTAAATTTGAAGACGCTTACAAATTCAAATGACATCAAACACGTCACACTTCTGGCTTTATTAGCGTGATTTGTGGGAAAACATTTTATTTAATTTTGAGGTGATGAACTTAGTCAACTTTTTGTTAACTCTAGGTTTGGAGCTGCAACCCTTTTAATACTACAAGACATCATTGTTTGATGTTTTTACACATCAGCAGAATCTCCACAGTTTCTGTTGTTTACAACATGGTTTTAATTACTTTACAAAGTGGAAAAATACATGACCTGGGATTCTCCTTTTTTTAGACTTTATTGCAATCAATAGGAAGGGTCATAGCTTATTATTACTTGAACATAATTTGAAAAGTGAGAGAAGTGAGTAGCTCGAAATTTGATCGCTAACTTTGTGTGTGTTTTTGTCGATCAATGTGTAAAGTCCTAAAAGTTGTGGTTGCTATTTTTTCACAAAGCTTGACAAGGGGAGAAAAAAAAAGTGTCTGACATTAGAAGTAAAATATGTTTATGGTTTTCTTCTGACAGTCGCTGTGTCTCTCTGCAGGTGTTTGACTACGACTTTGGTCTTCAAGATGATTTCATGGGCTCAGCATATCTACACCTGGAGTCACTGGAACATCAAAGGTCTCTTTGGCTCTTTGTTTCCTCGTTCTTTTTGTTACCATTTTTGTAAGCGGTTGTAATTACTTTTTGTCACACCAGATTGTATTCCCTGTATAGATTAACCAATCCCTTAGTAATGGGCAAGTGCAAAGATCCCTTAGTAATGGGCAAGTGCAAAGAAGTCATAATGTTTTAAACAGAAGTAATGCTAAGATGTAGTCTGTTTTTTTTTAACATTTGCTGTGCTTTAGAAAAGTATTACCCCTCAAATATTCTCTAAAATGTTTTAAAAAGTGACTTTTAATTGTGTTCATCCCTTGAATCAGCTATGCTGATATGTAACCAAATGCCATCAGAAGTAACCTAATGAAATAAACCCAGTTTAAATCCATCTGTTCTGTAAAATTTACAGGGTTATATTATAAAACATTTATGAAAAAGTGCATCATGATTACCAAAGAACACAGAAGATAGATCTGGGATAAAGGTTTGGATAAAGTTAAAGCAGGATTCCTTGATAAAAAAACAACATCACAACATGCGCATCACCTGTGAGATATAAACGTCTTGCAGTGGACTGTTCAGTCCACTCGGAGAAAATGGAAAGAGTCATGTCAAAGATGCAGACCTTCCAACATACAGCTGTCCAGCTAAACTGATGGCCAGATCAAGAGGCCCATGGTTACTCTGGAGAAGGTGTTGAGATCCAGCATTTATTTAAATGCTACTATTAGCCATGTGCTCTGCAAATATAGCCTTCGTGGATAGGTACCAAGAGGAAAGCCATTGTTAAAAGAAAGTCATACAAACACCCAGTTACAGTTTGCTATGAACCTTATACAGGTAAGCATATAATATGCATGTGTGCTTCATATACTATATATTATGATGTTTAACAAAACGCTGTATCCTGACATGATTGTCTTGTTCAAAGATAGTCCGTGGCTGCCCTCTCCTGGTAGACTTTTGAAATTTGCTTCACAAGGAACCACAAAAGTTACAAGGCTTAAATTAAGCTGAAATTCAAACTCTCGTACACATTTTGCTAGTCGTTGAATTTCCAAAGGCTTTGCGTGGCATAACAATTATTTGTTTAATCTGAACATCTAAAAATAGTTAAGAAAAATCCCAGTACATTTCATTAACCTCCATCATTGTAGGTCGCTGGATGTGACTCTGGACCTGAAGGACCCACAGTACCCTGAGCATGACCTGGGTAGCCTGGAGCTCACTGTCACTCTGTCGCCAAAGGAAGGAGACATAAGGGATGCTGTAAGACATTCACGTAAAATCTGTGGGGATTGTTCTGATCATCTGACTTTTTTCCCCTCACACGATTGATGCCCTCCATGCAGTTCTAGATCTCTTCACCCGATCCTCTTTGGTATCACAGCTAGTAATAAACCTTATAAAAACTGTTCAGTACCTTGCAAAAAGTATTTGTCCTTTTGACAGCTACAATGTCAGTGTATTTTAATTTGGATTTTATGTGATCAACACAATTTGTCATGTAAACTGTGATTTGGAAGGAAACGGTACGCCGACTGTGCTTCAATTCAGATAAATAAAATCCAACTCAAATAATTGCTTAAAGAGATCTCCGAAATAGTAAGAAGAGTGTCATTTTAGCGAAGCGTCATGAAGATCAAGGTACACAGCAGACAAGTCGGGAATAAAGTTGTTTTAAAGAGATTTAAATCAGGATTAGGTTATAAAACAATGTCCCATGATTCAAATGTCTCACAGAGCAGCGTTTCTGTCGTCTGACGGTGGAAAGAGTGTGACTGCAAAGCTGCTACGGAGATCCACCTAAACTTACAGGCATGAGGAGAGCATTATTCAGAGAAGACGTCAGGCATTTTAGGAAGAGTGGCACAGAGACAGCAGAGTCCAGGAGAAAGATGGTTCTAAGAAATATTTACAATGTTTGCAAAAAAAAAAAAAAAAGATCGTGTACCATTTTCATTTCACTTTATGTGCTATTTTGTGTTGATCTAGCACATAAAATAGAAATAAAATACAATGCAGTATTTATAAAAAAGACAAAAAAACAAACAAAAAAAACGTGCAATTGTTCATGGGCCTGAATATTTTTGCAAGGTTCTATAAGCAATGGCAAGACTACATAAGTTATATGTTGCTAACAAAATTCGTGAACAGAACTGTTAGTTGGTAAACTGGTTTACCGCACATCAGAAGCGCGTGTAATTGATGTTGAACTGGAAAGAGTTGGCTTCCTTTAGCTACAGCTTCTGGAAACTTTACAAGTCAGCAAACACAAAGGCATAAACACAAGAGCAGTTCATTTGTTGTGCAGAAAAGCTGCATGTTCAAAGAGCAGAAGATCGTCATTACTAATTATTTTTGGCTCGTGCCTCCACAGACGCGCTCAGTGATTCAGAGTTGCATTTATTTCTGTTCAATTATTTGTTTGTTCAATTGGATTCCTGCATGTTCTGCTCCAATCAGGGCAGAGTCATGAGGGACATATTTTATTCCCTTTGATCTGATGTCTTATTTCTGCTGCTTATTCAGGGCTCTGGTTCACAGAAAACCCTTTTGACAAAATAAATAAACTCTATTTAGGTTAAGCATCACTTTGGGTTTCTCCTACTGTGAAAAGAACACGGACCAGGACTGAGGGGCCATCTCTGTTGCCATCTAGTGGTCTGAAAAAGAAAACGTCGATTTTCACCATTTAAACAAATATGTTTAAAGAATGAATCAGCAATAAGTAGCTGATTTATGAGATGTTACTGTGAAAAAGTCTTGAGCCATTCCTCATTTTTTTTTTGTATTTTGTTAAAAATATACATTTACGTTGTTTGTATTTCTTTAGAAAGTGGTGAAAATGTTTAAAGGTACTTATATATAAAGGGAATATTAAAGAACAAGGTACGAGGCAGTGATGCAAATCTGGGACAGGATCTGATTTTAATTTACAGTTGTATACCCAAGATCAGAAAGGGTCTTATGAGAGGATTACCAAGGTACAACAAGAGTAACAGTATGAAAGTTATTCACAAACAAAGTGTAAACTAGTCTGAAAAGGTGAACAAAGTAGACATTTTGGTTTCAATAATCATTTAGATGTTACTGAATTAAATTCGGGGCATCTAAGTAACACCAATTTACAATAAATGTCTCGAATCATTTTACAGATCCAATTTATATAAATACATTCAGTGCAATAACATAGGCAGACAATAATCATATTCTAAGCAATGCAGTAAAGTTCAGTTTATTATGCAAATTGCTAACACCTTTTCTACCTAATTAAGCTCAGCCGGTTGGATTGTGCCATCTTTGCAGCAATTCCTCATACTAAACATGCATGTGGTTAATGATGTACTAATAGAAAGTGGTGGGAACAAGTAGTTGAGTCCTTGGATTTTGACTATTTTGTGCTTTTTTCTTTTATTTTTTGGATTTGGTTAAATCTTTCTTTAAAATAAGCAATATGGCTAAACGTGTGTGTTTGTGTTCACTTGAGGTGAGATTTAAATCATTTCAATAAATGGTTTGTACTTGTAAATGTACAGATGATTTCTGAGGCGATCTCTGTGAACCAGTTTAGACAGCCAACCGGAGCTCTGCTGCTGCTCCACACAAAATGTTTCACACACTCTGATGAATATATCGAGCACACCCTGCCAATTTGTGGTGGCCTAACTTACAAAGCTTGCTTCTGCATATTATGTGTTGCTGCTGCTTTATTCCTTTTCAGCCCCTTAATTACCCCGACACCTCCATTGGGCTCAGAAATCCTCACTTCGCGTCCTGACATGCAGAACACGTGTTTAGGAGGTGGGGAGTGAATTCATCCTTCCGTGATATTTTGATAGTGCAAACTAGACTTATTCTTTATCGGTTAATAAATAAATATTTAAACATCTTTGCATAAATTGTCTATCTAGTATATAATAAAACCTTGATAGAGAGAGCACTTTCACTTTACCATGATTGTTTAATAAATCCCCTTAACAAGCAGTGTAATGCCCACGACCCGTTTTTACTTTTTTGCGGGTGATGGTTAAAGGGATAACAGCAGGTACCAACAGGTAAAGGTAATAAAAGTTAATTAAATTGATAAGCAAGAAAGTACCTCTGCATAATGATTCATCATTCTGCGCAATTTATAACATTTCTGATCAGCAGCCATTTCAGTTCTGCACAATTATCTCAAACTTTCTGCTAGTGCAGTAAAAGAAAAACTGAGGGGGAAAAAAATATGTTTAGCGATTATGTCAGGACATTATGACGAAACTTGTCAGATTCATAGAGGGTTTTTTTTTGCCTGTTAAAGTTTTCCACAAACGTTTGTATGACTAATTTTTGCTTTTCTGGTGAATTCATACAGATGAGGGTTGGTTCATGACTTTTGCCCGGTACTGCACATCATCATTTTTGTTTGCTTGGTAGTTTGTAGTGACATATTTACATTTTATGAAAAACATGAAAACAAGATCCAAATCTGACAAAATGTTTTTTTTTTCCCCCATTACCTTTTATTCCCCGTTAAATGCCATGAAAACAATACATTGTCAGCAGTGAAATGTTTACAAATCGGCTTTTACTGGGGTAATGAAGTACCAAAAATTTTGAAATATGTCATTAGGGAATGTTAACGTTAAAAGTCTGTAGCAAAGCAACAAATATTTTAGACTTTAAAGGAACCTGGTTTATCCACAAGGCAAAAGGTATTGCATGGAGTCTGCAGTACAATATTTCCTCAGAAAAACTACAAAATTAGAAAAGAGCAGTGTTTTTGTTTTATTGGATTTAGCAGTCGAAATAAGAAAGAAAAATAGAAATAGAGATAGACGTGCTGTAGGGGAGGTGCATAATTGATTTTGCTGTATTTTTGGGCACATGCCTGTGTTTATGCATACATCATTACACCATGTAATAACTCTGCTAATACACTTTCTGCTTACTTAACTTGCATGATGGTAACTGCCCCCACTTTCCTCATCTAACCCTCACTTTGCTTCAGGTCAGGGCTGTTATCTAATCTTGGTGCACACCGTGCCCTTTGCCCTTTGCCCATGACGGTAGGAGGCGCTCTGTAACCGCTTTGTCTCATTTACAGACCATGCTTTTGAGAAGAAACTGGAAACGATCTAGTAAGGTAAACTAAAACAGCATGTAACTCACCAAACCTCCGATTCTGCTGTAACTCCACCACCGACCGCACTGCACCTCGCCTATCCTTCCTCACTGGTGTCCCGGTACATGGATGGAGTCTCCTATCCCTCCCATCCTCCTTTTCTTCCTTCCACGATGGTTTTAGCATCCGTTTTTTTTTCTCAGTTCCCATTGTCACCTGCTTATTTTCCACAAGCTGCAATATGCTACCTGCTATCTGCGCTAATAGAGGGCATGCACATTTTATGGTTTTTGGTTGCTTGTGCAACAAAAGGCTGCCTTTGCCCTAAAGATTTACTTTAAGGCAAATTAAGTAGGTACACATCAAGGGCGGAGGGAAATTATTGAGTTTTTTTAACTTTGCTGGCTATATAACACAGTTTGTTTCTGTAAAGAAAAGGAATGACAAATTGATGTTGATGTACAAGCTTGTCACATCATTGCACTAAAATTGGACATGGACATTTAAAGTCAAAAGAATTACTGAATCAGTAGGACTGAAGTGTTTTCTCATTTGATTTTATTAGTCATTGTCTTACTGACCCGTATTTACAAAAAAGCTATTTGCTCTTTGTGACACTTAAAAGTTTCAGATCATCAAAAATATTTTTTACTGTCAGACAAGGTTGACCTGAGTCATGTTGTTTAAGTGATTTCTTGCTTTTGCAGGTCAGTCAGTAATACTGGAGTCAGTTACTTTTTCATGAAGGGCTCCGTGTGTTTGAATGGCTTTTTTACTTTAACCAAAAATAGGTTGAAAACTTTGTATTGACTCTGATTATCTTTGTCTAATATTAAAGTTTATAGAAGTTAACTTTGTCAAAAGCGAATCCCCCCCCCTCGCAGAAATAATAAGAACGGAAACACTTTTTCACTAAACTGTCCTGAACGCCTCTTTGGGTGTGTATGCTCTTCACCTTTGATGTGTGTAACATATTGCAGACTCTGTGTCAGAAAATAAAGCAGTTTAGGATTATCGAGGACTCTTGCCCAGCTAAACAGCTGGAAAATGTGACTGATCTTATTGCATTTTTGAACTTTTTTTTTTTTTACCCCCCATCAGTTGCAATTATAGTTTTGACTTTATTTTCTGTTTCGCATATTGCCACACTTGGAATAAAGTGCTTCATTTTGACTTTTGTTTCTTCTGTTGCTTTTGATTGCTGTCAGGTCAAACATGAAGCATGCTGATCGAGACTCTACTCTTCCTCTCCTTTTTTTGCTCGTGCATGAATCTCGTTAACTGTTCCTTTGTCGGCCATATTTAGCAACAATGTTGACAATTTTGTGCTCAAAATTGGATTCGTTTCATTTGCCCATATATCAAGTTTCTTTTAAGGTGTCATGCGACTAAGAAGAAAAGGTGTTGTACTTTCAGGCCTTTCACTACATTTCCTGAAACAGGATTAATGTTTCTATAGCTCGCAATAAAGATGTCTGCTGTGCATGCCAGGTTGGATTTGAGGATACAAACTTCTGTGAAGTGAATATTTTGAACCCTCTGACCAATGTCCATTCTGTGACTAACGAGTTAGCTGATGTTAGTTTTCCCTCTGCTGCTTACTGCCTCCTCCTCTGTGTGCTGGACTACACAGAGTGTATAGTTGTTTTCAAACAGTCAATTTTCATCCGATTAAGGCATCTTAATCTGAACTTTTAAAACTGGCAAAGAAACAGTAATGGAGTCATGGCACTAAGCAGACTCTCAGTTTCTCTGTGGGGTTACAGATTCTCAGTTAAGAAATACGTGTACATATTGTTTGGGTTTCTCACACTTTGTCACATTACAACAGCAAGGTCTTTAGGAGTATGTTTCTGCTAGCTTTGTACATCCACACAGATATTATTATTATTATTGTTTTTGTTTTTGCCAAAATTATAAAGTCTTGCCTCAGCTTTGCAATTGGATTTAGGTGTGGACTTTGACCATACATAATTTTCCTTCAACTTCCCAGTTTTGCACTTCTTTTTGTTGATCTGCCGCTTAAATCTCCAATAACATATACCTTACTTTTGTGGCTGTAACGTGACAAAGTGTGGGAAAAGCTGAAGAGGTATGGATAATTTTGCCAGGCTTTGCAGATAGCAATACAAGAATAAATGGGTCATGTTCTGTCAGGACAAAACAGTGACCTCATCATTAGCATACAGCAGCTAGCGAGCAGAATTAATGGGAGATGTGGGAGTAACTGCATGGTAAGATGACTTCATTGCAGGGAGCTATTCGCAACTGTTTAATGTCTGGAGAATGGAAATTAAGAGGCTCTGTCTCCAGATCAAAGGCCTGCACTCACGAGGCAGGGTTTGTTCAGAGTTTAATGAAATTCACCCGCAAAACAAAAGCTATGCTAATAAACTCTGCCTAACGAGGAAGGAGGAGAGAGAGGGTGAGGTGGAGACGGAAGGAGGATTTGTATTTGCTTGATAAATAAAGCCTAGATTTTGTTCTAGTGGAGGGTACTGACATTATTCAAAGAGAGGTTAAATAGGCTTTTTAGGAGCTAAAAAACCCCCCCAAAAAAACAGTTGAGGTGGAAAACATACCTGGAAAACATAGAAGAACCAGTCTAGATTTAAGTTTCCACACACAAAATTAAAAAAGGTAAGCAGTGTCACATAGCTAAGCCAGATTTTGAGACAATTCACTGGAAACCTTTTCACATTGGGTCTACTTTACACACCAAAAACTAGAACAATGCAATCTGATGTACACTAAGGTGCTTTTGTTAAAAAGTAAATTTTTAAATTTACAATAACCCCCTGATGGGATGTGAAGAGATTAAAACTTAAAAATTAAAAATAAACTCTGTTAAATTATTATGTTTGGTTCTCACTTGCAATCTTTTTTTTTTTTTTTTTGGTTCTGTTTCTGGGCTGCATTAATGAATCCGAAGCTGGTTATTGCCCTGAAATATACCAAAAGCCCCAAATTTGTGTTTTGGGGTCAAGATTTTTTTTTTTTTTGTTTGTTTGCTTATTTGGTGTCTGTTCCACACAAGTGCTGATTAGGAATCTCCATTTTGTGAGAAATAATTCTGTATTTGTGTGTTTGTCTGCAGTATCAGAGTATGAGGCTCTCGGATGTGCACAGGAAAGCCCAGCTCTGGCGAGGCATCGTCAGTGTCAGTCTAATCGAAGGTCGCAACCTGCAGCCCATGGACGCCAACGGCTTCAGTGATCCTTACGTCAAGTTCAGGATGGGTCATCAAAAGTACAAGAGCAAGGTAAAGGCGTAGCTGCTGAATATGTCAAATAATTACATGAAATCACCTTATATAATAATGCTATGAAAGCTTTAAATATACTCTTTTAAAAAAAATAGATGGCTTGATTTCATAAAGCTTGCCCTGAAGCTATTCAGACTTCTTGTTCAACTATTTTTATTAAATGAAAAATTATTTTCCGCTTATTTGTATATTACTGAATAGAAAAACAGCTCAAGTATTTCAGAGTAAACATAGAAAATCTTGACATGTAGCAATTACACAAATTTCCCTTTTTCCATTTGTATCACTCTTCAATTTTTTATCTTTTCATACCACAAGAAAATATAAATCTTTTGCGTCCTTTTTTTTTTTTTTTTTTTTTTTACTTATTACTATAATACTTTTAAATCAAATGCACTGCAATACCTTTGTGTCAAAATGTATAAATGTATATGACATTTACCGTTAAGCCCCAAATTATTCACAACCCTGGTAAAGCTTTTAATTTGACCACCATATTTCTTTTGACTGCAAGTTATATTAACATTTTGGAGTGACCCGATGTGACCATAATCTTATGGAGAATCTGCAGAGGGACTAAAAGATTAGGGTGATGGCAAAGAGGCTTTCAAACCAAAAAGACTTGGAGCTCATCTCCATTGGAAACATTCAAAAAAGCTGGTCATCTTTAAGCAGGCTTTGATTGTTGTTGTGTCAGTAAAGGCTCTTCTATTCATTACGGAGAAGACCATAATCATTTTTGACATTTTTTTAGTAAAATCTGAAAAAAATCTGAAAATTTTTCAGAAGGGATTTTTTTTTTAATTAGTACTGTTTTGCATTGCTTCACTGTGTTTTGAGGGATATCTCTCTCATTCTCAGAAACTAGTTTATTATTTAAATCTAAATCTAAATCCGGCAGGTATACGAATGATTTAGGGCTCAAGTGTAGGATTTAACAGGTGTGTTGCAATTAAGTGAGCAAAGAGGCAACTGTGTTTTATTCAGACAATTCCCAAAACACTAAACCCGCAATGGAGAGAGCAGTTTGACTTCCACCTGTACGAAGAGCAGGGAGGCTACGTGGACATCACAGTCTGGGACAGAGATGCTGGCAAGAAGGATGACTTCATGGGCAGGTACAGTAATCTTCACCAGTCACTTCATTTCCTCCTTTTTTTTTTTATCGAATGCAGCTCTGTAAAATCAGGGACAAATTAGATTTTTGGGGCTTTCTTGTGTAATATTAGTCTTAGACAAAAAAGATGTCTCACACCCAGAAGAGCTATTTATCATTCTAATCTAAAGTGGTTATGTTTTTTCTTCTTACTGAGCTGCTCATTTTTTAACCCCTGTTCAAGTTGAATTATTGCAGTGCATAGCGTAACTATGCAAATTTAAACCCACTTTAGCAAACCTTTGCTTTGAAGGGCATGCCAGAAACCAAGTCATGTCATTTTTATTGGGCTGCCATTTTAACACCAGATGCATTAAGGCCATGCCAGAAAATCAATTCAGTTGAGAGGATGCTTTTAAGTGCCTACTAAAAGGTATAAAATATGTCAGCTTTGCTTAAGTTGTCTTCTGTTGCTTACCTTTTGAACGCTATGAATTATTATTTGTTTTCTGTTTTTAGGCTCTTATCACTGCTCCCCCAAAAGCAAGGAGAACACAAGTTCTTATTGAAATCATCAAACACAGCCAAGCGCAGTTGGTGCAGTAGGTTCAGCTTTGTGTTTCTTGCTGTATTTTAGGTGTACTATCGACCTGTCGCTTCTCAGTAAAGAACACACTCACAAGCTGGACTTGCCGCTGGAGGAAGGCGAAGGCGTTCTGGTGCTGCTGGTCACACTCACTGCATCGGCCGCCGTTTCGATCTCAGACCTGTCCGTCAACATGTTGGATGATCCACATGAAAGGCACCAGATCATGCAAAGATATGTGAGTTTGGACAGTATGGATATGAATTAATGGGGAGAAAAAAAAAATCAAAGATTGATGTAGCAGAATGCTTTTCTTTTATAAGAAAAAAAAAAGATCAAAGTTCATGCAAGTGATAGTTTTTCTCAAAGGCACTATGGCTTTTTGCCCAGGGTGGCAAATTACAAGAGGGGCATTATTAGATATTAGAGGGCTATTTCTGTTTTTAACATAACAGGCCAAAACAAATCAGACCTCTTCAGAATTAATATGTGCTATATATCTAAAATTCTATCTACAGTTTTCCTGTATACCCTTTAAATAGCAATAATAATAATAATAATAATAATAATAAAAATATTTTATTGTCGTAATTTGAGTAACACGAAACACACGTTTCTAACAACACATTTTTTCGATCATTAGTTTGCAAACCTCTTCTAATAAAGTTATTTAAACTTATGGGACATTTATCATTATAAGTAGCGTGAACTTCACTGGCTGTAAGGTTGATATTTACAGGCATGGTTACAGACAACACAGATTAAAAAAAAATTAGGAATCATAAGGACCACAAGAAATTGTGCAGACTGATGTGGTAAATGCAGCTTCTTATGCATTAGTGGCATAGGTGAAGCTGTCAGAATATAACTTGCCTAATTCCTTGTTGCCATTAAGCTTACTTTGTTAGGCATGAATACAATAGTAGAAAGAGTAGAGGATCCATCTGCTCTAACACAATGACTCTAAGTCTTTGTCTTAGTCTCATTCACCCATCACTCCTCGTCACTCTTTGCTACAAAGACCCCCGGATGGCTCTCATCAAGAGGTCTGACTCCCTGACAGCTCTCATCCCTGCACATGAAAACTGCTAAAACATGTGACAAAACCTCCACGTTTGACATATTGCAGGACACGATTGGATTTCAGTGACCGATACCGCCCTGCTGGTGTGTATTCACACCTTCCGACGTGTGGCCAAACATCAGTGCATTGACCTACATACATGGCCGTGGTGGTGCCTTGTTGGCTAGCCACAGGAGGTCGTCCGTTTTGCTCGCCGCTGCAGCGACCACCTCGAATCAAAAGGTGGAGCTCTAGGACCGAGACAGAACCACGCCGAGTTCCTCCTGAAAGCCACAAAACGACGGCAGAGGGAATAAGCGCACTTGTGTGTGTGTGTGTGTGTGTGTGTGTGTGTGTGTGTGTGTGTGTGTGTGTGTGTGTGCGCGCGTGTGCGTGCATGCGTGTGCACAGTCACACGGTTAGGGTTGCATCGGGAAGGGAAGGCGTGTAAAATGAAAAGAAAAAGCTATTTCACCTCTCTCACAACTCACACAGACCCCGTTTTTCTGCTCGACCAAAGGCGGCACATTTTACTTCCCTCACCTACCTTTTTTTGCCTGCCACCTCCTCTCTCCTGCTCTCCCCATTTCTGTCCCACTCTCAGAGCAACCTCAGCTCTTTGTCTGCCTCTGCCGTGGCCTTCCTTTGAGATGAAGGGATGGAAAGATAGAGGGAGTCGGGAGGGGGGGGGGGGGAGAAAGTAGGGGGTTGCAGATGGAGGGGCACAGTAAGGTCAGTTTGAAGACTTGAATGGTCTCTGCCTATTAACATATTCCTTTTCCCCCGACTGGCAGTCTTTCAGTTGGAGAATTTAATAAAGATGTACCTTATCAAAGAGCTCTGGTTAGACCAAGTACCACCACTAATATATAACAGTGCTGCTGAAAGCCCGCTAATCTCCCCAACGTGCGCGCGCGCGCGTGTGTGTGTACTGTACGTGCATGTGCAGACACCATTTTACTGACTGATATTTATCAGCCTCGAATCAGCTGTGCAGCACAAAGCATCCGCCACTGCTAATCGCAAGCGAACATTCGCATGCAGGCGCGTCCAGAAACGGTCGCTACCTACGGTGTGTCGGCTGCGTCTCATAAAATGCAATGTGTCTGTGGGGGGGAATCAATACTGTTATCATCGCAGCTATAAAGAGAAGATAGATTTACAAACTGCAATGAACCAGAATATGCAACCTAATAATGAAAACGCACTTTTAGAAGGTTTTAGTTGAAAGTAGTGTGCAGCAGGGATTTTTTTTTTTTTTTACTTTGTATTTTTATATTTTAATGTTTTTAGACCCAGAAATGTCTGTGTCACTGAGAAAGATATTATTCTAATCCACTCCTCAAATGATCACAGTGAGGTGTTACTTTTAATTGATGAAAACAGAAAACATACACCTGAGTGGACTCTTAGCATCCTTCTCATTGCAGCTTGCTATCTTGTTATAACACTACTGAAGATACAGATGTGCACCAAATCATAAAATGTTCATCATTTTTCAACAACATCCAAATAATGGCTACGGACACCTCAATATCTGAAAGTATAAGCTCTGATTTACTGTGGTACTGTTTGATCTTAGATCAAGGATCTTAGCACTAGCATTAAGAAGTCTTAAATTACATATTCATCATTAGCATAATTAAGCATTAGCATCTTTCATTGCATTGGTCCTAAATGCAATGTCACACCTTGCTTGCGAAAGAGAGAGTCTGTTGCACAACTCTGCAGGTAAACTGGAGTTGAAGACAAGTGTCGAGTTGACATTTACAATTGTCTTCAGCTTTTCTTGTTCTCTGTCATGGGTCCTAAGTTATGGAACGACTTGCCTTTGCAGGTTAGAGGCCCCTTCACTGTCCACTTTTAAAGCTCGTCTTAAAACCCATCTATTTTACTTGGCTTTCAACTCCAGCGGGATCTAGTTTTAAATTGTATGTTTGTTTTTAAACTGTATGAGTTTTTATCTTTTATTTTTATTTTTTTTATTGTTATGTTGTGTTTTAATGTACAGCACTTTGTATCAGCTGTGGTTGTTTTAAAGTGCTTTATAAATAAAGTTGGTATGGTATGGTTAGCTATTTGCATTAGAGGTTATTGTGGTTAGCATTACTCACTGTAACAGCAGCCTCTGTGTGTATTCCTGTGGAGTTAGTAGAGTAACACAGAGAATTGATGTTTTCAGAAGGAAAACAAAGCAACTTTGCTGCAAGTTTCTCAGCTTCCTATCGCTAAGAGTCTCCTTCCCTGGTTAAAAGCAGGACACAGTCAACGTGCCTTCATAGAAAATAGTTTTTTTGTTTTTTTTTAAATCTTCCTCTGTGACTGAATTTTACATATTTCAGCAATGATAAGAGCGTTGTTGACAGGATGCGGTCACTGATTGGAAAAAGATCAGATTGTTCCTGACCTGCAAATCACTGGCCAGTCAAGTGTAAAATTCGCTCAGGTGATTGATGCACCTGTACATGAGTATACATGCCGTGTATTGCGGGATTACGTGCATGTACTCACACCCACTGTCTTATACCATGCACTGCACTGATGTGGCTGCCTAACTGCAACCTTTCCTTCATCCCTAATTAGTTGTTCCTCAAAACTAGAGAAGGACACAGAAAGGGAGGTAAAAAGAGAGAAAGAGATTTATGCATTATGAAGGCAAAGGAGCACGCACACTAATGGCTCTTAATGGGCCTGAGGTTGCCACGAGATGGGTGGATGAGACAAGGAGGACGGGATGACCTCCACTGAAGTGGTGGCACTCCACCACCCGTGTACGTGCACATGTCAGCAGTACCTCTCCTACCCACTCTGGTGCACTCCTCCAAGAGGAAGTGAAAGGACCCAACCTGGGCAGGAAGTGAGAACCAGTAAGAGGCTGCATGACGAGCATCGAGCAGCTTTCACCGAGACTCTTGGCACATAGTGATCCTGATTTAAATGAGTGGGAAACCGTGGAAACAGGTGTTAGAATGTGGCTTTTTGTTTGAATCGGTACCACTGTTTGATCAAATATCCCATGAACTTCTGGGTGCAGGGCAGATGCTGCGAGTGTGTTTCTGAAACGCAGCCCTGACGAAATGTGACATGCTTCAAAGGTGGCAGTGAGTCATAAGGCTGTGCCAGCTCTGATTCATTTGTGTGTTTATACGTCTGTGGAGTGTGACAGAGGCAGAAAGAAGATGTCATGGTGACGGGCTGTCAGTCACACAGAGGGCAGAGGGTTCGTCTTCTGAAAGCCAACTCTATCCGTAATCTGTCCTCTGTTTTCTGTTCGTCCCTCCTCTTCCTTTCCGTCTTCTTCTCCACCATCACTCCACCTGCACGCAGACGAGAGGAGAAATGAGCATGGCTGTTGGTCCTCTCGTCTGTCCGTCATCCTACCTGTGACCAATACAGTTGTCTCTTCTGATGAGGATTTGAATCCTTTTGGAGGATGGGTGTGTTCTCTCTTTAGCAATCAGGGGTTGAAGTCTAACCCCGGATGTCCCCTCAGGGAGCAGGAATGGGGGTAGGAAGGGATGAAGAGCAGAGGAAGGGTTGGAAGGCAAAAAAAAAAAAAATGGTAAAACTGACACTCCACTAACGGGTCATATAAATATTTGGTCTCCTGTTTCTTTTGATTTTAATACAAATGGCATTATCTTTACTCTTTGCTACATGTTTTGGTCCAATTGCATAAAAAAAGACATCACGTATTAATAGTTTTGATTGCTCTGTTGCCTCTTTTCTGACCTGTTTTGCCCTCTCTTCTTTGCTGCTTCTCACTGGAGCTGTATCTTCTGAGGAATCATTCCTCAAACTCAACACTTGTCCCTCTTTGGCTACATGCTTCTCCTTTCTCCACTCGTTTCCTCTCTTTTTTTTCCCCCTTTCACACACTCTTCCCCCTCTCATCTCCTTTAGAGAGCTTTTTGGACAATGATATCGCTGGAAACAGGCAGAGTCTGACAGTGTTGGTAATAATGAATTAAGTCTGTAGCCTGGCCCTGACTCTGAAATTTAAATTATAATTACTCCTGTGGGGATGGAAGGGGTTATTGCCAGAGAGAGAGAAATAAATTGAAGTGAAGTGTGTTTTTTTTTTGCTCTGCTTTTAAGACGTTCCGGCACGCCACTCAGTTTGGCCCCAGTTAAGTTTTTTTTTTTTTTTTTATGATTGTGTTTATACCTGAGTGGTTGGATGTGAGTGAAATCACAAGTTTGGGACTGCTTGTGTGTGCCTCATAGACAGGCCCCGATCTCCACAGGTTTTCCTTTTATGTGCCGGGTTTATCAGGTACAGTGCCTGGCACTTTTTCCACATTTTGTCACATTACCTAGGTACAAACCTAGGTATAATTTTACTGGGATTTTATGTAGCAGACCAATACAAAGTAGTGCATAATTGTGAAGAGGAAGAAAAATTATAGAGGTCTTTTCTGCTGGCTATAACAGTTTTTAAGGACTTAGTTCTGTGTCTCCATCAACTTTATCCATCTTCCATGTCCCTGCTAAGACAAAGCATTCCCACAACGTATTTCATGGTAGCGGTGTTGGGTTCAGGGTGATGATGTGCTGTTAGTTTTAAAACATGCATCGTGTTTTTTTTTTTTTTTTTTTTTTTTGCTTTCTCCACATGTTTTGTGACAAATTGCAAACATGATTTATTCTGAATTTTTTTTGTCAATTTTTTTTTTTTTTACTTGTGACTCTTGCATACTGGCTAGATTTTAGAAATGACCGATCAGTAGAAACTCCGAGAACAAATTCTCCCTCCTGACTGGTGAATCTCTCCAGCACAGTCTCCAGTAGAAGAACAGGCATCTTAGCTACTTCTGAATTATTGTTGCCTTTCTTGGCCTGTAAGTTTAGATGGGTTGTCATGTTTAGTACTTTTGACATTTATCCCAAACTTGTTTTTCATTTTTAAATGATAGATTGAACAGCGCACTTTGAGATGTTCAAAGCATGGGTTTTACAATCTAACCTTGTTTTAAACGTCAAGGCTCTTCCTAATGAGTAAGAAATATCACAGAACATACAAATGACTCATATGTGCTTCAGTATTCTAGAGCAGTTTATACAAAAACTGTAAGAAAAGAAAAAAGAGATCAAATCTTTGAAGGTAAGCTGACATGTCTGCTGAATTATCTTATACATGTCCAGTTTATTTAATGTAGAGAACCTTATGCGTAATGCTGCAATAATACTAAACCTAACTTTTCCTCTGGACTTGATGAAGAGCTATACAAGTATCTTAAGGATAAGGCATTTATCACAAATGTTTTACAGAAATTTTCAATAGCTCATCTCCCTCGCCCTGATCCAAAAACTTACTTTATTTAAAGAAAAAATATATATATGAATTGCAGACTCACAAATGGGAGTATTTTGTCAAATTAAATTCTGCCATTTGTCCCTTTGTTATCCCCGGCCATAAATGCCAGCTCTACATTTTCAAATAAAGACCCCGTAAAGGACATATTCTACCCTTTCCTCTCTTAATGAAATGTCAGGTTATTGACCTGCCTTTCACTCCGATGCTTTTAGCTGTCCTCTTTGACTCTTCACCTCTGCTCTTGTGATGTTGTAGAGCCTCTGGAGGTCGCTTCACAACTTGAAAGATGTCGGCGTGGTGCAAGTGAAGGTCATCAGAGCTGAGGGACTCATGGCGGCAGATGTCACAGGTACGTCGGTGACCTAAAGTACAAACAGTGCAATTATCTTTTTTTTTTTTCCTTCTGCTGTTATTTGGTTGCATGATATTTACAGCAAAAATGTATTCATTCCTTTGGATCTTTTTCACATTTTTGCACATATTAGCCACAAAAAGTCAATGTTTTTCGGTAGGATTTGATGTGTTAGACTAAGACAATGTAATGCATGACTGCTTAGTGAGGGGAAAAATATATTTATATTTTATTTTTTATGATTTAAAGTCTGAACAGTGTTGTGTGTGTGTGTGTGTGTGTGTGTGTGTGTGTGTGTGTGTGTGTGTGTTTTTTTTTCAAGCTTGGACTTTTACTACTTAGTTGACTTTTGAAGGTAATTAGTTGCACAGGGTTACATTGACGGATTTCAGAGTAATGACGGTAGACTATAAATACTAGCTGGATTAAAGTGTTTTTTATTCGTTAAATTCTTAAAAACAAAAAGTTATCTCAACTACTTGAAGTTATCTTGGACAAACGCATTGTTTTACGTTTGCCTGATGCACAAATTCCTGCTGAAATTTCTCAAAAATTGTGACTGCAATGTCACAATGTGTGGAAAAAGTTCAGGGGACATGTATTGTGCAAGGCACAGGAGCTTTTTCTTCATTTTTAACATGCTGAGCAGTTTCTGTTGCAAACTTATCTGTACCAGCAATTGCCACAAATCTGAGCTAAAAGACAAAGTCAGGGTGTAATTTTCTTTAGGGGGCTAATCGCCAGTGTGAGTCCTTAGAGAACGCTAAAGCCTACTTTGTACGTGGACGCTAAATTTGTCTCTGCATTTTAAACAAAGATGCAGGCTTCTCATTTGAATAATAGAGAAAAAGTACACATTTGAACCAACAAATCTTTCTCGTCCCTCCTCCTGTGCTTTCTCTGCTTGCTCTCTCTGAATCCTCTAACCTCCATTAATTCTTACTTTTAATTAGGTCTACAGTGGACAGGCCTAGTTCTTCACTCTGTATTATCTGGTAAAGAGAGGAGGATGTATGCGTGTGTGTGTGTGTATGTGGCAGGGAGACAGAGTTTTTCTCTATTTGAAACATCCACAGTCCCATTAGCAAATACAGAGTGGGGCTGGTTGATTTGGGTTACTGCAGGGAGCGACAGGAGCAGTCAGAGTGCAGGGCTAATGGCTCTCCGGTTCACGGGTTTCACTTGGAGCAGAAATGGGCTCCGTGACACCTTTGCAAAGCTCATCATTCACTCCGTGGTTTATGGATTCTTTTATAAACTAACAGTAAAACTGCAAAAAATACCCGTTAGCTGTTTAGCATTGCAGAAAACACGCATGATGAGTTTCAGTAGCCTTCGCTGTTCTGTAACTTGAGTTTTTCTACAGCCTTTACTGGATGTTTTTGGTCCTATAAAGTTAAATTAAAAGTGTAAAAAAAAACAAAAAAAAAAACTTTAACAAAACAGATGAAATGTTTTGTGCTTAGCATTTTCTCTTCTAAGATGTTACATATTTTTGGAGAGTTTCTGGATCAATTGAAATCTTGCCTTTAAAAAGGGTCCATCTGCTCCACCACCTGTGCTGCTGTTCTTGAACTCACAAATCACACAAAGTCATTCAAACTTTTGCACACAGCTGCCCCAAAATGCTGAAAAGGTCTCCCTCCTTTTCTCTCTTAGCGTGAATGACACGCAGACTTGTCTCAGCATCTGACAGAAAATCGTTTTCTTATGAATAATTTGCTTTGTTTTATCTGAACTCATTTTAAACCTTTCACATGCTATACATAGCAAACACAGTGTCTTCTTCTGTCAGTAGCAACTTCCACAACGAAGAGTGTTATTTTTAGCGTGTGGCCTTCACCGATCGGGAAAAAAAGAACAATGTGGACCGATTTAAGCAGAAGATCTGCTGATCTCTCACTCTAGTTTGTTTTTGTCTTACTTTGTTTTTAGAGCTTTGTGCTCAGGGCCAAAGAAAGTCTTACATTCAGACAGCTCCATCTGAGAGAGTATTGAATACGTACACTCAGAAAACTAAGGTTGATGCATTTCTTTTGGCTCCCTAAAGCACATTGTCTTCCGCCGAGTCGATAGATGCATACTGTGAGTGAACTGATAGGTAAAAGGGGGCTATTTCAAAATGGCTTATTTCAGTTTTGAGTCTAATACTCTGCGTGTGTGCGTGAATGTGTGTCTTTGTGCGTGTCACTGGCAGAAACAATCGCTCTGTAAGAGCCCCATAAGAGCCCTCACCACATGAACACCCCATTTTAACAACCCAGACCAAGAGAGGGTCAGGAGCAAGGTGAGAAAGGAACAGAAGAACAGACAAACAGACAGACAGAGGCAGGAGGGGAGACAGAGAGAGGAGGTCAGTGAGACAGAGAGTTCACCATCTAGCTCCCATTCAGGCTCCTCTCCCTCCTCTCTTTTTCCTCCTCCTCCTCCTCCTCCCCCTCTCTCCCTCTTCTCTCTGGCCATCTCTCTCTAATTGGAGTGTTTTTGTGGAGTAGCTCCACTCCAGCCCAAGTAGGATAACTGAAAATAGTCTCTAAAACCAACAATCCCTTTTGTGTGCCAGCTCTTGTCCCTCTGAGTGGATGCTATACTGTTGGAACATTTCAGCAGCGATACACACACGTACGCTCGCTCACTCACACACACACGGATACCTGCAGCAGCAGCTTCGTACGCATGACCGGATAAGATTTATTTTTACTTTTTCAGGCAACATTGAAACAAATCTCAGATAGCGAAGAACATATTTAACTTGTTTTTAATTCAAGCTGAAAATACAGTCTTGCAAAAGAAAACATTCCCCGTGATGCAAAAATCTGTTCAAATAAAATTTTCAAAAGTGTGCCATGAATTTGTGCTCAGCCTGTCAAAGTTTGTGCTTTACTGCTTCAAATTGCAACCCCAAATATTTTGGGGTCTCCAACAGCTTTTCACATCCAAATGTAATTTTTTTTGTCTATTCTTCTTACTTCAGACTCAATCAAAGTGGATGGAAAGTGTCTGTGGACAACAGTTTCTTGTTACTCTGTAGACGATGGCCTTCTTCTTATCTCTCTACCCTTAAAGGTTCATTCTGTGGATAAATTATCCTCAAGTGGCCCTTTTTAAAGTTATGTTTTTTTATTAAATACGTAGCTCCTGAACACAGTCGGTTGAATCTTATTTTAAGCTGTACAAGAGTCTGAATACAAATGCAAGCAACACTTTTTTACTTGCAAACAAAAAAAAATCAGAAATATATTTTTCTCACCAATTTACAACTATACAATACTGCTTATCCTATCACATAACATCTAAATAAGATCAAAGTTTCTAGTTGTGGTGTCATGACAAAAATGTCGGTGTGAATACTTTTCCTAGGCGCTATAATATTCATTGTGAAACGTTGGGAAGTTTCCTCTCCGTCTTTAAACTTCCCACCAGCTCTGAGCTGTCGGAGGGGCAATTACTTTTTTCCTCCTCGTCTTTCTGCTGCGTTCCTCCGCTAAGTTTTCCTCAGAGTGCTCTGAAATTAATTTAAGTCCACTCCTTTCCTGCCAGCATCTCAGAGATCGGACCCAGAGGGGGCGGGAGGAGCTTTACCCGGACATTACCTGGATGGCGCTGAGTGGCGCTCAAATCTGTGCGTGTAATTGGTTAAGACAGCTGCCTCTGGTGCTTGGCAGCCAATAAGGTGAAAGTTCATCACCCATAACAACTGGCTCTCCGCAACGACGCATGCAGCCGCGTCATTAAAGACAGAATATTAGAGGGACGACTGGGGGCAACTGGATGGGGGATAACACGCTGCAGAAATGATTTCCATGACCAAATTTGTGTGATTGCATTTAAATTGGCTTGATTTGTTGGGTGGGGGGGCTACGGTGTTACGCAGGCGGACTCCTTGATTAATTGTGGAAGACCCTAAAACTTTACCATGATATTTTTCTGCAAATATATTACTTAAAACGGCTGTCGAAATCTTACTTTTAAGTTCATTTTCTCCCCTCCAAAATAGCAGGAATTGTTTTAAAAAATGTTGTCATGGAAATGCAGTTAATATGCAGCAAATAAAGTTTATACACGGATGCTCTGAAAACTAGGCTCCTGAGTACCCTGGATTTTTATCAATTTTAATGTATCTTGTTTTCAGTCGCAGAAGTCAGAGCTGCCAATATCAACTTGAAACCGCTTGGATCAATAGAGCACCACAAACAGATATAAAAGGCAACACCTACGCCTTAGCATTGATCACAGTGACATTTACTTTGCACACCCACTAAATGTCCTGCCCTTGTCACAACATTTGAAGAAAATCACACCAATCGATAGCGCTCACTCACACACGCNCACACACACACACACACACACACACACACACACACACACACACACACACACACACACACAGAACCACAGTCTTTCGGGGAGCTTTAAACTCGGTCCCAAAGTTGTCGGACATTATTACGCAACGTTGCTGTTCTGCTAATATGTCATCGTTGTCTCTTTAAATAATACGCTTTAAACTTGCTGACCTGTAGTCTTCACGCGTTAATGAATAAAAAGCAAAAAAAAAACAATCCCGTCAGAGTTTTTCTTTTTTAATCAACCGTGATGATCAAAGTTGGAATTAAGTGTTATTTTCAGTGGGAGACAATTGAAGGGAGCTGGTCTAATCCTTTTCAACTCCTTCATACAAAATGCTGGTAAACAAAAGGAAAATATGATGGGAGATTATTTACTTTTATTTTTATTCTCGGGAGGATAAAACTATGCTTTCTCCTCTGTCTCATAATTGTAGTAAATTCTGAATCAAAAGTTTTGGTTAAATTTATTTTATAACTAACGTGATGTAATTAGTCGCGAGTCATGTGATAAATGTCTTTATTGCTTGCCAAAAGTCCTGAAGTTTAGGAGAAATAAGAAAATCCACGAAATAACCTCGAAAACTTTCAGGTTTTAGATCATTTTATTTATTTATTTATTTATTTATTTATTGTTCATGTAGACTGTTTAAAAAAAGAAAAAACTGAAATGATTGGGATTTTCTCTTTTCTTCGAGCTCCTCTTTTATTATTTATTTCTAACACTGCTTTCTTTCTTTTCTTTTATTTGTCAAATCTATCTTTGCCATTAGTGTTTCATTTGCTCATTTTAATATCACAAGTTTTGGAGCAGACGTGTTTCTTCTGTCCCACGCTCGGCCGTCTTTATCTTCTCTCCTGAAGTTTTCCAGTCTTCAGAGTCGTGCTGACCTCTGTGTTCTCGCTCTCTGTCTGTCGCCCTCCTCCTCCTGACTGCTCAGTGCACAGCTGTCCTGAAGTCCATGTTTTCAAAAAACAGTTTGCAACTGATATATTAATGTCTGATGTGCTCAGCACCGAGGCTGAAGAGTGGAAAGAGTCATTTTATGAATTTAGATTGCTTGATGAAGCATGTAGCATGAGGTCATATGTGTCTTATGGGGATGTAAAGACTTTTGTTTCAGTGGACCTGCTGGATCCTAAAAAAGATCAAATAAAACTTATGACTGAGCTTTTTGAGTTTATACCATATTTTAATGCGGCCACATTTGTGTACTTTATTTATACTTGACAGGTAAGAGCGATCCTTTTTGTGTGGTGGAGCTGAGCAATGATCGACTGCAGACACACACCGTCTACAAAAATCTAAACCCAGAGTGGAACAAGGTCTTCACTTTGTGAGTAGCTTTGACATGAACACTTTTACTCTTTATTAACGACACATACCTTGTTTCTTTTTATATTCATTTTGAATAAAATATTAAGAAAATAATTTGATTTGTGTGTGTTTTATATTGTATTTTCTTTTTTTTTTTTTTTACTTTAACAGTGCAGAACTTTTTTTTCTTAAATGAATATCTAGGTTAAAATATTTAGGAAACAATAACATTAACTAATATAATTTCTCCATGAATGTGAGTCTTTCCTTATCATAACTGTATTAATTGGTGAACAAAGTGAAAATGAAACAAGAGAAAATGAATCAAGATATATAAAAATATTTTTTTATTTCCATTAATCTATATTTAATGTGTTTATATATATATATATATATATATATATATATATATATATTAAAAAGTGTGATTACGTTCTATCTTTGCAAATGTGACAATTTTTGGTGAACCGATTCATATACTTAAAATAAAAGTAAATAAATAAATAGATACATTTTGCTGCTGTGCAACATCATGTAATTTTTATTAATATAATTTTTCAAAAAATATATTAAACATGATTTATTATTATTATTATTATTATTATTATTATTATTATTATTATTATTATTATTATTATTATATAGGTGTGCTATTTCTTGTGATGTTGGATATGCTGGATTATTATATAGGCTCTTTCCTCATCCTTCCTGTAAGTCTGTGAGATGAAACCGCCTCTGCACCATTTGAGTCTTATGTGCCCCGTCTTTGTGTGTGGTCCAGCAACGTCAAGGACATCCACTCGGTGCTTGAGGTTACCGTTTACGACGAGGACCGGGACAGAAGTGCCGACTTCCTTGGGAAAGTGGCTATCCCTTTGCTAAATGTGAGTCAAAGGCAAGATTTCTGTTTGTGTTTCTTTTTTTTCCCTCCTCCCTCGGGGATAATAGAGAGAGAACATACAGCGGAGGAACAGAGAGAATAAAAACAGAGTGGGATATAAAAAGCAGAGGTTATTTTTGCAACTCCGCTGATGACACTTATTATTTCTCAAAGTAAAAAAAAAAAAAGTTGACAGGAAGCAGAAATAAATGGAAGAGCTGAGTAAAAGGAAAGGTATAGATTGATAGCTGAGAGGATATAAAGTTAGTGGATGAGAGACGAGACGAAAATGATGCTGATAGACAGAAAGATCCGACTTGGAGGTGAAAGAAGACTGTCTCTTATATCTGGTAAAAATATAGCTAGCCCGTGAAAGAAGTGTGCGCGTCGTATATCTGCGCTTTGCTGTAACAGTGTGATTCCCCAGGATAGTTAATTTCTGTTTGACAGAGCCGAGCTGCAGTGGGTAATGAACAGGTACTTGTCAGAGTTGCCACAGTTGTTTTGGGTTCCCTGTCAGCGCCAGCAGCTGGGGTTCAAAGGTGGCCCGGGGAGCCGATTCAGCCGGGTATTGCCAGACAGACGCCTGTCATGTCCCTCTCCCACAGATCCAAAATGGAGAACGCAAAGCCTACGTCTTGAAAAGCAAGGAGCTGACAGGGCCAACAAAAGGGGTCATCTTTCTCGAAATAGACGTGATTTTTAATGCTGTAAGTCTTTCTTTTGCTTTTTTTTTTGAGTCTCCTCCCTGTTTTTCTTTTTTACCTCCTACCCCTTATTATCCTCTCACTCTCATCCTCTTCTTGTTTTCCCCACCATTTGCCCCCTTCTATGCTGCTGCTGTCTTTATTCTGTTTGTCCCCCTCCCCCCCCCTTTCCCTCCCTCATTTCTATCTCATCCGTCGTCCCTCGTCCTCGTTTTGGCTTTAATTATCGAAGACTCCCTCTCAGCAGCCTTTGTTAGCCCATTCACTGTCGCCGTGTGTGTTCTACAGCGGCCATCTTACAGCTCTGTCTCCTGCTCTCCCTCTCTTTCTCTCTAGCCTCTGACACGAGGCACGCTCTAAATGCATGTGCTGCTATGCTGTCTCAGCGCTCAGTACCTTGGAAATAATCAAGATATTTCTCCTCGTTATCACATTTGTGAGACTTTGTGCTTGTTGCTGTATCGTCCAGGTGAAGGCTGGTCTCAGGACGTTGACTCCCGTCGAACAAAAGTACATCGAGGAGGAGCCTAAAGTGTCCAAACAGGTACATCTGCAGCTGATGTTTATCATCTGCCACACCTCCTCTTCCTTCTTTATCTGCCTCCTTCCAATTGACTCCCCATTTTGCTTAAACGTCTAAAGCAGAAACTAACAACACCGCTGAGTGGCATCCTGTAAAGCGCAACAACTGTGTAGGCAAGATACAACAGGATGATTGAAGGAAAAACAGCATTTGTTTTTTTTTTTTTGTTGTTTTGTTTTTTTTTCTTTCCTCCTCCCTCTTCTCCCCCCTTTTTCTCATCTCCTACCCCTCGTATCCACTCTGAATGGTGAATAGAAATGTCAAGCTGTCAGCTCTGGGGTGCATAAGTAGATTGGCCATCCTTATAGTTGGCCCTCTTTGCCACTGCTGCTTTGCACTTCATTGTCACGCTGCTCAGTGTGGCGGCACCACAAAGGGATGAATGGTAGGGGCTGGCCCGCATCAGATGTGTCATATGAGTGACCGTTCGGGCTCAGCAGTCAATGTTACGCCACGCACAGTCGAGCGCGGCCCCGGGCCTCGTCCCGACGCAGCACAGCGCGCATCCTCTTTGTAACCCCTCCATCCCTCCTCCCCCCAGCCTCACTGTCTCTGCCTCCTCTGCTGCTCCCTGCTCCCGGCTCACTTTTGCTGCTCTGCCTCTCTTCCCCATCTTCATTTCACCCCTGACTCACGGAGAGGACCCATGTCAGCGTCTCTCAATGATGATGTCACTGGCTGGTTTGGAGGGACTGCCCCGTGAAGGGCTCTTTTATACGGCAGCAGCTCCCCTGCTGCTGCTGCATTCACACACGGCAAAAAAAAAGGGGTGGGAGGAAACATGTTCCATCTTCAAAACTCATAAACGTAGTATTGACATTGGACTCAATTTATAAATAACCCTGTTCTTAAGTGCTTTCCATAACTAAAGAGTGCGTTCAATATGAAGTACTTCTCGAAGCCTTGAACTTTTTCACATTTTACGACATTTCAATCACAAACTTAAAAGTGTTTTATTGGGATTTTATAAAACAGACCGACACAGAGGAGTGCATATTTGTAGGAAAAAAAGAGAGTTATATGTTTTAGCTAATTAAAAAATCTGAAAATAAGGAACTCTTTTTCTCTAGCACCCCTAACTAAAGTCCAGTAGAACCATTGACCCACGAATGCCACTTTATTCTTATATCAAGCCCACCTGTGTATCATTTTATCTAATATAAATTCTGTGAAATTCATTAACATTAAAGACAAATGAAGACATCACAGTGATCAGGGACAATATTGTTGAGAAGTTTAAAGCAGAAATGGTTATAACATCGTACAAAAAATGTAAAGAATATGACTCAACTGGAATCGTGCCAAAGCATGGCTGTCAAATTGGCACCGCAAAAGTAAAAATCAGAGAAGGAGCCAATAGTCCCATGGCAGCTCTGGAGGATCTGCAGAAATAAAGAGCTCATCAGAGAGATCTCAGTTACAGGAGAACTGTTAGTCCTGCACTTCTTAAATCTGGCCTTTTATCATGGCAAAAGGCCTAGTTGAATACAAAGGCAATTACCTCACGATTATACACAGTTTGTGTTTGGTTTGTAACAGAAAATTGCATTGAGATGACTCAGAAGTTTGTGCTTGAAATGACAAAAACTGGAAAACGATTCTGGGGGTATGAATACTTTTGAAGGGCACTGACACATAAAAAATGTAAGCATTCTTATCAAGGAACGTCTTGACTTCATGACTGAAAATAAGTTGCGATGTCAACTGTCTGGTTAGCCTCGACCTTATTTTGGCTTTAAGAAATTACACATTTCTATGTTTTTAAGAACAAAATTCCTTTGAAAAAAAAAAAACAACAAAAAAACAAAACAACCTAGGTATTTTTTTCATTGAGGTATTTGGAAAGTCAGGATCTCCTTTGGGAACAATTTCTCCTGCTGGTGACCTGATTGGGTAATTTCCTGTCCTTGCGTCTGTTACGCTATTCCCTAAATGGCTGCAAACCCAGGACAATGGCAGCAGCTCTACTTGTCTTTACAAGCACACCGACACATGGAGCACAGAGAGGTTTGGATGTGCCACTGGATGACATAAGGAAGCAGAATTGCGTTGAATCTAAATCTTATCCAGACATGAATTAAAAACGTTGAACCACACCTCTGTAATCCTGTGTGCTACTAGGCAAAGCCGTAGATCACCGAGAGCATCAGTGTCATTTTTTTTTTTCAGCTTCATTTTCTCTCCCACCAAGTGTTATTACCTGCCAGCTTGTTTAAACGTTTTATGCAACGTTCACGATGAAATGATAAACTGTCTAAATAACAGTCTGCTCTTTTCCTTTTTATGGCTCATTTTCAACACGAGACTTCATTTGTCTTAAGACGTTTTTTTTTTTTTTTTGTTTTTTTTGCGTGTGTGTTGCTTTTCTTCAGATGCTTTTGCGCAACTTCAACCGAGTCAGACGCTGCATCATGTTCCTGATCAACACAGGCTGCTACATCAACAGCTGCTTCGAATGGGAATCTCCGCAGAGAAGCATCTGTGCTTTTGTGGTAGGTGTGGGAGCACCTGCGGTTGCACTTTTTTTTTTTTTTTTATATATATATACGCCAAACACACACACACACACACACGCACACACACAAACACACACACACACACAGCAGAGGAACAAGCAGGGTTGTTCTCAGATGTACTTGGGATCATTTCTGCAGTGATTAGACTTTGCAGCTTGAAATGATCTTTTGTTAGACTCTCGTGTCCATCTGCAGAGCAAACACAACTACAAGCAGTTCCTGCACATGAAAAGGGGACGACTTCTCTCCTCTTGTTTAACCAGTGCACTCCCACGTCTCTTTCGCTCTCCTCTGTCATCTGCGTCTGGTATTAAAAGGTGAAGCTTAATTGGACAGCAGAGCTATCAAGAGAGGACATCCTACTGCAGGGCGCAGTCAGAGGCTGCTTTGAAGTTTCTATCCTAAAAGATGACAGAGCAGGCATTTAGTCCTGTCTGCTTTATGTCCACTGACTTAAGTAGCTACAGGACAGGTGGGCCTAACCTGACCTGGCCCTTTACCATGGGAGCACTAAGTGTCTCCATTGCAGACATTAGCTCCATTTGGCCATTTGACACCAGCTTAATATTCACTGAGGCTGTATGTGTGTGTGTTTGTACAACAGGTCACACTGTCATCACAGGAGTTGGGTCAGAAGAGACGTAGTATTGATCAGTTAACGTTTTCCATTATATTCTGTGTGTGTGTGTGTGTGTGTGTGTGTGTGTGTGTCTGTGTGGGTCTGGAATGCATGTTTGCATTTCATTTCAGAGATTCACGGGTGTCACATTTTCTGGGTAATTTTTAAAGTTCTGACCTCCCGATTTTAGCTCTTTCTCTTTTAGTATTATGAATATGAATTTTTCTTCTTTCAACATAAATTTAAAATTGAAAAGTCATATTTAAAAAAAAAAAATTTAGAAGTACAGTAAAATCGTGCAGGTTGCCAGACAGACGTATTTGTGCAAATAGAACAAACTAAAGAGATATATTATCTTTGTTCTGCACAGTGAAATGACTGCTATAATCACTACTTATTCAATCATTTCAAAATAATGTATTGTCCAAATTATTATTTGTAAAGAAAAAAGCTCTTATTTACTATTGATCGTCAAATCCTTCAATCGTTTATTGTAACCAACCAGGAGCTCTAAGCGAGATTTCTGTAATCGAGATAGCAGTTGGTCTTCCACTGCTGTGCAGCTAAGATGGATATCCTTATTTTTAAAAAACATACTCAGCGATTAAACTGTTGACATTTTATACTGTTTTTTTTGCCTGTTATACAAGTGGCTAGCACAATTAGCGCATACCTACCACCACAATGTGTGTTTTCCCTGTACAGTAAATAGACCTTAAATGTTCTGACATTTCTAAAAGTTTCCTTATATTTCCTAACAGATAGAATTTTGCTTGTAAACATTACCTTCCTGCTTTCTGCTGAATTTTCTGCGTCTTGGCAGCTTGAATAAATGGAAGATACATTTTCTTCATAGAGTGTCTCGTCGGTTTTTTTGCAATTTCTGATAATAATTGAATTTACGTCTTCTTCACACAGCTGCAACTTGCACACTGAAGAGGGTTGTCAGAGTGACATCATTGCACTTGCTATTGTGAAAAATGGCGGAATAATTTGTTTCAAACCATAATTTATATATTATTTCCTGTGGACTTGCCATTATTCTTTTTCACTTATAAGTGAAAGGGGCAAATAAGCAGGTCAGACACAAAAAAATGATTAAAAAAATATGAAAATCAGTCTTATTTATATGATTAAATGATAGGAAAGGGTACAGTTCTTAACAATTCAAGCTTTGTGTGAACACCCATGAAGCTGTTCAGCCTTCAAACATGCACTTTGTAATGCAAGGTGCACAACATTGCGGATTAACAGCTCAGACTATTCTTATTGTGCTCTCTTTATACCCAGAGTGTTCAGATGATGACAAAGGGTGTATCTAGGCCAAGGACAAAGTGTTTTACAGTTTATAGTAATTCTGAAATTTAGGTGTCGTTGTGCACACTCCCCCCCAACCCCCTCTCCCTCCTCTTCCTCCTTCCCAGCTCCACCCCTACCCTTTAGGGAGTCTGCTAGCGTAGGAGTGTGCACTTAGCTAAAAGCATTGGAGTATTTAGGGCCTCTTCTCCACACAGGTATTCCCTCCCTCTCCCTTCATTCCTTCATCTCATTTCTTCCTTACTTTGAGAGGCCTCTTAATCACTTCACTCATCTCTTTAAGTGGGTTTTTATGGGGGGCCATCTGGCCAAGGTGGTGCATTCATGAAGGTGTGCTGCTGCTGCTGCTGCTGCTGCTGCTGCGTGCGATTATGTCCGTGTGTGTGTGCGCACACATGTGCGTTCCTGCCTGCAGACAGATGTTACGCCTAACTTTCTGTGGGCAATTTAGTCTCAGAACTTACAAATGTGCGCACTTTATCAGACTCCAGCAAGCCTGAGGGGGGATATATTTGAGACTTTTTTGTTATTTTTTTATTTTTTTATTTTTTTGTCAGAGGTTTTTTTAGAAGTACATCAAAATGCAGTTGTCATAACATGTCACAGCAGAACACTCCCTCCCCACAGGAAAAAGAAAAAAAAAAAGTTTAAATTTCGCTTCATGGTTTCTTGCTCTCCTTCTGCCCAATCCTGAAATGCCAGCCGCATGTACACATCACCCATTAGTGCCAGCTGTGATTAGTGTGTGTTTTGTGTGCATGTGTGAGAAAGAGAGATACTGCATAGTCTCACATGGAGCCTTTCACTCTCTCTCTCTCTCACACCCACACTGCTGTCATCCGCCCATCCCGACAGTGAATCAGCCACCGTGGCAGCTTTGCCTGAGGCGTTGGCACAATGGACGCTACTGGAGTTACCTCCTGTCCTGCATGATGGGTGGTGTCTTTGTGTGCGTATGTGTCTGTGGATGGTGTCTCCATTCCTTGTCTCGGGGTTAAGCGTCTGCTTCCGTTCTCCACACCTGCGAGCCGAGTATCTCTCCCTCCTATCCGCCCGTCCATCCATCCTTCCAATGCCCGTTCTCCTTTATCTCCCAACGCCTCCTCCCCTCCACCCCCTCTTCCCCTCCTCTTCGCCATGCCTTGCAGAAAGTTGAGGCCATTGTCGGGCCGAGCGGTGTTGGGTTCTCTTCTCCCGCTGCTGCCAGCTCTCCCCCGCGGCCCCTGCAAGACAAGGCTGTTATTGCCCGAGGGACCACAGGCCTCGGCGGCTCTTCCTCCAAACAAATTTGCTGTAACTTTATCTGCAATTGGGCCCTGAATTGGGAGCAAATAGAGGCAGCTTTGTGAAGCTCAGGGAAGGGCGAGGGCAGCGAGCTGGGGGTTGTTGGGGAGGCAGGGGAAATGATACCAGGCTCTTTTATGTCAGGCAAAGTAGGACTCTTATCAGGAAGAGAGCCCAGACAAGGGAGCTACTTCTAGAGGAAACTGGAGCACCTATCACCTGCTTTGCATTTAGATAAAAATTCACCCAGCTGAAATAAAAAAAAAGAAGAGGGGTGGAAAAAAAAAAAAAAAAAAAAAAAAAAAAAAGCAAAGACAGGTACAGAAGCAACCATTCGAGTGTCTACGTGTGTTTGCACATGTCTGGTTGTGACGCTGCAGCAGCGAGCGGCACACACCAACCACTCTGGGTCTCTTTAAATTGCTCCTTTGACTTCTCTTCAAAGAGCCTCCGTAACTTTTAAAAGTTTTAAAGTCGGGGGTTCGTCTTTGCCCACAGCAAGGGACAGCTTTGAAAGATATACTTTCACATTTTTGCTGCTTGCTTGATTCGCGGAAAAAAAAAAAAAAGAATGATAGTTGGAATATTGTGACGTGACTGACAGAGAATACCAAGTCAGGGTTTAATCATCAGAGATAAAGACTCAACAGAAAATGAGACCTTTTTGTTAGAGAGTCAACGGATCAATACGTCTAATAGGTGCCGTTGAAGACTTTTCTTTCGAAGGACATATGCTTTGTTTTATTTCACCATGTTCTAACAAGATTGGACGGATTTTCTTTTTATTAGATCAACACAAATTACACTTTATTCTGCTGCTGAGCAGCAGGGGGCAGTCTAGCACCGCCAAATAAAGGGTCTGGTCACAAGCAGGACAACCCACTCCACCACCACCTCCCCACCGCCACCCTTTCTTCATGTTCGCCCGAACTTAACAGGACTTCGAGTTGCTGTCTGGCAACACTTAGTGCCAGCATGGATATTGATGTAAGAGAGATAAAGGGGGAACTCTGAAATCCAAACTTCAGTTTCAGTCCACTGAGACTGAGCAGGGGGAAAGTTAGCCTGGTGTGTGGTTAATGTAAGCCAAAGCACTGAATATTACCCTCCCACAGTGCTGCTGCAGAAAGCCGTCAGGACGCGGGCTCTGTTTTCGAACCAGAAACGAAACTTTTAAAATCCCCACACTGAGCACTTGAATGCATTAGTTTGACTTTTTGTTTCCCTAATGTTTTCAATAAAGATTCCTCTCTTGTTGTTTTTCAAATAATAATAATAATAATAATAATAATATAAAAACAAAGAAGCACAAAAGATCAGAACCGAAATCAAATCCAACTCTAAAGACATGACAAAATATATTAATATTTTAGGGTATGAATATTTGTGCTAAAATGTAACAAGAAAAGACACTGTGGTTTTACTTTAATATGTCTGTTTTAATTATTTGAGCCATTTGATTTTCAGATTGTTCTCAGATGTTAAGTTTGCCCAGTTCAAATTCGGGCTCTAACTGCTGTTAAACTATTTTAGCAGATTTGACAGTGACAGACAAAAAAAAAAAAAAAAGTCCTATTCTCTGTGTTTTTATGACAAAATGATACTTTTGTTCTGAGCATTTTTACAAAGCATTGCACTAAACGATACACTGTTTAATGATTAGACTTGTTGGCTGAAGGTAAAACACTACTCTTTTTATTCCTGACGTGCTTTTAATCGCCCGTCACTATTTCTGTTTGTCTTGGTGACAAAATCAAATGTCCATCTATGAAACAAAATACACAAGAAATACATAGTAAATTTTGATGATCTTGAAAATAAAATAGCAAAATAGCTATTTTTAATTATGACTAAAATCAAAATTAATTTTCATAGATCCAAAGCAAGACTACTTACATATATGTTTATGAATATAGAAACACATTAATGGAAAATAATAATTAAAAAACAGCAAAAGAAACAAGCCTTGGAAGTTTACAAACCTCTACCATGAAAATTCAGTAGCATAGGTGAAAACAAGAACAATGCGAGCCCAGCATCCTTTGCGCGCGCGCGCGCGTGTGTGTGTGTGTGTGTGTGTGTGTGTGTGTGTTTTTGTGTGTGTATCCTTATATCCAGTACGAGTCATAATCATATGGGTTTTTGGACCACACAGAGTAATCTACCAATGATTTCCATAGTCTACATCTGGAACTTCACTCACAATCTTCCTCCACTTTTTCCATTTGATCCAGTGTGTTTTTGTAGTTGTCCCCCCCTCCCCCAACCCCCCTCCGTCTTTCTCTGGTCACTGACATCCACAGCAGGCGCTCCTTCCCACTCCCATCTCTCCAGGCGAAGCGCTTCCTATCTTGTGTGGCGAGCGGCAGCAAGCAGTGGGGGGGGGTTGACTGCGGTGGCTGCGATTGCCTAGTCCTGGTGGAAAGGTCCAGGTACCGCAGGGCCCCCAGTGTCCAGCCGGTGGGCACAAAGACGACGCAGGGGCCAGCCGCCGCTGAGCCCGGGTGTCCGGTTTCCCTAGCTGCCAGTCAAAACTTCGCCTTCAGCCGCGTTACGAACAGACGAGAAAGGGGGATGACAAGTTAAACAACCCCAGGCAGATAAAGAAAAAAAAACAAAAACATTAAAAACAAAGAAGAGCATAAAAGGAAACAAAAAATTGAGGATTATTATAAACATCTTCTGAATGTAGAATTAATTTTCCCAGCTAGTGATTAGATAACCAGGAAATATATTTACACAGCAGGATGTGTACGGTATATTTTTAACAGTGAACTTAAAAGGAGCGACTGTGGATCTGCATAAAGATGTTTGCTGTTATTTATAGAATCTACAAGAATAGGTTTTAAAAGGAGCGAGCTGCTTTGTTTGTTCAACCGAAGTCAAGTTTTAGCACCTCGACGGCACATTGTTTTGTCAGAGATTATTTCAGAGTTTATTACTGTTACGGAGCATAATAATCTGACTGCAGATGGGTTTGAAAGTAAGTTTGCGAGAAGTATGCAAGTATTTTCGAAGAGTTTTTCCTGTAGGAGATTTTTTTTTTTCTATTCTCTCACTGTGGTAAATGTTTTTAGGATGTAGGAAGAAGAAGTTGTTTTGCCTTTTGCTATACAAATAATCAATTATTAAAATGTGTGTTTCTCCTGCACAGCTGTTTTAAGAACAAATCTCTGTGTGTGTGTGTGGGGGGGGGGTTGAGCCTGAGAGAGACTGCGTGTGATTTCAAGACTTTTGGGAGATTTTCTAAGCTGCAGCAACCAAAACCCACTCAGGTTTATTTAAAGAAGGAATTGAAACTTAGAGAAAAATTTATGACGTGCTGGACATTTTTAATGTTTAATTTAGTTTATTATTTTTCATTCTGGCTATTCAGGGTCTTTTAGTCAATTTTGCATGAAGGTTTTTTATGTATGTATGTATAAAGTTTGGATGAGAGCCATTCAAACTTTTCTGAATAAGACTAGTTTGCCACGGCACACATTGTGCTTTTTTTTTTTTTTTTTTACTATTCAGTATTCAATCAAATCAGCTAAGAAACTGCTGTTGAACCACATATTCAGATTAACCTTCGGCTACAAGAGCAACGAAGAGCTTCCAAACAATCGCACGCACACTCAGAAATAAACCAACGTGATTGTAATAACCTTCCCCTTTCCACTTGTGAACAGTGTTATTCTACAAATAGAATGGATTAATTGCAACACAGACCAATAAATCTGCTTTATATAGTAATAGTCTCAATTTTACCAGTCTTGAAAGTTTCCTGCCAAAGCTGATTGCTAAACGGAGATGCATTTCTACGCAGAGTAATTAATTTCAAATCTTTATTTTTTTATTTTTTATTTTTTTGCTCCTTATTGTGAAATAATGGATTTGTTGTACTTAAATTTGATAAATATGTTTGGCTAGAGGACATTAGGCATTAGGCACGGCTTGCGTTTTCAGCGTTCGGTTATAATTGCCGCCAAGATTTTATCAGTCGTGAGAAATCTCTGCGCGCTTTAAACATGATACTATTTGAAAGGATAAATATGCTTTTGTGTCTGTTTGTCTCTGACGGATGTTGTTCCCACACAATAACCCATCTCAGTTTTTTTTTTGTTTTTTTTAAAGCAACAATTGAAACAAAGCTGCCTCACTATTCGCACAATACTGCTTAAAAATATCAAACCATGAGCATTTGCAATTTAACTTTCCCACAGATATCTCCTCCAACGGCTGCAGAAATCTGTTGTTGGAGGCTGAAGGAGCCTTACAAAAACCAGAATACCGGGTTTAGGGAAAGGTTCAATTTCAGATGGTGCTCTTCTTGTTTGGTGATGAGAGGGGAGGTGTAGGGGTTATGGTTTTGGCAGATAGGTGCAGTGGAGGTTAGAGACGGGGCATATGAGTCTTTTGGAGCAGCAGAAGAGGGTATTGGGGCTTGGAGTGACAGGGTTAGGGACTCGGGGTGTGCGGGGTCATATTCTGGAGTTTGGGGTTGAGCTCGAAAGGGTCAGCTTTGATGAGCTGCGTCTGAAATGGTACACGACCTCGGGCTGTTGGATGATTGGCACGAAGGGAAGAGGCTATGGCGGCTCAAACTCGTCCTCCTTCCTGAACTGCAGACCAACACATCTCCGTGGGGCCAAGATGTTAGGATCTCGGCTCCTATTGCCTTTATTCCATCTTCCGTTTTGTTTCCACGCAATTGTGTATTATCACCAATCGCACATGCAGCCACCTCAAAGCAATCAACAGTGCGGGCTATTAAATGTTTGCGTTCCCAATCTACACTCTCCTCATTTTTTTTGTTTCCCTTTTCTCTTCCGACAGATTTTCACCATTGTTGTCTGGAACTTTGAGCTTTATATGATTCCTCTGGCTTTGCTTCTGCCGTTGGCCTGGAACTACATTCTCATCGCGTCGGGGAGGGATACGAGGCAAGACGTCGTGAGTAAACCTCTGCTCTGTTCGGAACTGTTCCGCCTTTCTTTTGTCCGTGATTCAAAAAGAAAAAAAATATGTTTTTTTTTTTTTATCAAGACATCACAATTCCTTTCATACTTCACATTTGCTGACAGCACATATATATCTTAACTGTACACAGCTACCATTCATTGAATGTGGATATTAGTTACATGATTATAACTATAATCAGTGCAGATGTACAGATGCAACCAACAAACATTTCTTTAGAGATTTTAGAGCTCATCTTTTTAAATAAACGTCACTTCCAAACTCTGAATTTATTTGTATGTTTCTTAAGCGCGTCTGCCTGTTTTTGTTAATGAAAAACCCAGTTTTGGCAAACAAGGAGCTTGCATTTCTCCACCGCATCCCACATTTCTCTCTTTGCCTTCTTTGAGGCAAAGAGACGACAGAAATAATAGGCTGTCACCTTGAGCTATGTTACGCCACTTACCTGGTAGTATATTTATTTTATTCATTTTATTTTTTTTTTAATCTCTTATACCAATTAAATGATGTCAAAGCAATGTCATGGAGAAACAGACATGTTTTAATCATGGCCAGGCACATTTGGAGAGCAGAGAGTGAAAACGAGTGAGAGAGCCGGACTATGGGGTGAGCGTGAACAATGAAGTGATTAATTTTAATAAGTGCCTTCTTCCAAGACTCAGTCGGAAATAACCCGTTAACAGACTTCAGTTTCTTTCTTTTTTCTTTTTTTTCTTTTTTTTTTAACGTCCTTGCCTTCTGTATGTATATTTATCTCTTCTTAAGGAATCTTTGGATTAGATTGGATTGAATTTTGGAAGCCCGTATTAAATTCTGTCATTATATTAAACCAAATCTAATAGCTGTCGGCCATTGTAATTTCATACATAACAGTGGAATTAGATTTGAACAGAACATGTCATACACCACATAGCTATAAGTCTTTGGAGATCATCTCTGTTTCAAAGCCTCTGACACTTTAAAAAGTGATATGAAATCGAGAAAAAATTGGCCAGATGCAATTTGTACATATCTCGATAATGGCCTTTCAACATAATTTATTGTTTTTGTCTTTTAATTCACATTCAAAAAAGAAAATGCTCCTTTGCAAATAAATTTGCACAGATATAACAATGAGACCTAAATATAAGCAGGTTGTTTTTCTTACCTGTAGATGGCGACATTGCTTGACAAATTAAATACATGTAACCTTGCAAAAAAAGAGTAAGTTCCCCTCTCCTTTAGAGAAATGCAGCTTGATGAATTTGATTCCTACATGCTTTACTCTACACATCTTAAGTAAAATGAGGCAAAAGTTTATAGATGTATTGTAGATACACTTTAATTCACTCGCAGTGGAGAACTATTAATGCTTTCCTTAAAGTAGGAAAAATATCTGCCACCAGCTCTTAGCTACACATTTTTTAGTCCCATTTCATTTTTCTGTTACAGTATTTTTTGTGTGTGGTTATCCTGAAGATTTGTGGTTATATTTTACTGTGAAACTTTATTGTCAACACATTCAGATTGTTGGAGATTCAGAGGACTCTCTGTCCCTCCCTCTAACTCAAGCCATCAAGGTTGTACTTTCTTGTGCTGCGAAAAATTCATAACTGACTCCCCTTCTGTTTAATCTCTTGTATGAGTAGTGAGTCAGATAAACGCTGTTGTGTGGCGGGGTCCGGAAATTGCTTAAACGTACATATAGGCTACGTTGGCGCTGGAGTGTCGATGCAGACTTTTTGCGGCGAAGGGAGGGTCGAGAAGCTTGGAGACAGAGTTGGAGTAAAACTACTTTGGAAAAGTGAGAACGCCCTAACATTGAATTATGCTGTATGTGCTCTCTGTGAACGTTTAGGTTAATCTGTTATACAATTCTGGCAAATATTGTTTGCTGTGGTCCTTTTTTTTTTTTTGCTTACTGAAGTACTTTTGTTTATTTCCTTTTATTCAGAAATAATAATGTAGCTGCAAGAAAAGTGTTGATTACATCTAATTGCAAAAACACTCTACATATGCTTTGACACGTGTGCTTCATATGTGTTGGATAACAATGAATTGTATTGTTATCCAAAACCGAATACAACAAAAATGCTTTATGTGTCCTAGGTAAAAGCTGATGCACATTTGTGTCTACTCTCTGATTATCGAAATACATGAAGGTTTGGTTTTGCATGGCTCTCACTGCTCCTCTGTGTTTTGGTGCCTGGATGTGGGGGTGTTGGAGGTATCAATGAGGGCTGATGGGGGGCTTGCTCATGTCTCTCTCACACCTTCATAAAGAAAGAAATTCCCAATTCTATTTATTTGCACATGTGCCTAAAAGCATGTGCAGACACCCACACACACACGTAGACATAAAAGACACAGTGATACGTACATACCAGATTGATGTGAAATGTGAATTACATTTGCTACCTGAGTATACACTTGAATTTTGGTGCAGTTCATACATTTAGCTCATATCTTTTTCTTTCATTTCATTTTCTTTCTCTGTAACTTGCATTTTGTTTTGTTTCACTGTTGATGTCGTTTCTGTGGCTCCGTCTGCCGTCTTTGCGTCCTTACACTTGTTGTGACCTCTCCGTTTTGTTGCCATTAAGTCTACAGCATTAATTATGCAACAAGAGGGATATCTAGTTTTCCCACTTTTGTAGATGCGATTTGACCTGACACTGCTAGGCAAACAGACCCACCAATGATGTTTTACCTCATATTACCAGAACAAGACAGACGCATAAAAAGGAAATACATGAAGATTATTTTCTCTTAGCTCAGTTTCTTGTCTGCCAAGACTTGAACATACAGTAAAAGCAGAGTTTATTGAGTTCATTCCTAAATTCGTGTTGAACTCACACTTTATATGCAAAGTATCATCTCAGTCATGTCCCTGTTTGGTTTCCCTCTTCCAGTTTTTGGAGAGCAGAACATATGGTGGAGGATTGATCCCACTTAGAGCATAAAATATCTGTGGTTCTTTGCTTCCTTTTCCTGGTTTCCCTCTTCCGAGTCTTTATTAAGCTAAAGTGGTGGTGGACTCACTGCTTTCCTCCTGCTCTTGGCAGAGAACCGACCAGAACAAACTAGGAAAAAGGAGAATAAGGCCTTCTAATTACCTTTAACAACACACTAAATTAAAGCATTGTGCAAAGCTGAGCAAGGGTCAGTATCCGGTGCACTTCGGTTTTCCAGCAGTCTGGGGTGAGGGTAATGCCAAAGGAATCTCTGCTGAGCTCACTCTCAGGCAAAAGGGCAAAGAGAGAGAAAGTCAAGGAAAAAGGAGAGAAAACTGAAAACAAACATACGTACACTCGAGTCAAGACTTCTCGAAGAATTGGCCATTTTTCACCTGAAAGGTCCGACGTGCAGAACCTTTCTCTTTTCCTACACTGCAGCAACAAGTCCATCGGCCTGTCTGCTGCAAGAAAACAAAGTGTTCTCAACATGTAGCAATTCATAATTCAGGGTCACTGACTGTTGTGTGGCTACATGCTGCTTTGTAAACAGATCCCAGATCAGCACCTCTTACCCTAGCCCCAACCTTGACCAGAACCTGCTTAGCAGTCAGAACGTCCTTAAAACAGCGATTAAAGGAGGCACTGCACCAGTGAGGTCTCCGACCTCTTCTCTTATCTTGTAGCACTCTGACCCGAAGATGCTGATTCTTTAACACCGTTAGCTGACCTGTGTGTGATAGTGGACCATGCTCTCTGAAACAAACAAGAGGATTGTGTGTGTGCTTTCAAATCTATGTAAAATAAGCTCCCATTTTGTCATTCCAAACCTGATGATGCATTATCAGTAAACTTCTCAACATTCGTGACATGTCCCTTCTTCTGGGAGGTGGACTTGAATTTTAAAGGCATGCATGTATGTCATTTGGAGATTAAAATGTTACATTGTGTAGCCAATGGATGTAATCCACTACGGCATTGGCAGATTTCTGGAAGGAGGGGAACGTTACAAGACTGAACTTCCTATATTTTGTCTTGATACAACAATAAAGTCAAAATATTTTACTCAGAAGTCATATTTGTAACCTTAGTGTACAGCTTTGATGCAACGCAGCTTTGGGTGTGTTGGAGCCAGATACCCTAGATAGTGAAAATGCATTTATATAATTAGCTAATGAGTATTGCAGCCCAAGTACTTACCGTAATTGTAATATTTTTATTGTTCCATTTTTTTTTTCTTGAAAATGTTAAACTTACAATATATTGTGCCGTCCTATCTCAGAACAAAACAAAGTAGGGCATACTTGTGAAGAGAAAGGATATGTGGTTTTCAAAGTCTTGTCTTAAGTAATTAAAAATTGTGGCTCTTTTTCAGTATTCATCCTGTTTTCATCCAGCTTTGAGTCTTTTAGACTTCGTCTCCACTGGCTTTGATCAAGGCTTTTCCACATTTTTCTTTGCTAGAATGCCTCGTACTTGGTTTAACTTCAGTATCCCCACAGCGTGACACTGTCATCACCACGCTCTGTTTTGGTGGTTTCAGGGTAAATGACCTTTTTAGGTGAGCAGCTTAGTAGGTTTTGGAGTTGTGGCATGCCTGTCTACTTTCAGGTGATGGATTGAACAGTGAGATGATCAGACTTTTGTATTTTGAGTTAGCCCTGCTTCGAGTGCCGTAACAACTTGATCCCTGGTCTGCGTTGCGTGTCATCCTGGTCATCTTGGTTTTTGTTCACTTCATGTCGTCAACCGAACCTCTGAGGTCATCACAAAGCAGCTGGATTAAGACTGAGCTGATGTCTCTTTATATATTAGGTGAGTTCTGAAAGCAGCTAACTTTGGTAGAAATCATATGACGTGAGAATTTCCCCCCAAAGCCTCTCAGTCATGCGCTACTCTGTTGATCTATCGCATAAAGTCCATAGAAGTTTGTGGTTATAACATCACTTAATGTTACAGAGGTCAAGGGTTATGAATGCTTCTGCATATTTACTGGCAGGGTTTTGTAGTAATTTACATCGGCTTTCCGAAGAGCGACAGGCAACCGCGTTTAATAAGCAGGGACGCTTCCCAACACATATCCCTCCTCTCTGTTCTCTTGGCCCAGAAAGGCCCTTACCAGATGTTGTAAAGGTGTTAGTTTGAGGGCAGGCTGTTGCAGAGGGTACATATGGAACATGGTGATGTCTCTTTCCGCCACAGGATGACGGGCAATTAGGCCTCGTCACACTGGAGGGCCATCCTCTTTATCCCATGCTTCAGACCATTACATTGATTCACCCAATGGATCTGCCAGCCCATTACGGAAGAGGAGACCTTAATGGCCCGGAGATACTTCACACTTAGAAACGTGCCTTCGGTGGAGAGAAAGCTAACTACTTTCAATCCACTCCACATCCTAAGTATTTACATATAAGTGCTATTTTGTAGAAAAGTACATTTGTTTGATTATAACAGAGAAGCACAATTGTTTAAAAAAGGATTTTTAAGTAATTGAATTCCAGTAGTTATTGTTATTTCATGTTGATTTTGGATCGTGCAACGTCATCCACGCAACTGCACATAATGTGTTAAAATAATATGATGATCATGTTTTTTCTGAGATGGGCGTGATATCCAATTTTATTTAACCGTTTAAATTTCCAGGCCGATACTTCACTGCAGTTTTTGTATCTTCTATTTTCCTCACGATTTTGCATCTCAAACAGCTTCCCTGTGCCTCTGAACATCCTGAGCCTTGACATCTGCCCTCATTAAGGGGGATGCAGAAACACAGGTAGAGGAGAGTAAATATCAGGAAAACTGGAAGAAGAAGGAAACTCCTGCCTATTATACCACATCTCTCCTCTAAGAAGTCACACCCTCACTTTTCCCCATAAGAACACAACTCTGGAAAGACAAGGAGAATGAGAAGAGGAGATGGAGTGGGAGCAGGAGATGGAAAAAGACAGAGAAGCTTTTTCTGAGAGAGAGAGAGAGAGAGAGAGAGAGAGAGAGAGACGACGAGACAGAGGCAGCGAAGGAAGCAGTGGTGGATGGCAGGCACTCCTCCGTGTGGAGTCAGACATGGCAGTTGGTGACAGGTGACAAAATCAAAAGGTCATGTCACTTTTAACTGGGAGCGCCTGTGCCCCGCTGATTTCCCCCGTGCCGCCCCGGCATCAGCACCGCTCATCTCTGCTCCTCTCGCTGCCTCTCCGTCTCTGCTAAACTGGCAGATAGGATGGCAGGCTGGCAGGCAGAAAGACAGGCAACGGGCAGAGTTTGAAGCGGGACGGGAGCATCAGGGACGCCAATGCAGAATCCTCCCTGTCTGCCTTTTCATCATGTTGCCTTCTCCCCTCCCCCGTTTGTCTAACTCTCTTCATCACACTGAACCTTTGGAAGTATCTGTGCTCTTTGCAAACAACGTCAGCAGTTCAGGGTCTGTGCCTAAGTGCTTGTTGTTGTTTTGTCTGTGTGGCACATCCTCTGTTGTAGCTTGTGAGCGTCTCGGTTTAAATCTTGAGCTGAAGTTTATAGACGCGTGAAGTCGGGTGCGGGGGGGACGAACTGAAAATCAAATAAGGCCACCTCTTTTAACCCCTTTGGGCAAATGATAAAGTTTAAGACTTTAAAGTTGTCCACAAAAAGATTGCTAGATGAGCATCAATATAGGAATCAAGTACATTTTGACCTGCCTGTTTTGATTTTCCTTTAGTAATTATAATATGGGAAGAGAGAAGAACAGCATCGACAATAGTGTTTTCACAGCCTTTCCTCCAAGAGCAGAACTTAATTATTTATATAGAGAGTAGAAGCAATGTCCCCCGTGTGTGAGAAAGCACTTGTAAAATAGGATTTTACTCTGTCAAAAGGTAACATGGCTAAAGGCATGGCTGATATATACAGCCGTCTTTAGCAGCTTGTCTTAGCAATTTCCACAGATAATCTGGGTGGAAATACTCTAGTATTTATTACAGCAGTGTCTCTGAGTCCGCTGAATTCTAGATATTGTAGATCGCTCCCTGACCGGTGAGGCTTGCAAAAGGCTGCCTCCGTTTCTAAACCCAGGATGTAAGATAAACAGAGGTTTAAAGCTCCAAACAATGAAACAGAGCAACTTTGGTGTATTTCTGTCATCTGCAATGATTCTTGCTCTCCCTTACAGCCTGAATGAACTGCTGATGTGCCTCAAAACATCATAGTGATTTTCAGTTTCCCTTTTATGCGAGTTTCTCAAGATATCTCTGGCTTCCCAGCCAAGAATCCACTTCCTGTAATAAAGAAGAAGTTTTTTACTACTAAAAAGTAACTAACTTAACTAATTGCAAATTGATAGCGTGCAATCACTATTCTGAAAAAGGTCGATTGTTTTACTTTCTGAGCAGCAGGTCGTTGGTTTCTCAGTGCATTTCTAGTTGTAATGTAATGTCATCTTTCTTTAATAGTTGGCTGCTTAATCTATGAAATATTTGAAACAAGCGCTAACGATATAGCAATAACATATTCATTTACAGAAACTCATATCTTTGCCAATGTGGTTTTCCATTTCTGAATATATAGCTACCCTTATTACCCCCTACCACCAGCCTGCAGCTCCAGTAGCACCACAGCCTCAACCCTATCTAGCCCCCCCACTGGGTGAGCCCTGGCTCGGGGAGTGCAGAAGGAAGGGCCCCCCTCTGAGGGCCATGGCTCTGACAGCTTGTGAAGCCCCCCCCCCCATGTGAGTCGGCCTGGCTCAGTCTTATCAGACGCACAGCCCTCCGCTAGTCTGCAGAAACTGTAGTGTAGGCAATGCACACGTGCACGCACGCATACACACACACACACACTCATGGACAGTGCATACCAAGCAGGGCCTTGAGATCCCCCAGCCAGCCACCACGCCAAGCCTCAGCAGCTGGAGAGGTTAAAACCCCCCTACATATCAAAGAGGAAAAACAGCAGGAGGACGGAAGGAAGGAGGGATATAGGAATGGGAGAAAAAAAAAAAGAAGGGAAAAAGTATATCTTCGTGTTCACCTGGATGTCTGCCTCCGCGTCAATTCCCCCTGCGGCTGTCATTGAGAAGGTGAGGAGGGGAAGGAGTGGAACTCCGTCTGGCCGGGGAGGAGAACGAGATGCGTGCTCGGAGGTGTTCCTGAGCTGATGTTGCTACTAGTTCAGGTTGTGCAATTTTACTTTCCCTTTTCCTGAGCTGCTGTAACCACTTGGTTCATTGATCCAAACAGGTTATGCTCAGTTTAGATTCAAGGAAATTGATTTACTGAAATCGCAGTTGTTTTTCTTCACCGAGTGTCTTTTAACTTATGTGTAAGTCCACACAGGGCTATGACATGAAAAAAAAAAATGTGGCTAGTATTATTCAGATGAGCGGTGACCTGCAAAAATACCCATACCCCCCCTCTGTCATGTAGCACAACAAATTTCAATGTATTTTATTGGGATTTAATGTTTCTACACATACAGATCTGAAAAGTGTGTCGTGCAGTTTTGTTCAGCCACCTTTACTCTGATACCTCCCAATAAAATCTAGTTTGCTTGTTGTCAATAGTTGTTATTACTGGATGAGTAAACAGTGTCAACTTGTGTGTGTTGTGTATTTCCTGAATGAGTACAGATGTTCTGACGGGCATCAAAGGTTGGTTACAGAAGTTTAGTGAAGAAATAGCTTTACGAAGATTATGGAGCACAGCAGACAGTGCAAAGGAGGATCTGAAAGCAGGGTTAGCTAATAAAGTGACTTCACAAGCATTGAACATGCCATGATGTACTGTTCAATCCATCATGAGGATGGCAAGAAAGCATCTCTTCAGCAATGAATCAGGTCAAAGTGGAGGGGAAGATGTGTGGGCTGAAATTTCAGACAATCCTAGGAAAAAATCCTGTTGCAAAAAAAAAAAAAAAACTAATTAGGAATGGGATGGAGGTGCACTGGTCAGCAGAGCAGTTATACTGAACATACAGCCAGAGGATTGGTTAAACCAAACCATATGCATGTGTCAAAGTCCTAACCTAAATTAGACTGAGAATATGTGCAAAGACTTGAAACCTAATATTCACAAACTGTCCCCAGGCAGTATGACCTCTCAAGCTATTTTGCAAAGAAGAAAAGGTAAAAAGAAAATTCCAAGATGTGAGAAGTTGATAGAGACATACTCTGAAAGAACTGCAGCTGCAATTACAGAGAAGGGTGGTTCTCTAAAGTATCGACGGTGTGGGGCTGATTATGAATGCATGCCACACAATTTTTAAATCTTTTATCATTTTTCATCGTTGTCTTATTAAAACACACTGAACTTTATTGTTGCTAAGCTCCAGTGTGTGAAAAACGTCGACATACAGTGAGCACTGTTGAGTCATGTGTTCTCCAGTCACAAAAGGACAGCGATAGCCCTCTGCAACCTTGAGCCCATCGTCTCTGTCCATAAAAACACACTAGGGGTGCTGTTGCACTGTTGATGGCATGCAAGAAGGTACCTAAAAGGCAGCTGCTGAAAATATTTTTTTTTTTTGCACTGCTTATTCACAACCAAATCTTGTAATTTACAGTTAATGCTTATGTACACAAGGTTTTGCTGTGGTGTGTCTTCGATTTTTCTTTCTGCTATAACAAGTTTTCTACTATAACTAAGATTATGCACATACAAACACACATGCATTAGAGGTATTAGAGGCACATATTTATTTCCAGTGAGCAGACGTAATAGGAGATGCAATGATTGAAAACAATCCTTGTCATGCTGCATGGCTTCTACTCCAACCCAGCTTCTTGGCTCTAAACCTGGGCCAAATAGAAACATTTACACATTCAGAGCCATTAAAATTCTCAATGTCACTGTATTCACTTACATTATCAGCCTCTAATCTATGTGTTTATGGGGCACAGTGTAATACCCGGCATCATCCTTGTATTATTTCTATTGGTCTGAATATGGTAATCTTCGGCTTGGTATATGTTGAACTGACTGGAGCAGCTCTGCGGGGCAACGCGATCCCGTCGACAGTGAGGCTTTTGGATGCCAGCGCAGCGTAATGATAGTTATTCAAACAACATTATAATGGAGGGATAAGCAGGCGAATAAAAAAAAACCACCAAATAGATCTTAAAAAGACGAAAGGAAGCAGACAAGAAGAGAGGAATTCAAAGAATGAATAAAAGATATTTGAAATTCATCAGCAGTGGTAATTTATATCCTCCCTCACTGAAACTCCAGTGCGCGCGTTTAGCCGTGGCAATCTTCAGGGCAGATGACATGCTCCGTGTCGCTTTATTTATTAATTTTACACTGTGTCTCATTGCAGGAAGCATGACTTCTATCTGTAACCAGAGGCAATAGAAGGGAGCGAGCGGAGCAGAGAGCAGAGGGAGACAAACGACTCTATCATTCTCCCTGTCTCTGTAGGTCATGCTTCTCCAGCTAGCTCACGCTTATTCCTTTGTTTAAAGTTCGGAACATGTGCCAGGCGTGCCCTGGTAAAACCCTCTGTGTTGGAGGACTCTATAATGCCGCCGTGCTGGCATGCGTGAATAGATTCGAGGGGAATTGTGATGTCTTTTTAAACAGTTATAGTTCATTTGTTTGGAAATGCCACGAGGCTTTCATTTTACGGACTTGTGTAAACATCTTTCGTCTTTGCCGAGTGCAAGAATTTCTCTTTCTGGTGTTGGGATAATGTGGTGCTCGGGTGTATTCTGTGTCAATAAAGAGACTGTCAAATGTGAACAGTTTGTGCTTATTTGTCTGGAGGATGATGGAGTTCACAGCCAGAGTAACCACTTCCTCCTCTTGTCAGTGAAAAATGTGGAGTTTTGTTCATACATGCACAACTCTTTACCCAAGTGATTCAGAGCTATTGATAGAACACACTCACAAACACTCACGCTATTGATTCTACCCTTTCAACTCTGCTGTTCTGAACTCCTCTTTGTTTGTGTGGGAAGCTGCATTTACATAAGAGGCTTATGTCAGCCGCTGCACAGTTTCCCCCCGTATTCCAGTGAAAAACAAAAAGGACAAAGGCCATTGTCTTGTTAAGTAATGCTTTTTGGATGACTCCAAAGTAGTTTGTGCTGTATCTGGAGGTGGGAAGGGTTGTGGTGAAGTCGGGGCCTGATGAAAGTTAACAGGGAGTTTGGGACTCCGTAATACAACGCTTGGCAGAGAGCAGATAAATTCTGGGGTTGACCACTGTGTTTGACTCATAATATCAGTGTTTGCTGATGTACATTTGAAGCAAGAGTGTGGCCTCGTAGCTGCGATGTTTGACTGACAGAAAGAGGGTGAATAAGGTTCAGCAGTGACCCATGCTTTTCAGACGCTGAAATTAAGAATGCCCACAAAGACAAGTAGGCCTCGTCTGTGTCATTGAACACTAATTGTCAAAATGCCCCAGGGCGGAGTATGAATCTACATCCTGTGGCAGACCTCTCCGTTTTGTTTCCGGAAAAATCAGGTGCGAAATGAACAAAACTAGAAAAATAACAGGAGCGAAATGACGTGAGGTGCAGCCTCCAAAGTATAGCTGTTGTGTTAGCTTTATGGAAAAGCCAACATAGCTTTGCTGAAAACGCAAAGTAAAAATTAGGCCATTTTTTTTTTTTTTTTTTTTTACCGTTCTTATTGGTATTGAAAATAGCCGGCTTTCAGGATTTTGTTTTCATCAGCAACAACTTACTCGTCAAAGGATGTTGTAGCTTCAGAAACCTGGCTGTTCTTACTCATGGTGCGTTCACAGATCACAAAGAAACTGGATTTTTTTTTAGCTTCTAAGCACAAGTCACGAGTCAGTCAAGCTAAAAATGACGTGCTTTTCTTCACCAAACATTTTATTGATACGTCTGCTGTTATGTTTTGCATATCCAAACTCTTGTATAGATATTAAAGTCAGAATTTTGTTCATTTGAATGCCTCTTGATGTGAACGTAAAACTTCTGCTGCTTAATAACTTTTTATTATTAAGCAGCTGTGTTGTGCTACACAGCGTTTGCTGTTCTGAAAGTGTGCAAATGTGATTGTGTTTTAAGGCGAGTAATTTTTCTTCTTGTTGTACAGAGTGTCTCGTGGTGTCTTGGGGCTTCAGAGCGACACCGGCTCCGGTTTTATCGGTCGTGCTTCACTGAAGCAAATAGTTGCCGTTCTTTGTGACTTTCTCTCTGGGCTCAGGACTCGTTCCCCTCTTTTTTCTCTCGCAGAGCATCTTTTTTGCAAGAACATGAAAGCAGTGAAGTAGGTCGACGTACTGAAAGTAGAGGTGGAGTTTGCGGAAAGGTTAAGGAGTTCAGCAGACGCTTTTTTTTTTTTGTGTCCCCTCCCAGCAAGAATGTTGTGTCATCTGAATTTTATTTTATTTTTGCAATGTAATTTATGTAGTTGAATAGACTTTAATCTTCTGTCCTTTGAAATTCAAAGTCAGAGCATTCGCTTGCACTTCCAGAAGTGACATGTTTGAACAACACAATGGTTCTAAAATTAAATTTCTACTTCTGAAGACTGATGACTTTTTAGCACCCATAAATCCAGTAGTTGAGCTATCTGCAGGCTCTCCATACTCATTAACAAATTCTAGGCAGACGTAAGCATAACCAATCAGCTTTAATGTCCCTCTTTGGCCATTGAGATTGTGTTTATCTGATATTTATCTAATGTTTTTAATGCCTCTTTGTCCTCGTTTTTCTCATTCCACTGCATCTGTCAGCAAGCTGTGGAGGACCTGCTGGAAGATGAGGATGAGGATTTTGACAAAGATGACAAGGTAATTATTTCTCATGTCTGGGAAGCACCCACACACACACACACACACGCATGCACGCCCACACACGCACACACACAGATCGCCTCAGGAGAGGTTGACACTGCTTCACAGACCAGAAACACATACAGACTAACAAAATGACTGCTTCATCCCCTCCCGTCTCCTCCCCCTGTTCAGTTATTCTCACCGCCTGAGGCACAAACACATGTTCACAGATTGTACAACCTTTTAACCTTTTCTAAGTTTTCTCTTTGGGTAAATGCATGTCTCATTCCTCACCTTTCCACTTTGTAGTTTGTTTTATTTTGGTCTCCTGAAGTGGTTGGTGCGCTCTCCTTAGATTTTCCCTCCCTGCATTTCTGTGTTAAATTTGCATTTAAAAACATTAAGCTTCACAACCTTCTTTCTGGGAACACGCACCTATTTAAAGTGCTTAGTTAGCTTTTTAGGTCCGTTCTCTGTGCCTTTATGTTGCAGTAAAACAGCATCTGTCCTTGTCCAGACAATATCAGGTAACAACAGGTGGCTGCTTTACGGCCTCCGCTCGTTACACTGTAGGAGCAGCTACTGAAACAAATGCCACTGGATAGGACCTGAAAAATGCTCCACTTGGGAGTTGTATCCAGCCTCCCCCCCCCAAAGAAATCTGTTGTACTCGTGTTTTTTGTGTTTGAATTTCTGTTCATTGGATTTTAAACAATTGTTTTCTTCTGATACTACAATAAGATTTACCCCATCAGACTATGAAAGAAGCATCAAAGAGTTTACTAAGATCCAACTCTCGGTTAATTATTTTTCTAATATTGAAAACACGATACACGGTTCTGCAAAAGAATGCTTGTGCCTCGAACTTTTTCCACATTTGTCACTTTACAGCAACATGCTTCAGTGCAGTTTAATGGGGTTTGATGTGGTGTAGAAACACAAAGTGCTCCAAAATTGTAATTGTGCTTCGATGTTGAAAAGTCTCCTTGCCATCATCCTACGGCTGCTGATGATTGTCTGATGATGATTCCCGCAGCATTATTCTGCCACCACCAATATGGCTGCCTATAGAGATGTGTGTGATGCAGGGCATAGAACATAGTGCACTTTACTGGTTAGCAAGTAAAGTGCAATATAATAATTTACATTATTTGTTTTGGAAATCTTTTTTGAGTTTATTCTTCCATAATAGCATGCATAGTGTAATTAATCCCAACGTTTAGCAGTAAATCTGCAAACAGACTTTACTAAGACTCTGTGTTTTTTTTGTTTTTTTTCCAACACAAGCACTGAAGAAAAGAGTAAAAAATGCAGTGCAGATGGTCAAACAGTCATTCCACTAGTTAGTCAGCCGAGCTGCCAGTTTGGTGATGAGCATACAAAGATATGTGAGAATTACATCCTCTCCCACGGTGATGCACAAGAAAAGTTTCATGATTGTGAAGTTCAGAGGCTGTGATGTGCGGGAGGGGGAGCGAGTGAAGCTACAAACAGAAGATATGAACCAGACAACCTTGAACCCTTTTCATTTTTTTTTTTTACCATTTCTTTACATCTGTCCTCCTTCATTGCATTTTCTCCTTCCTCTCAGGGTTAGAAATGAAAAAAATACAGGCATTTGGAAAGCTACAGATTATATGAAAAAAATGTTGGGTTTTTTTTTTCCCACTTTTATATTGAAATGAGGTGCAAAGGCAGCTTGTGTGGCTGCAGTCAGATTTGGTCCCAAACTGATTATTCTAAATAAAAAAATTAAAAAAATAAAAAGTCCTGCTCTCTGTTCACAGAGGGCTGGGGGTGCCGGATAGCACAGCTGCCACAAAAGCCACAATTTACCAACTCTGGCTTCATACATTTTGATCCATCTTTTCCCTTCACTGTTAGCATTTCACTGAAGCTGTAAAGAGGTTGAAAGGGGGACATTTTACTTTTTTTTTTCCTATGCATACATCTCTGCTCTCCTCTGACTCTTCCTTTACTCACCTCCTCGGCTGCTTTTTATTTTTCCTTTTGACACATTCTCTCACTTCTCTTTGCTCAACCTCCAACCTGGTTAAGTGCAGAACAAATAACAGCTCCAGAGCTGGGCAAACTTATCTTTTGCGCTGAACGCGAGCCACGGCTTCAGATGGTACGAGTAAGTATGAAGGACGGGTCAAAGGAGGCCTCTTTTATGGCGCAAACCTATAGCAGAGACCTCGAAGAGCAGAGGGAGCGAAAGAGAGAGCGAGGAGAAGGGGAAAAAGATTAATAAATGTGCCAAGGCCTCATTTTAATTGAACTTGAAGCATATGTTGCAAGTATGCACAATCTGTCCCAGATGTTCAATACGGCCATGTGCGTAGCTCTTCCCAGTGCACCACAAGGCAGCTATTAGCGGGATAACCTTTGCTCCAGAGGCTAAATGGGGTATTACATGGCCAAAAAGTAGAGCACCTGTTTTTCATTGCTGAGAGGACCCCTTGCAGGCTTTATGCCTTAGCCTACCACATGTGGTTTGACTTAGCAGATTGTTGGGCAGACGTGAAAAGTGTCTTTCTCGTGAGCGAGCACTGATATTAGTCACTTAATCTCAATGAAAGTCCAGCATGTCGGCTAATTGATTGGGACAGCTGAGTTGTTAAAGCCGAGCGGACAGGCGCGTGAAGGATGAAAGAAAGGCAGAGACGAACGAACTGCTTCAAGGGCCAGAACTTTAACACGCTCGTTTTTGATTAGTTAATTACATATATTTAAAGGCAGCTAATTGCGTTTTATTTACATGCAAACGTTCTGAGCTGAACCTCGCTTCTGGTGCGCCAGTAAATCCGTAAATAGATGTACATTGACATAATTAAATTTAACAAATACAACCGTATCTATTTGCTCAGCACATTTACTTACTTCATCAGCTGTCTTAAAGATGTTATCTGTTGTCAAACTGTAAAACTTCTTAAAGTACAGTTTGAGCAGAGTTAGACTGATGACACCTCCGTTCTGCTGGCTACAGGGTCTTCCCTGTGTAATCTAGCCCATGATGTCTGCTCTCACCTGTAGGCTCCACATACAGAGCTGGCTGGATGCAATCACCTTTAGGCTATGTGTGTGTGTGTGTGTGTGTGTGTGTGTGTGTGTGTGCGAGACACCATGCATGTGTGTGTGCGTGTGTGGATAAATGCGTTTGTCTGTTTCTGTGAGTCTCTAACATGTATGTGTGTGCAGCTCAGCTTTCTCCCACAGGGGGGCTTACTGGGAAAATGGAGAAAGATAGAGTGAATGGGAGAGAGAGATAGAGAGTGAAGGAGTGAGGAGATTACCCTCACACGGTTGACTGGTCACTGAAGCGCTTGTGCTCTGCTCAGCTAGGCTCCACTAGCCTCAGGAGGACCTGACACAGATAAGATACACACTGCAATCATGTCCTGCTCAGGGGCTTACTGCCTACTGCACCTCCTCTCTCTTTCTTCCTGCGTGTATATCTATCAATATCTCTCTCACACACATGTATCTACAGGAAAAAGTGTCTTCCTGTTCCATTTCTTGGTAAATTTGCCCTCACAGGGAAAATAGAAAAACTCATTATTCCTAAACTTTTGCGCTTTTGTTGAGTACGGGTAAGTCATTTGCTGGGTGGTCTTTCAGACACTGAGACAGTTGCTGTTTGCTCGACTCTTTGGAGTTTTTTAAGAGCAGCGCTGATTACAGCAGAAATTAGCATATTTGAAACAGGCATACATATAGTCTGACCCGAAGCCTAGTTATTACCTGAAATTCATCAGGTAACTTCACTTACCTGAAGAAGTTAAAATTTTGTTTTCTGCCTGTTCCTAAAAAAAAAAAAAAAAAACAGAATCTAAAGAAGAAAACCTTTCTTGCTTCAAAATATTCAGACAGTTTTTTGTCCTCAAGCTTTTTTGATGCTATATGCTACACAATGAGTAGCTCATTGTCGTTCGGTATATATCAAAAAGGCACATTATGTAACAAAACAAGTCTTGTCTATGACTTGGGAGGGGGACAGAACATGTTGCTAGTGCTTTTGCTGTGCAGCAACTGAACTGATGAAGAAATGACTTCTTCAGTAATGTCTCTCTATGACCTTTCACCCAGACTCTGGCAATCTTTGCCACCATTCGTGATGTTGCTACAAAAGCATGAGATTATGCCACTGAGAACTGGTGTCGCTTTAACCACATGAATAACATTTTATTTATTTTTTAATTTGTTTAAATTTGTCTCAGTGAATAGAATGAATAGGGAAAAAAAAAATCACATCAAGATTTAACATATGAAGAGGAACAAAAAAAAGAAAAATAACATCCAACCTACCATTAAATACTTTCCATGTTAAATCATTGATTAATTGTTAGGAATCATGTTTTTGGCTCAATTTTATTTGTCACACCTAATTTAAGCCTGATCTGTAGAATATGTAAATGACCTAAGTCAACCTAATCTGACAACAGGAAGTTGGCTTAGAAACTTCAGAAATGAACAGATCATACGGAGCCTTAATCAAAAGAAATTAAAAAAAAAAAAGATGAGAAACAAAGTCATTGATGATTATTGGTTACAGAGCAATTTCTCAGGCTTTTGGGATCCAGCAAACCACAGTGGGATCCAAATGAATTTAAGGATGCATTAATGAGTTATTCAAAGGATCCCCAAGAAATTCAGACCACTATCTAACGCTCTGCAGGCCTCGCTTGCTTCAGTTAAGCTCAGCGTTCATGATGCAGCAATAAGAAAGAGACGGCAAAAACATTAATCAACTTGAAAGAGCTACGGCCAAAAGCATCGCAATACAAAACAAACACACAGACCTGTCTCACAGTTGCAACATCTAGATCAAGGGTGTCAAACTCAATTTCACCGAGGGCCACTTCAGCATATTGGCCACCCTCAGTGGGCCACATTGACGGTACAAATCAGGAGTGCATCCCTG
>NW_006799944.1:2025503-2062982 GCF_000485575.1 Poecilia formosa | reverse complement strand
TGACTGCTGCTCTCTAGTGTCGAGAAGCGGTAATGTTGGCTGGTAACAATCGGAATACATTGTGGGAAATGTAGTTTTTAGTCAACTAGTGCTCAAAACTTATTTTAAGTCAATCATCGGCCTATAAAATGCTCAGGGGGCCACATAAAATGACATGGCGGGCCACATGTGGGCCTTGAGTTTGACACACGTGATCTAGATGATCCCCAAAATATTTTGTCGCTGTTGTTTATTTATGTTTCAACTTATTGGCTAGTATTTCATTGAAAGAGATTTTTCTTTATCCTTGTATAATAAAAAACACAAGAGCAGGTCCGCCTCTCGCTGGGTCAAAAAAAAAAAGAAAGAAAATGCATCTGTAGAGTGGCTTTGTTGAATCTGATTGAGATGCTGCAGCATGACATTTTACAAGTCATTCATGCTCAAACAAATGAGGCAGATCGAAACATTTCTACGAAGAAGAGTGGGCAAAGATTTCCCCACAGAATTGACTCATTGCCAGTTATCCCACAGGCTTCATAGCAGGTATTGTAATCAAAAGTGGCACATCCTGTTATTAGGCTTTGGACAGCTCATAATAATGAGCACGTTCTACTTGGAAGTTGGAAAGCCAAGAGGATTTGCTCATAGATTTTGCAGCTAACCACTATTAACAGTAAAAACCTGAGCGAAAGCTATTTTACACAGTCAAACAGTAATGGAACAACTTCACATTTAGAGGCCCTAACGTGCCACGGGTACAACTGTTTTTAATGAGACAGGTGTAAACTATTTGATATAAGTGCTTTTAAATGGCTCTCACCTGCAAAACACAATGCTTTATTTGCACTGCATATTAAATAGTGAACATGGGACTGTTTTACAATCTTTTAAAGTCAGAATTTTGATTTCAATGTCCGTCTTATTGTATTTCCCAACAGAAACTTGGAAACATTGACTTTCAAGTACTGAGAACTTTTACTGCTTCTCTAGTTTCACCTATTAGCCTTATTCATTTTTTTTTCTGGATCTGTCAGGATGCATGTCGATGCCTTGTAGAAATAGACATTACTACTGCGCTTGCATACACGTAAGCATGCAGTACTCTAATGATGATCGTCTCAGATTTCAGAAGCCACAGCCAAGTTGTGAGGCTGATATTAACTTCTCAGTTTTTTTTTTTTTTCAGCTCATGCCTATTTAATTTTCTGTCTCTTTATGGACCATTAAGCAGTCAATACACTCGCACTTAAGGCAAACCGTTTGAGGTAAAGGTAAATATGTATAATCTGAACAAGTTGCAGAGCCATATTTAGCAGCTGTGCAGCACCTTCCTAAGCCCCAAATCTCCTTTCTCAGTCCCAGTCTCACGGCGCTTTGCAGATTGCTGAGACATGGACATGGCTAATGTAATTGGACTAAGGAGAGCACTGGGAATTATATCAATTGGATAAAAACAAAACAAAACAACAACAAAAAAAAGACCTGACTAAAATGTTGTTTTGGGGAGGCTATTGAGCCTGTGATGCAGCGGGTTTGTCCTCAGGTATCCTGGGAGGTATAACCGCTGGAAAAGAATGGGAAAGAAGGGAAGAGGGAGGAAAAAAAGTTGTGTTGTTTTCTTCACGGCGCCGGCAAGGGATGACAAGCATCACGCTGTAAAAGATGCTTCTGACTTATCTGCTTCATTTTTCTTCCCATTTCGCTGTCTCTTTTTCGGCTGTTCAGCAGAGACGCCAGTAGGAACTGCATTTTAATCACGTTTGGCTAATAGAGGGAGGACTTGAAACAAAAAAAAAATCGGGTCTAAGGAACGCAGAGGAGTATTGTCTCACTATGCAAAACAAACTGAAGTGTTTGCTTTTCTTCTTTCTATCATACGCATACATCTGATGGATCATTTCTCACTATCCGTATTCTCCCCTGATATGTACGTCTGTCCTTCTCTTTGACTTTCTGTGATTGCTTCTTCAGTCTGAACTTTGCTGTTCTCACAGCACTTTTTGATTGTTTTTGTTTCAACTTTGTCCTGTTTTGTTCATTTGCCCTGAATAATTATAGATTAAATTGCAATCAGCATTGTTCCGACAAGAGTAGAGATTGTGGCTCGGTCTTTGAGTTACCAATAAACAAACAGTCATTTTGAAAAGCACTGATTTCCCATAAAGATTTCCACACTTTTGTCACACTACGACCACACCACGATCAACTGATGCACCACAAATTGTGAAAGAGAAGAAAAAATAAACAGTTTTGTTAGAAATAAAATGGTGCCATGAATTTCTCTTTAGACCCCTTTAGTCCAATATCCTTAAACGAAAGCTAGTGCAACAAACAGTCTTCAGAAGGTAACTACTTGGCAAACAACGTCAAATGGTGGGTAATCTAATCTCAGTAGGTCTGAGAGGTTCATTAGAGTACATTAGTGAACGAGCTGCTTCACAAAACCAAGGAACACACCAGACAGGTCTGAGACGAAGAGAAGTTTTTTTTTTTTACAATAAACAAAAAAAAAAACATTTCAACTTTATGACATCTCACATAAAGAGCACTATCGATCTGAAATTTGAAAATGAAATTGGTATGGCACAACTGCAAGACGACAAATAAACAGCTGCAGAGATCCGACAAATCTGGCCTTATGTTGAAGAGTGGCTGAAATAAAATTATTGCTGGAACAAAGCCAAATGAAAGCAGTTTGCCACGATCCATGTGGGGAACATGGCAAAATATGGAAGAAAGTGTTCGGGTCAGATGAGACCAAAATTCAGATTTGTGCTCTGTAGACAAACCGTTATGTGTGGCAGAACAGCACCGAAGTACACCTTACCTACAACATGAGAGCTGCGTGGAAGGTGTACTCATCTCCAAAAATGTTTGTTATTCTCTACTGTGTGGTGGTTCGTCACATCAATTCCAATTAAATTTGTTAAGTTTTCTGGTTGTAATGTGACAAAATGGAAAAAAAAAAAAAAAAAAAAAAAAAAAAACATCCCAATAAAAGATACACCATGCAAGTCTGTATAGTTTTTACTTATGAAATTGTATAACTTGTATATAAATATAAACAAAGGTGAGTATCAAAAACTGAAATTAAGGCTAAAGCTGGTCCCTCTAAATGATCAAAGTCCTCATCGGACCTGGTGAGAACAGTGTGTAGCACCCAAAATCCACAGTGTCTACAGATTACATTTTATTTACTTTGGCTTATAAAGAGAAAATTTCACTCTAATCTATCCACAAGGACCCTAAACAAGGCCCCTGGGAGGACAGCCATGATAAAAACCATATCCTCGAGGATATATTGGCCTCCTGGCACTTTGAGTGGATACGAGTGATGGTGGTAAGTTGCCATGTGTGTGGCTCTGGCACGGATTCCTGCTGGTGTGTTGTTGCTGTCTTCCAGTTTGCCACTTAGCTCATCGTCTGTCCGGCGGCCTCTGTTGGCCGTCCTCGTCAGCACCTGTCCTCTGTCCGTGTCTCAGTTTGACATTCCTCACACTGCACGTTTTGGCCCACCGGCCCACTGCCGGGGCCATGCCTGTGCCTGCTCTTTAAGGTGATGGGGGAGATAAGTCGGCTCCAGCATGACAAGCGGCTCGTGTCTTTTTGTGTAATGTCCGTGTTTCCCTGCTGATCTTCTCTAACGTAGGGGAATAGCTGTCGACGGAGGTTTGACTATGTGTTTCCTGAGTTCAGCTGATTGAAGGTGACGTGGTCTTTTTGATATAATAGCAGTTTTTGAGTGCTTCATTTACCAATAGTTTTTTGTGGTTAAAAGGATAACATGATTTCCACTAAGAATAGCAGTTAAGGCATTAAACATAAAGCAACTTAAAACAATTTTCATATAACCAAACTAAAATACTTCCCCGAGTTCCTTGTAAAAAAACATTCATTTACATTCATTCAGATATTTTTCAGTTGTGCCCTCAGATATTACCGTATTTTATTTGGGGGTTTTATTTGAGGGACCAACGCACGTTATGTTAAAGTTGAAGGAAAGCTATACATGGTTTTCATTTTTTGTTTTTGTAAATAAGAGTCAAAGAAGTACACTGACGCCCCTAAATAAACTTTATCCAAGTAGCTGGTTTGTTGAACGGCAGCCATAATAAATGCAGGTGCAGTTTGCCACAAGCATCACAGGTAGTGCTGCTGCAAACACACAAGAAGCTGCTCTTGTAACATGAGACCAAGTTTGCAAAAACTTTCATTTACTTGCAGTGAAACTGTCTTCCCTTTGCTCAAATGACATCACAGTCTAAACGTCTTTTGGGTTATGTCTCCCAACAGTTTTGCACATGGGCTTCTGCCCATTCTTCTACCCCAAATAACTCCAAGCTCAGACAGATTGGAACTGACTTTGCACATACATTTTAAGCCCTGGCTTCGATTTCTCATTTGGACTTAGTTCTAGACTTTGACTCAAACGTTTAAGCCCATGATGTGATCGGAAGCATTTAGGTTGTCTGTGGCTATTATGCTTAGAGTCATTGTTCTGCTGAAATGTCTTCACCTTTGTCTCAAGTTTGCCACATGTAAAAAATTTTCCCCCACAGCATAATTCTGCCACCACCAGGTTGTTTCGCCACGAGGAATGTTTGTTCAGTGTTAAGTTTCCCAACATGAAATTTTGCGTGTCAGTCAAACAAATCCAATTTGGTTTCATCTGTCCAGAGCATGTCTTACACACGTTTGCTGTGTCTCCTACATGGCCTGTGGAAAACTGCACATATTTTAATTTCGTCTGAAGGCAGCGATTTAGCAATACTTAACCACTGCAAAAAAGAGCTGAATTTACTTTTTTCATGCTTTTAAGATTGTCTTCATAAAAACAGAATAAAACCACATAGCTACTTTGTTTTCGCTTCAAAATTAAACCATGTGCTAGCCTGTGATTTAAAATCTCAAACAAAGTGACAAAGCTAATAAAAGTCCAAGCGTTGTGAATACTTTTGCAAGGCGCTATATGTGTGTGTGTGTGTGTGTGTGTGTGTGTGCGTGTGTGTGTGTGTGTGCGCGTGTTGGTGGGGGGACTTCAACGAGGTTGTGGGTGCGTTTTTTTATTATTTTTTCATTTTTTGGGTTAAAGTTGTTTTATGAACAGCAAAACTACTTCGTGTCATCACTGCAAATCCCAAAGCTCATATGCCTGACGCAAGAACGTCTACTCCCCCAAGTGTTGCCGTTCTTAATCACACACGCAGAAAAGTGGCTGAACCAGCTGAACTTTTCCATTGATGAAGTATGCATCAAAGGATTGCGCGGCACGCTCCCCGTACGGTAGGTGAGGAGTTTTTTTTTTTTTGCCGTGCTCCCATCCGCCCGAAAAGTAAGTCTCTGCGCGCCTCTCGCTGCACAGGATGCTGAAGATGGCACACACTCAGCCCTCCCGGCCTCTCATTGGACAGAATGTGGAGCACAACACTTGACAGCGGTGTCGTCTGATTTTTGAAAGTCAGACATGCAAGAAGGCAGCCGCCACCTTTTCTTTTAACAAGAGTCATAAATCTGTAATGAGCACAGAGAGGATGCATATTTTATTTACTTTTTGAAGAAGTGATCCCCTCACTTTGTGGCTGTGCACTCTCATTCTTATTGTTTTTTTTTTTTCTTTTCTTTCTAAAACAAAGTTTTCAGACTGTGGATTTTTTATTTTATTTTTTTTTTTTTACATCTGCCTCTACTTGCATTCGTATCTCAGAGGGTGCATATCCAATAAAAGGTATGCCAAAGTTTGTCGCCTTTGGAGAGCGGAGAGATAAATCACATTTTACTTAACCCCGTTTAATTCCTTAAAAGATGAATATGCTTCGTTTGTGGTGAAAAATATGTTTGCAAGCGCCTTTTCTTAACCTGCTAAAGGTCGCACCTACTCTCACTGTGGAAGTGACTGAAATAGATTCGAGGTAGGTCAGGCAGTAACATATGTTTTAAGGCCAGACATGGAGACACAGACAGTCTGACGAGACAGAAGTGGATGAGCTAAAATCAGGCCAGCAGCGGACAAGAGTAATAATGTCCCATTCATCACACCCTGCCACGCCGGATCCTGGGAAGGACGGTGGAAGGAGAGTGCAGGAGCAAGGGAACAGAGGTGAGGCGGGGTGGGTGTGTGGGTCGGGCAGCGTGCAGCAGAAGGGGTAGTGTGGTAAGGGCTGATCAGGAGATCGTTTGTGTGTGTGTGTGTGTGTGTGTGTGTGTGAGCCTGACCTTGAGCCTGATAGAGGAGCTGGCGTGGCGGAGGTGATGAGAGGCTCCACGGGGAGATGGGTAAAGATGATCAGTGGCGAGCAACCTCCTGCCAACCAGACACATTAACGACACGTGCAGTCATAACGCTAGCTAGAAACTTCTCTCTTTAGGGTATGAGGCAGAGGTCAAACTGAAAATAAGTCGGCGTCATCGCTGACTTTTCCTTTTAAACCCACTTCTCCTCCATCCTTTTTTTTATGCATTATTATTTTTACATATGTGTATATTTATCCTCGCTGTGGGACCTGACTCGGTGAAGAGACTAATTAGCACTGTGGAGCATTGTGTGTGTCTGGCCCACCTTCAGCTGACAGTCTTAACTAGAGTTTGACTTTGGCTTTATGGGAGAAACCTTTAGCACACACACACACACACACACACACACACACACACACATATATATATATATATAAACAGAAAAGGAACACAAGAAGCATCTCAACCTGATGGTCATTTATTTAGTCTTCTGGTGTTTGGTGCAGCACAAGGGGCAGAAATAGGGTCATTGTGGTATTTCTGTGTGTGAGAAGACATGCTGTGCATCTCAGTGCTTCAGTTAAGCGGATATGTGTTTTGACAAAGAGCGAGGGAGGGAAATAGATGTATGGGATAAATTATCTATTAAACAAACTTGGAACATCTGCTTCCTTCATGTGGCACTGGCAAGGTGCCAAGTTGCCTGGTTTTATCTGAGGCTTTTTGACACAGACTCCGAGTCCATGTTGTCATTTCCTGGTAAAAGAGAGATGCTCTTTAAGGGCAATTTCCTGTGTTTTTTTTTTTTTAAATGATACCTCTAAAAGCCATTATTAAACTCCAAAAGTTATAAAATCTGTAGTTCCCCGCTTCTCTGCTAAGTTTGCGATGCTTGGAATATTTGCCAGTGAAAAACTATTGCTGAAACCATTCAGACTATTTAAATGGTTGCCATAAAAGATAAAAAGCACTCTATGCTGCATTTCATTTGCAGCCAAAGTATTTCACTCATAAAAAGTAAGACTTTGCCTAAAAATCTAAAATGAAAAAAAAATTAAACATGCAAGGATGCACTTTTTTTTTTAGAAAGTAGATTATTTGTTTTAAATAGTTTTGGGCAGGGGAGAGGGAGGGATTTTTATACCTTGGTTTCTCTTGTGTCAGAGTAGATTTGTTATCAAAAATACCTAAAATGTTGTTCAGATTAAATATTCAACTGTTAAGACCTTCTTATGTCCTCAACTTCTAGCTGCACAGATTCACTTACAAAAACTAAGGCGTATATTTATTTATTTTATTTTACTTCATCTTAAATTTTAATAGCATTTAAGTGACACATTAACATGCAATTGGATCAATCAGGAAGAAAAAATCTGACAGTCTCAAAAATGGGAAAAAAAAAAAAAAAAAGAAGGAAAATCAGTGTACAACAGTGTTTGAAGAGAACATATATTTTGGGACGCTGACTTGAATAGAATATTTGTTATGCTGTTTTATGTCCCGATAAATTTGAATCACTTGCATTACTTAGAGTTCAACTGGAGTTTAGGAGCCTTGTTCAATTGTGTATTTTTTATCTCAGCTGTGTGGCAAAGTATGGGCAAGTCAAAAAGCTTCTGTTAAACAATTGTTTATTATCAACAATCCTGGATTGTATTTGTCCTTTCTGATTTCACTAATTAAATATGATATGTTGTTGCCATCACTATGTTACTTACATGTGGAACAAATATGTTTTTAGGATGTTATAATGTCTTTTTTTTTTTTCCCCCTCGTAGAAGTACGAGAACATTGTAGTTGACATTTGTGCTACAGCGGTGATATCCGCTGCTTAATTTTGTTTTGTCTCGAGTTCTTGTACAGATTTTGGAAATTTAATTTGTGTCACCCCTGTAGTATTCCTTGCTTTTCCAATTGTTTTTCTTTTCTCCTCCCTCCTCCTGGGGTGGAAATGAGAGGAATACCGACTCTCTCTGCAGTTACAAAATCAACAACAGCGCTTTCAGATGCCCTCTGGGAGCCACATATTAGCATGCTGTCACATTTTATATGACATTTCAATTTTTACTGTGTTGCCAGACTGAGCGATGCAAAACAAAGAAAAACAGGTGCAATTTTAGCACAGCGGCAGTGAGCAGCAGTCACTTGTGGTTCAGACTCATTTCCTGGTGTGATGGGGTGCAATGTCGCTACTTTATAACTGTTGGGTTTATCATTTTTATGGCAGAACCCAGCAGGGGGAAGCGTGTGATCGGGAGGTTAAAATGGCCTCAACTGACTCTCTTCTTTCCCCCCCAGTGGATCTAGGACAGATATTTGAGTCTATACTATTAGACTGAGTTCTCTCTGACCTCTCTCTTGTTTTGCTCTAGGCCTTGGGTCAACGTGGAACAAACTGTCTTTGCAAAGTTTGCAACTGTTCACTTCATACTTTTGCATACAAATGTGCTTTGCCATGGGGGCATCTCTCTGCAAGGGGGCGGAGGGGAAAACAAGGATTCAAGCACTCTGGGGCACTGTGCATCTTTCTTTTGTTAAATATTTCATCAAGTGTTTCAAGGAGTTTACCACATTGTTTACCACAATTTACTATCCAGTGCAATGTGGTTAGCTTGAATTGCCTTTTTCTTTGTAGGTGTGTGAGAGTGTGTGTGTGTGTGTGTGTCCCTGGGCTCGCTTTGGTATCACTGAGGGTAATTTCTCCCCAACACGAGCAAACAACTCGAATCGCTTTAATGAGCTTTCTAACTGCTTTGCCAGGGAGCGCTCGGCAGGGATTTCACATCACATGCCACGCGTCCAAACAATGACGCAAACTTTCGACATAACCGCAAAAGATGCATTTATTGTCTCTAAATGCCACGCGTGCAATTAAAACGTGCAACTCTCCCCCAACAAGAGGACATCAGCTCACAGAATATTTCTGCTTACCAGCCTGATGAGAGTTAATTGATGTCAAAGACTTTCTTCCCTGTACGAACACATTTTTCGTTCACATTCGCACGCTGTCTTAATGCAGTTTTTATCTAATAACGTGATGCTCTGCTGACTTTAGCTTGAGCTCACATCACAGCCTGTTTGCCCCTTAGAAATTGATTATAAAATGGTTGGATGAGGAGCCAAGTTTATCTTGCCACAGCACACAGTTAGTGGGATGCTGGGAAAAAAAAAAAAAAAAGACAACTTTTAAATCTTTTCCAGGGTTGTTGCAGAGGTTTCTGAATGTCCGTACACTTTCTACATGCAAAGCTAATTTGAACGCCCTGTATACAAAAGATGTGAAAGCACTTTTTATTTGTTATCCCTTACAGTTGATTAATTACTCATGAACAATTGGAACATTAATGCTGAGAGTTGGTGTGACGTGCCCCATCAGACTGATCGAATGCACGACGTACGATGCAGCATTTTCCATCAGAATGAGCATTTTTCTTTTTCTAACTCTGACGCCTGCATTGGAAGCCATTTTAAAAACATCAATTGAGTTCAGTTTCCTTATAATGCGCTAAATTAACCATCTTCTCAAGTCCTTTTACAAGCTTTTATCATACATAAACAGATATATGAAACTCAAATGACTCCACATTCAGGTTGAATCAACACAATGCATTCTAATAATTCAAAGTCATATTCTATCAGATTTGAAATGAATCCCTGCTCCAAACACTATTGAATCAAATTGCTTGATTTGCTCAGTAGCATGCGAGTCGCCTGGTAACGAGCCATTCATTTGATTCAGGTGTGTTAGAGCGGGATGCGTCTAATTCTTGCAGGATAGTAACTCTTAAGGATTGGATTGGGGCACCTCTGTAATGCAGTACTGTCAAAGTTGCTTGATCACATGATAATAATTAATAATAGGTTATCCATCTAAGAAAGCACAATCAGTAGTGTTGTCAGTCCCTCGCTCCTGGGCAAGCATGTGGCAACAGGGGGAAGGAATGACTCCATTTTAACCAACAGAACCACAACAAGGCAACAGACAGTAACTGTGACAATCAGTTTTTTTGTTCTCCAAATAAAATCCTTTGAAAAGGGTATGAAGGTTCAGTTAAGCATTAAGAATACAGGCCCAGGATCCCCATAGACAAATTGGTGTTCCTCTTGAGATCAGAAATCAGTCAAAATTGGAAAATCATAACGTGAGCTCGTGGTTAACGCCAGGACACAAATGCTTCTCCAAAGCCGCTGAACGCATAACGAAATGCAACACGCTTGTGGTGGATCTGCTGCAGAAGATGTGTGAACACGAGGCTTACAAAACTTAACAGTTTTGAGTTTTCATTTGACATCTTCCCCTTTTTTTTTTCATAAAGACAAGCTAAACTGAAACTGTCTTTCGTCTTTCCTGTCTGTGCACATGTTCTATGAATCATCGCATTGCACTATTTTCAAGCTTGCTCCGTGGAAGAAGAGGCCTCAACTGTTGAAAGTGAAGGGATTTATTGGTGTGTGTTGGGGATGTAGTACTATTTCTAGTCACAGAGCGCGACCAGGTGTGCAGATCAACCTTATCTCATAGCTGTAGGGTGTGTGTGTGTTTGTGTGCATATTAGGTTCCATTATAAGAACAGGTTGCCTGGCTCCATATGTGCGCAGTGTGCAGGGAAGCTGGGAAAACAAGGTTCTCCACGGCCCTCAGTGTTATTGCTACCTCCCGCCTCTTCGAACCGTGTTTGAAGACAGGAAATAGGATTCAGACCGCAGTCCAAAGGGCATGTGGCAATGGTTTATACGCCGAGGACCTCTGACCTATCGCCCCCACTCCCACCCGCTCTCTCACACCACTCCCATGGCCCTAAAACACTCTCTCCCAAGTTGGGGCTCGAAAACGATGTGTCCTGACCCAGCCCAACGTGGCCCGACCTAACCAAACCCAGTACAATAGACACTTCGTCCTGAGATTTGTTTGAGCGCAGAATGAAAAACAGATGGACCTTAAAGAAAGGACCATGAGAATAAGGAGAGCGGGAGGGGGGAAATATAAGGGAGTCTTGTAAAATATTTTCGAAGAAAAATAACCCAGAGAGGTTGTCTAATTATATCTATTTGTCTTGTGTGGTTTTGTTGGGGAGGCCATGTGGTCTCCCTGGCTGCTCCATGGTTCATTTTTCACATTATCTGATCCTGGACACAGCAAAAAAAGAAAGAAGTTGGGTTTCTGGGGGGAGGTGGAGGAAGATTGGGCCTCAATGGGAGGCTTGTGGTAAGGTGGCTGGACTCAAAGACCCAAATGTGGTGAAGGCCTCTGAGGTCTTGAAGTTTCATGGCTTTGACTGCTTTGCTGTCTTTTGTGGGTATTAAGACAGGAATTACTCATAGCTTTACTTTTCTAATCTACCAGACTGAATCCATCTTCCTCAATAAAGCAGCTTTGTTTTTTTCTAATAAAAACAAATGTGGCCTTAGACCTACTTTTTTCTCTTTAGAGGTTTATCAAGTCCTCCACTTGAAGGGGAATTCAGGGCAGACTTAGTGGAGGGGCTAAATGTTGATGGATGGATGGATGGATGGATGGATGGATGGATGGATGGATGGATGGATGGACGGACGGCTCGATCCCACAGTGCTTTGCAAGCACAAATTTCCTTTGGAGATCTGTGTTTGTCAATTTATAAACATAAACGTCAATTTATTTGATTGGAATTGTGTGTGATAGACCAAAACAAGTAATGAAGTGGAAGGCTGATGATGCCTGATTTTAAACATTTTGGTATAATTTGTGTGTTTGTCTTTGCATTCAGGCCCCTTTGGGTAACCAATTTCCCCACAGTAACAATACAAAGAAACAGTTTTGGTGTTTGTTTCTACCAGCTTTGGTTGGTCCAATATAAAGAAGAGCAAAATTTAACATACCTTGAATAAAACCATCCCATTCCAAGTGTGGTTGTATGAGGGTTTTTTTTTTGTTGTTTTTTTTTAACCTGGTAGGAGATGAACCTCCATGACAGTCTGAAGTGTTTTACAGCTTTTTCCATGATTGTCCTGTAATTATCTCCTCCCCTCAAATCTGACCAACTTCAATGTTCCTGCTGAAGGAAAGCATCCTCCACAGCATGATGCCGTCACCACATTGTGCTAACCCGGGATGGCGTGTTAAGCATGATGGACAGAGTCAGGTTCAGCTCCTCCAGCGTTACCATGGCTACATCATTCTTGCCCCATCTCCAATTAATGCTCTTCTTGACCAGCCTTCACATTCAGGTCTGCTTTGATAGGTTTACTTTTTATCTCTTTGAGTTTTTGCGTCATGGGTTGATTAAGCTGTGCTTTGAGAAGTTTGGAGTTTTGAGGTTGCTTTACAACTTGACCTGTTTTAAACTTCTCCATGACTTTGTCCGTAGCCCTATAACAAACCTCTGAGGTCTCAACTGAGAAGTTGTGTTATACTGAGACGAGGGTGACTACAAACTGAGGATGTTGTGATGGCAACTGAATTTACTTTAGGCCTATCCAATTTGAATGGGTTAAATGCATAATCACACCACACATTTAAGATTTGTCAAAGAATCTGAAAACCACGCGTCATTCTTCTTCCACTTGACAGTTATGCACTCCCTTGTTTTGGTCTGTCACATAAAATCCCCAAAAAGACGTGTTGAGGTTTGTGGTCGAAACCTGAGAAAAATGCGAAAAGGCTCGAGGGGAATAACGATTTCTGCATGGCATTGAAGTCCTTTTCATGGAATTTGTGCACTGTATCCCATGTAGATGTCCTTTAAATTACATTTTTAAACCTTCTTTACAGGCAGTTGTGTTAAATTTAGATTTCCCAGCATGCCCACCAAGCACACCCAGCATCAGGGAGTCTGCGTCTTGATGTCCTCCCTCAGCCACTGGCTTTGGGTCACCTCATTGTGTCCAGATCTGTCCTGTCCCTGCCTGCCTGCCTGTCACTCAGCAGGCGGCTTGTTGACTGTTGCATGACTTCTGCACTTCTTTACTTTGTCTCAGTTTGACGGGCAGGATTTACATGAAACAGGCTGACGACGTTTTCCTTTCCTGGCTCCAGCAATATTCAAAGTTCACAATAGGAGGAGCCTTTCATGATGGTTGACTGCGTTAATAAGGATGATAATGATGTCACAGCTGGTGACATCACCGCAGCGTGCCAGCCAGTAGAACAAAAGAGGACTCTGCCTGGTCGTCCTAGCTGCCTTGGCAGGACCAGAAAGAGAGAGAAAGAGAGGGGGGGGGAGACCAAAGACTGATGTATCCATTTGGCTTTCAGTTTAATTCTGCCTCTTTATTCACATATTCAAATTTTTCCTGCGAGTATTTGTAAGGAGGGAAACATTTTGATTTGTTCTGCCAACTTTATATCTCTATTACGGCCTGGAATGAAAGCGCTCCGTCACTTCAGGCAGGATATCCGGTGATTTGGCTCCCAACTCCAAATCAAAGCTGTTTAAAGTGCATTGTTCTCAGGGAGATGCCTGTGCCCAGCCTCTGTCTTCTCTCCCTTCTTCCTCCTCTCCTGTCTCTATTCTGTCCATCTGCACATTCCCCCTCCTTCATCCTCGCTTTCTTCTGTGCTTGCCTACATCTCTATCTGTCCTCTTGCAGGACTCGGAGAGAAAGGGCTTCATGAACAAGCTTTATGCCATTCAGGACGTGTGCATCAGCGTGCAGAATGCACTGGATGAAGTGGCCTCCTACGGCGAGAGGATAAAGAAGTGAGTCGAAAGCCCGCTCCTCGGCACCGGGCCCACTTCCCTTTGCTTCGCTCCACATGTCCTGGTTCTTTTTCCACGTTGCCAGGCCCCTCTGCCTTCTCGTGCCAGGCCAACTTATTTTAGCTCCATTCCTGAATCGCATGTAGACCTGCACGACCTTCATGTATACACATCACTTCATGTGCATGCCAACACAGAACTGTTGATTTACCTATTTCTCATATTTATAAAAAGTAAAGTGGAATCATTTGTTTTTCGGCAGAAAGCGAACTATGACTCTCAAAAGTTTATATTGTTTACAAAGCGCCAAACGACTGATATGTAACTTATCTTTATAATCGTTAGTGCGTTTCCTACTTCCTGATAGTGACATTTCTGAGCATGCTCAGTTAAATGAGCTTTTACAACGTTTCCTAATTTGAATCTCTCGTTCTTCTTTTACAGCACATTTAACTGGACTGTGCCTTTCTTAAGCTGGTTAGCGATTGTAGCTCTCGTCGTGGCCACAATCATCGTCTACTTCATTCCACTACGGTTCATCGTTCTGGCCTGGGGTGAGCTAATGCTAGTTATGTGAATCAACTTTAATTAAGCTGCACTCAAATGCCAGAGTTTTCTGATTTTTGAGTTTTGTGGAAAAAAAAACAACAACTTTGATATAGTATTTATAAACTTTTTTTCCATATCTGATGTAACTTGTATCCTGCGCAGCTGCAGTGAAAACAAATTTGTGGTAAATGGACTGTGGTTATATCGCACTTTTCCAGGCATAATGACTGCTTCAGACGTACATTCTCTCTTTTTAATGCACCTGTACACATATCCGTAGATAACCTGGGGCTGAGGGTCTTGCCCAGTTTTGAGATAATTAATGTTGGAAATTACTATTATTACAATCAAATAAGGGCATGTAAACGTTTCAGAGGTACTATATAAAAGCAAATAAATAGAAAAGCTCATTTGCTCGCCTATTTTCATTTATTTATTTTTTTGGGGGAAAAAAAAAACATGCTGAAGAATTGAAAGTTTAGTATTCCTGAATATTTTATAGCATATTTTATTATTTGTCTGTCTGTCTGTTTACTTTTCTTCCTGCTACAGGGGTTAACAAGTTCACAAAGAAACTGCGGGACCCTTACACCATTGACAACAACGAGCTGCTGGACTTTCTGTCCAGAGTGCCCTCGGATGTACAAGTGGTGGGTCAACTTCTACTTTCAAAGTCGCACCTGATGGTTCCAAGTCCAAGTTTCTATTTACATTGTCTGGTGAAATTATTTGAACAACTTTTCCACATATGCCAGAGTTGTAATGTTATATTACAACCACAGACATTAAATACTGTTGGGATTTAACATGGTAGACAGGCATAAAGTAGCTCATCATTTTGAAGTGGAGAGAAAAGGACTTTAAAGTTGTTTTTACTAATAACAAATTTGAAAAGCATTTGCATTTAGTTCCCTTTAATCTGACACCCCTAAACAAAATGCAACCGAAACAACCGATTGCTTTCAAATGTCAGCTTGTAAATAGTGAGACCCGTCTGAATACGGCTTGATCACAGTAAACGGTGAATGAGAAATTCCTCAGAGAACATTCAGTTTATCTAGTAATATAGACGGTTCACAGCAAATGTTATCTAAATGCACTTTACAAGACAAATAGATCCAAATTATACGCAGAAATAATAAAATCAGTCTAATCATGTGGCCAAATTCAATTCCAGTTCATTCCTAGTGATGATACAATGGAGTCAAATTTAGTTTGTAATTCCATCCAATTATCTATCCATCATCTGTAGTGGCTTTTTCTCGCAGGGTTGTGGGGAAGCTCAAACATACTGTATCTTGAACGAAAAGCTGATGCAACAGAGTACAACATGGGACAGTCCAGTAGGAAACCTGTAAATGGTTTCAAAACATTTGAGCATAAGGTGAAAGTTCATATATTCCAGCATTACAATGACAACCGGAGCTGCAATGCAACAGGTAAGATCAAAGCATACTCATGTGTTAGAATGGTCCAGTCAAAGTCCAGAACTACATCCAACTGTAAACATATGACTTAGAAATTAGTGGTCTCCGATAAAAAGCATTATGTCTTCTTGCTTTAAAGTTATGCTCTGGTTTACGTCTGGTGGACCTGATTTTATAGAGACGTATCTGAAAGGGTCTAAATCAACTTTCACATCAGTCTATCAAGAGTTTTGTAAAATAAATAAATAAATGAGACCTCTTTCCACTTAATTATGTCTAACTTTGTATCGGTCTATCACATAAAATCTCAACAGAGAAGATCGAAGTCGTGTTGGTTGCACTACAACAAAAACAAAATCATTTCCATGGCATTAGTACTTTTGCAAATCACTCTTATGATCTTCTGTCTCGTTTCTCTTGCCAGCCTTGCTTTGCATAGTTGGCCCTTTTTTTCTCCCACCTTCATTCAGAACACATGCTTCTTTGTTTTAGCCGTCTAATCAAAGTAATGTAAAGCTGTTTTTTGAGTGTTTTTCCATTAAAAGCTTCCCGCGCTAATTTAATTTCCTCTTACATGGCCGGAGCTGCGCTGCGAGATAACAAGGTTAAGTGAGTTTAGTGTTCCGCATATAACTAGGTTGACTGACTCCATACATACACTCTACCACAATTACAGTTGGCTGCTGTTTTTCAGCCATGCTGGTAATTGGAGCAGAGTGTAAATCAACAGCCTAAATGGCACCCTGGGGTTTTCCTTCAACATTTATCATGAGATCAGATTAACTTTATGACTGAAGGAATCAGATGCTTGCTTAGGTTCAATGTGTGAGCAATAACTATCCCACACTGTTGCCGGCCCAAGACAAAGTGCAATTTAAACACCAATTAAGCTGCATCTCGCAGTGGCTTTAGCCAGGCCCGATGGGGTCGACTGTGGCCGTTAATGTCCTGCTGTGATACACACGGACGGGGGGCTCAGACTGAAGGACCTGGGACCTCTACCAGTTCCCCGCCACATCAGCACTGACACACTTCCTCTTTGATTGCTCATTGCCCACATCTTTCATCTTTACGGGGTCATAATCCTTGCCCCCCAACCTACCGCCCCCTCCCCTGCACGCCCCGCACTCACTCCCTCTTTCTGCCCTTGCACAGCTCTGTAGTTTACAGGGGGCTGCTGCAGCAATCCATCGACTTAAATGAGCCCAAGCTGTCCCCTCTGGTGGAGTGCAGCCACCTTACGCACCTGAAGCCTGCGGGTGTGTAGTGGTGAAGAGGCCCAAGCCTGGCAGGTACAAGCCCTTTACAAGGCTCCTAATGAGGGCCTGCTGGCTAGGGGAGGGTGGGGGCAGATGTACTGCTCTGGTCCAGTGGCTATACCTCTGAAATTGCACCTACTGTAAAAGTAATACTGTAAGTGCTACTGTAAGCTCAGTCCTAAAGCTGTAGGAAGGGAAATTGTAGCCCTGTGTCACTGAGAGGCCAGAGTCTTGCAAAGCAATGAAACCAACAGAAATAAAACTTGAAAAGAAATAAATTTGAGAGACGGATAATTGGAAAAAAAGTTGCAAGGAAAAAAAAAGGGTTGACTGTTTCAAATGAACTATATCCAGGGCGATGTTTGATTTAAGAAAGTAGAGTCAAAAAACTGCAAAATCTCACTGAATCCAAAAGTCCGTTTTGGAAAAAAAAAAAAAAAAAAAAAAAGATACCCTTCTCTGCGGTCATTGGCTAAAAACAGAACGGAACGTTCTGCTCTACCTCAGGTGGTGGGCCCATCTTGTTGCTTGCCCCTCGCCTTACTGGGTCAAAGACGTTAGTGGACTGAAAGCCCTTGAGGCTCTCGGGTGATGGTGGGATCCAAATGGAGCGTCCCCCTCATGGGCACGTGTTTGTGGAGCCCGCTGGCATGGGTGCAGAGGTCCACTGTGCCTGACACCGTGGATGACTAATGAAGTGCTATTTCAGGGCCTTAGTGTGACCTCACACACATACATAATCACACCCACAATTTCTCCCAGCTGCCGTGCACCTAAGGTGGGTCGGGTCCACCGTTCCGCATCATTTAGAGGTGCTTCAGTGCAAGCAGAACTGATGAGGTTCTAATGACTTTATATACAAAGGGCAGTCACACTGGGCTATAATAACTTATGTAGCTTTACAGCACCACAGAAGCTGTGGATTTGTTGCTTAATCTCTTGTAGTGTAGTTCTTTTACTTCTTACATTTGATGCGGCAGCAGCTTTTAGCTTTAAGCTTTGCTTCCACTTCAAAGGGATAGTTCAGGATTTTAAAAATGGAGCCGGATGACGACGGCCTCACTTGTAGCGACTGCTTTTCCTGGGGTCTTTGTTTAGTATAAATCCAAGTTAGTTGGTTCTAAAGGCTAAAGCTAACAGCTAGTCCAAGATGAACTTCTACCAGGTTGAAACAGCTCAAATCTGAATTGAACACCACCAATGTCTGAAACACCTCCATGTTCTGAAACTAAAACTAAGAGAACATAGAAGAACATTTCTGGTCAGAAAGATAACACAGAGATTATATTTTCCACCTTTGCACCGGTTAGTGGATGGGTCAAATTAAGGCAGCATGAGGAGATTTTGTCCTCAGAGTTGATGTGTCAGACTCAAAGCTATAGATTCTGGCAAGTTTGACATGGGTCGAGTGTGATAGCCATCTGTCTAGTCTGCAGCGTTTAACAAAAGTGGTCCAGCGAAGGAACAGTGATGAGCTGGTGCAGGATCTTGGCAGTAACGGTAAGACAGTCATCAGCTACAGATCAGATATTAACTGTCCCTCTTTAGGCACTTATACTGTGAAAAGCAACCATCCAACCCAAAACAACGCTGACAGACATCCTTTAAAAACCCCTGTTGTTTTACATAAGCTGCAGTTCCTTTTACCACCTGCAAGGTTTGCTTTGCGCTAAGTTTGTTATCCCCCTCCCTGAGCAGCCACTTCAAAGCCAGTCGTGATGTATCGGTTAATGTGCGTGAGAAAAACCCCTGTTCTGATAGCGGTTTCTTATGTTTGGTTTTTGATGTTACACCAGCCTCTGCTGTCTTTACGATCACTATCAGCGAAATCCTCCATTTCTTTTTTTTAAACAAGGCTGAACTGAAAACACTCACATTGCAGGCAGAGTATTCCCTACCTGGCGTTCGGGACATGCCCGAGCTTCTAGTGTGTTTTATGACACCATTAGGAACGGGAGCTAGGGAGAGCATAAGTAGGGCCAAGGCAATTAGCATGCCAAGTGGCCCTTTATGATAGCTGTAAAGGAGCTGGTTCAAATCCCCAATACAAAAATAAGCATGAATTCCAATTTAGGGCCTAATGAACAGCAGGGAGTCTGGTTAATATTTTTGGGCACCATTTATGTTTGCAGTGAAACCTCAGTGGACATAGAGGAAATAAAAGCAGGATAGTTAAGGGTTGAAACACTGCCAGATATCATCAGTCACCTCCAGTAGAAGCGTCTTTCCCCTTCGCTTTGCCCTTCCCCACTTTGGAGACATTTCACCCAAAAAAAAGGAAAAAAAAAAAAAGGGGCAATTAGTCCCTGTTCAGCATGTGTCTTGTCACAGCAACTAATAGGAAGGATTTTCCATTTTCTCTGCGAGCCATTTCTTGTTTTGTTTGTTTATTGGCTTATGTCACCTTGGCACGCTTTTTCTTTTACCACAACACAATGGCTTTGGGTGCTGAATCTTCAGTCTGCACACATTAGTGTTTCCCCGCAACCATTTAATAACCCTCATGCTCCATTAGATGTCACCTGAGATGAAAACCGCAAAGTTTTGTGTTCTTTTTTTATTTTTCTTTCTCTAAAGTATCTGGTATCATTAAAATTATGCCCCTTTTTCCTATTTTTGAATTCGTTTATTTACTCACCTACCTGCTTCGCCCCCCCCTCCTCCTCTCTCTACTCACTGTCACCCACCTTGCATGTCTGCCCACACTGGCATCATCAAAACACTGTCAAAGGTTCAATGTGAGAAGGAGAAAGAGAATGAAAGACAGTGAGGAGAGGCGGGGAGGAGCAGGTCCCGGGATGCTTTATGGGTAACGCTGTTAAACGAGGCACGACGCGCGGTACACGGCACCCCTTCAGCAGAGCACACTTCAAAGCCTGTTTTTGCACTTGTACTGTCAACATTTGGGGAGAAGGAGCGGAGTGAGGGTGGAGGAGCAGCCTTTGAGCAGCGTTGGGTCTTAACACACCTCTTCTCCTGTCTGTTTTTCCTTTAAGCTCTCCGCCTGTGTTCCAAATTGGTTATGTGCTTGCTGCATTACCTCACTTTTTGCTTTTTACCCAATTCTGCTATTTTTTATTTTTTTATTTTTTTATTTTGTTAACGTCCCACTTTCTCCTCACCCACTCTGACTTTTCCCTGCTTCTTTTTTTTCTTTAACTTGAACTAGCTTCTGTTGTCTTATTGCTGAGATTAAGCAAGTGGCATGTGTGCGTGTATGCGTGTGTGTGTGTGTGTGTGTGTGTGTGTGTGTGTGTGTGTGTGTGTGTGTGTGTGTGGTATTAGGTGAGGTGAGCAGGGAGCCAAGGGTGTAGCATCAGTCTGGCCTGTCGCCTATGAAGAAGAATTGAACCCGTAACGTATGAGCCCCATTTCTCCCTGGCTGGCAGCTCTTCACAGAGAAAACTCGTGTTTGATTGAAATCTTTTTCTTTTTTTTTTCTCGCACCATTTCTTTTTGTTGATCCCCTTTGCTGCTGTACATGAGAAGGAAAAGCCACACTTCCCACTGACAAGCAAACTTTTCTTTGTGTGCATGCGTTTACAAAGAGTTTTTGTTTGGACAGAAACGTCACTGTGCAGTATTAAACTGCTGTGCAGCTCTTTTTTTTTTTTTTTTTGCTGCTGTAGGTGTTTGGCCGTGTAAATGGGACCGATAACGTGAAGTAATCCTGCACTGTACCTGCCCTACTTTTGGTGTTATGTTAGATTTTTTTAAAGCACAGGCTGAGTGTAAGATTATTATTTTTTACTAAGAATAAAAATGTTTAATATCAGCAGCTCAACAAATTTGAATATTATCAGATTATTTGTTTGAGTGAATTCAAATGAATCTCATATATAAGTTAAATAAAAAGGGGGTTTTATTACAGAAATGTTTTGTTAAATTATCACGAGGAAGCTTCCAAATGTCGTAGCTTTGCACCAGACAGTCAATGACAAGGTGGGCAATTCCTGCCAAATAAGCCGGCTGTTTAAACAGTTCTGTTTCCAAAGATTAAAAAAAAAAAAAAAAATGGAAAGTTGAGTGGAAGGAAAAAGTATTGTAGAAAAATGTGCACAAGCAAACAGGAAAACCAGAGCAGAGTACTGTGAAGCAAAACCAGTTCAAGAGTTTTGGGGGAGCTTCATTTAGTATTGACTGCAGCAGGAGTCAGCGCCTCAAGGGATCCTGATTTCATTTCAGAAGTCGCTGCTCACCTTGTTAAAAGTGGCAATACTTGGTTTATTTATCCGGGTGACCATATATTTGATTGGATAAAATAAGAAAGACTCCAGATGGAACAGGGCAAGTATGTCGCTCTGCGACTAGAGAACATTTAGGGGTTTCACTTCAGTTGCTGAAATAACGTTTCAGTTATAAAATTGTTTCAGTTTCAGTGAGACCACATCCACGTTACAGGATTAGCAAATCAGCAGATGGCCAAAGTCTCCCTCTATTTTACCTTTTCTCTTCATCAAGGAACACAAACTATTACCAGGAGAAAGCAGGAAGTTAAAAAAAAAACTGTTCAATCTTTAAGTTTACAGGAAAAATGGGAGTAAAGGTCTCAGTGTCTAGTTACTTTTAAACATAAATTCTTTTTAAAAGTTATTATTAAACACTAGACCAGGTGACTCACCTGTCTTTTCATCAGTTTGTCTCTACTTTGTGCCACTAAGTCCTGCACAGGCGTCACTGATTCCTCATGCAGTGCATCTGAGCTTTTGCTCCTTTGGATGCTACTTCACAGTAAGGAGGACCCAGAAAGCCTAGTGGGAAGTGGATGGTGGGAAAACCACCGCTGTGAGGCACAGGTACATAAATGAGTCTCTGTTTGCTTAAACGGCACAGTTATAAAATTGTATTAATACAGACTTGAGAAGTCAAATTTTTTGTGATGTTGGTGGCGTGGAGCCCATGCAGGCGTTACAGTTCCTGCTACATGTAGGGTCTGCTGTGCATTTCAGGACCGAAAGGCTTTATTGAACCGTCAGAATGGGCTGGTACAAGAGACATGATAAAGGCTTGTTCTCAGCCGGCGCTGAGACGCTCCTGTTGTCGTCCACAGCAGATAGAGCCACCATGAGACAAAGCAGTGAAACATTACTGATGTGAGTTTGCTGTCTGCCTGGAGAATCAGAGAGGGTGTCAGTCAGTCAGACAAACAGAGTAGCCTGTAGTACGTCAACTTAGGAGAGAATTCTCAGACGATTCTGGCTCTTTGGTGCCGAGTCTGTTAAGTCTGTTTTTTTTATATATATATATATATATATATATATATATATATTAGTATTCTGATTCAGTGGCTACTGCTTGTCAATTTCTTGAATCTGTGTGAGCTAGCTGGATGTCTGAAAAGCGAATGGTTGCCGGTGACAGCCTTTAGTTGCTCAGCCACTGCGGCTGCTGCGTTGATGTACAGTACCCATCACTTTCAGGTCAGAACAGGTTTTTTTATCTAGGATGTAAGTTTTGCACCAGTTGGGAAATCACGTCATGTTGGAAAAAATGTGCAACTCTTCCCACTGACAGTGTTGAAGTTCGTGTGAAGGTGTGAAGTAGTAAGAGTTTCCAAAATCTTGTTTTGTCTTTAAGTCGGCGATTCAGTCTTTTTACGTCTCGTCACAACCACAGCGTATTATTTTTGAGACAATCGCAAATAATTGTGAAGTGGAAGCTAAATTATGCATGGGTTTTCAAGCTGTTAAAATGTTTCATTCGTCATGTTTTCATCAAAGCCATTCCAATGTTTAGGTCACTGTCTTACGACAAGGTGAACCTCCAGTTTCTAACAGGGTTTGATCTACAATTAGCCACTTAGTTTTCCCATAATATCTGATCAGCTGACCTGTTCTTGGAGAGGAAAGGTGTCCTACAACACAGAGTGTTTTCACACAGTGTTTCGAGTGTTTGCAGTGATTGTTTTTCGTCACGCATGACATTTTTTTATGCAGGCTAAAAACTTCCACCTTAGTCTCATCTGACCTTCTTTTCTGTAAAAGCCTTTGCATCATTTTGTTTTAGAATCACTCGTATGTCGTACATTTGTTTAAACTAAATGAAGTTACACCAATTCAATCGTTTCAGAGTTGTGGATACAGGCCACCTCTTCTCTTTTCTTAGAAAGCAGTCCCTCGGTGAGTTACAAACAGTAATAAAACCCAGTATATCCCACTAGTTAAGTATAACAGTTTAGCTTTTCCTCCTTGGCAGTCTCTGTAATTTATTCATGTGCATTTGATGATCTTAAAGCCCGCAGATAATTGGGCGTACCTCCGAGAGACATAAATCGACTAATTCCTCCACAAGCCTGCTCTGAGCACTTTGTTTCTGTTTTATTGAGTGTTGGGTCATCAACTGAGTGCTTCCAACGCTGGCGCAGGGCAGACAGCTGCTGCATTCAGTTGTGATCATGTGGAGGGAATGAAATGAAAGGCCTGTGCAAGTTAAGTTAGCTTTAATACGCTGATGGGGTGTACTTACATTTGTAGTGCGTGCAGGACTTGGTTTCAACATTGTGTTTCAACATTTCAGTTTTAGTTTTATCATTCCAAGAGACGCGTGTCCATATAAAAAAAAAAGAAAAAAAAAAAGGTCTTTGATCCTGAATTAATTTGTAGACTATAATCTGGCTTTTTATGTTGTTTTTGTTTCTTGGGCTCCCATAATAATATCCTCTCTCTCACTGTTCTGGTATTTCGCAAATCAAAATAATTTTGGTTACCCTAATTGCCATGAAACAGGAAAAGTTTAATTTGATTTAGCTTTTTTTTTTATTTTTATAACTGTATATTCACTGCACAGCCTGTTATAGTCAGAGAAATAGCTTAAAGGCCAAAACCACAGAATCCTTCATGTTCACATGAGCCTTCAAGGCAGAACTGAAGGTCAAGCCTTTGGAAGCCTGCATGGAAAAAGGAGCATAAGCAGATATTTTTAGAGGAATGAAAACTCTCATTAGTTGGCTGCTTAACTGCGTTGGTGCAGCCATAAAGATGAGGCGGATGTTGATTTGTACATTGTGCAATAAATAGTTCAAACACCTTAAATAATAATAAATAAAAAAAAAAATCCCTTCGGGATCAGATCAGAACATGGGGTTATTGATAGTTAATATTCTAATCTGATGTCATGTGATGTAACTCCAGATTCACATGCAGGGTCAGGTATTGTAAGCAGCGTTTTGTACAACATCCTGTTCTCGTTTCCACCTTTCTCTGCTGGGATGACTGCTGGCTGTCCAATCTGTCCCACGGGCCCTCGCCCTGTTCTTTGTTTGTCTGTCTGATCCCCTCCTGTAGGCCACTGTTGCACATCTGTGGGTGTGTTTTTGTTGCGCGAGCATATGTGGACCTTTTTTTTTGCATCAACAGCGCTCCCCTTCAGTGCTTTTGAAGCGCGTGCACGCCTGCATCTGTGCGTGCGCGCGTTGTAATCAGTGTGTAATCCCTTCCCCGAGGCCGCCGTTCCACACAGCTGGACCGGAGCCTCTGGAGGGGCCTCTGTGCTGCTCAAGCATCCTTTGCTCTCTCCACCTGACCGACTGGTGTCTGTGTGTGTGTGTGTGCGCGCGCGCGCGTGTGTGTGTGTGTGTTTTAACAGGTGCAGTACCAACAGCTGAAACTGGATCCCAATCCCAGTCCAAATAAAAGGAAGAAAAACAACCCCGGGTAGATCACCGCATGCGCCCACGGACTCCTCTCTCCTTCGTTTCTTTTCCTGCTGGTTTGATGCTGGACGCTGAGAAGCAAAGCCTGGGCTGAACCGTCCTTCTATTTATATCCTGCTTCATTTTGTTAAACTTCATTTCTCCCTTCAGGAGGCTTTACACTTTCTCTAAATATAATTTTGTATGAGCAAAGACTTCAAGAAACCTTTAACTCATTATTATTATTATTATTATTGTTATTGTTATTATTGTTGTATTGTATGCATTATGTATTGAGTCCTTTTTTTATCAGCCATGTCAGCTGCCGTGTCCTGCCCTCTGGGAGTGTGTGTGTGCTTGCCACAGTAGTCGAACAGGTACAGTTAAATTATTTGTAGGTAACTGATTCAGGCCTTAAACGATCATTCTTGACATTTCTTTAGCTTGTACTATACAGCTTTGAAACACTTTTGGTAAAATGTTTCTATTTTCTAATTGTTTTTTATACTATTGCATCCTTATTTTTTATCTCCTCTTGAATGTTTTGATGATTTTTTTTTATGTTTTGGCCGGCAGTAATTTGGGTCGTCGCTGTCTAAATTAGCGAGCCGATTTCGTCCGGAGGCTCCAGACATGCTCCTTTGCATCTCGGTGAATTAAAAATAACATTAAAACGTCGGCTGGACCGAGAGCCACCGTGCGCAGATGTAAGCCAGGATGTGGACCACCCTGTGTGTTAAGCCACTCCAGAACCAGAGACAACGTGAGGCGCAACTCACCTTGATGAAGGAATCAAAGGACTGGATTGTTGCTGAGTGTGGGCTGCAGATCTCTTCTCAGATGGGGGCACATTAGATGGGTTTTACATTTTGCATCGACACCAAGCCTCTTAAGTCTGGTTTTTATTTCCCAGCAGGACTCGGTAACAGCCTACACTGCCAAACGTACCAACACCTGCTTTAATAACCACGGTATCACTGTGCTCAGCCAGTAAAATTCGCCCGGCCCCTTAGACAATCTATGAAGAGACTCCAGATCCAACAGTTGAAGCTGAAGAGTCACTATAAAAACTTTTGTTGTTAGTCGTCTATAATTTCTTAAACCAAACCAAGAGATATCTTACTATAGGTAACAATTTGCAATTCGGTGCCAAAAATACTGCAATAAAATAACATACGTTTTAATAACATAATATCTAATTTGTCGGGATGCAATTGCGAAAACGAATCTGGACCAACAGGCTGTGGGTTCCTCCCCTCCAGCTCTAGACTTGACACTCAGATTCGATGTGTGCACGTGTGTCTGTGCGTGTGCGTGTGTGTGTGCTGCAGCAGAGGGACCAGCTGTTTTTCGGTGTTGACTTTGTGGAGATGCTTGATGAGCAGCGAGTCCCTAAACCCAACGAGTAGGAACGAGGTCGAGTATGACATCATTCGGTGCGTTGGATCTCGAGAAAGTGTGCGGTCGTCAGTCAGTCGGTACGACACCTTCTCAGTGAGGCGGCGCCGCGGACTGGGCCTGCTGCCGCTGTTCTTATATAGATGTCACCCGGTCTATGCAGAGTGTCATGGAGCAGGCAGGCAGGCCTTTAGGCAGGCACAGCCCTAATCTTGTTTGAAAGGCCGGTCTCTTTCTCTCTCATCTCCCTGTGTGTTTGCCTTGGCGGGCCACACATGAAAGCGTTTACACGCGAGGCGTGCTGCTGCAGCACGGGCACGCACGCAGACACAAAGAGCCCCAGCCTCTCTTCCTCCCTCTCAGGAGGGGAAGACAGAAAGAACGCATCTCTGGTAGGAAGTCTTGCACACTGTAACTACTTGCTCGCAGATAAAACAAAAAACAAAAAAAAACAAAACAGTGTCATATTTGAGCAGGAACAGTTTCTCCCTCTCAACCAAGCACACACACACACACACACGTACATGCACACGCAGACATGCAAACATGCTCTCTATGATGCTGCGCCCCGGGCTGGCCGCCCTCTCCATCTGCCCCACCTCCTGTGCCCACAGCTCAACTTTGATCAGCCCTTCCAGAGACACGGGCGCGTTCGTGTGCGCTGTGTATTTACAGAGGAGTGTTTGCATACACACGTTTATGCAATCAAAGATTCTCTCAGCGTCAGTGTGTGGTACAATTGCATCTCCCCTCCAGCTCTAGACTTGACACTCAGATTCGATGTGTGCACGTGTGTCTGTGCGTGTGCGTGTGTGTGTGCTGCAGCAGAGGGACCAGCTGTTTTTCGGTGTTGACTTTGTGGAGATGCTTGATGAGCAGCGAGTCATTGTGTGACAAGACAAGGCTCTGAGGGGACTTAGGCCTGAGATGTCAGGGATGGAGGAATATTTGTGTGCGTGTCCGTGAGTGTGTGTGCGTGTGTTTTATCCTATTTCAAAACACACTTCCCGTCATGCTTTCCCCGTTTGCTCTCTCTGCGGTTTCCTCATTCGTCAGTAAGCAGGGTTGCGACCCTGTCTGAAGAGATGGTCTCTTGGGCTTCTTGCAGAGCTTCTCTTGAAAGATCACAGCACAGGCTATGTTTGAGGAGGTCCTGTCTCATCCTATTGATCCCTGCCTCCATTTCCCACTGCTTCCACTTCTTTGTCTGGGGGTCTTTAAGTCTGTAAAACCCCAGCTCACAGCATCTACTGTCGTCTTCTCCCCTCGTCTGTCTGTCTGTCTCTGTGCCGCCGCCTTTCGCCTTTCACCTTTTTGAAGCTCCGCTCCACTTCATAAGTTTGTTTCCGTTCTCCGATAAATGATTTTATCGTCTGATCCGTTTGGACAACAGTAATAAACTTTTCTTAGAGCGACTTGATGGGATGGCTTTTTTAGTTTTGCCCAATGAACTGCTTGAATACTTGACACTTTTGTTTTTACTGCAACAGCGCCTGTACCGTTTGTTGACACCCCTGGTACCGAGTATAAAAAGCCTTAATTTGTGTTAATTTTTTTATTGCAACAGGATAATCTCACACAGGAAAAAAAAAATAAAAAAATCTTTGGCGGGGAAATTGCTATGTTAAGAAATCAGTACCTATTCTAACAGTTCCTAGTAAATAGATGCACCTAAACCATTTTTATAACATATGTTTTAAATTGATCAGAGATTATTTGAAACCCTACTTAGTAATCGATCACTTGCTGTTTTCTTACTTTGCCTACTCTGCAAAAACAGGAAAATCAAGACAACATACCTTTTATGTAAGACAGATGTAATTTGATCTCCACAAGGTAGAAGTTTATAGTTTTGACCAGTTGAATGGTTTTGTTTATTTTCCAATTTTCCATGCATGTCTGTTGCAGAAATCAGGAGCTACCTGTGAAATCAACACTAAGAAATTAAAATAGGAAGCTTCTTTTGAAAAAAACAAAACAAAACATGGCGATAAATGAACTACTGTATGTCTCCAGGCCCATTTTCAGACTTTTTAATTTCTTAGGATAAATTCTAAGCAAGTTTACCTGAATTTTGTCTAATACATTTCACCACTTTATCCACAGGAGACTCTGACAGTGGACACATTGTCAGAAGTTTTAATTACTTTGTCTTGGAGAACGAATAAGAAGAACATGATCACCCATGTAAATGTTTAGTGCTTTAGCGGGGAAATGCCTTTAATGTACCCAGCCGCATCACCCAATAATATTACAAGCTAGCGCAGATAGAAAAGCTGAGTTAAGTTCGTATGCAGTTATTTAGATCGTAGTTTTCGTCCCATGACAAACAGAGCTTTAATTACTGTCACAACCCATTTGATTTCTTAATAAATGAAGCTCACATCAACCTGTTGCCATTTTTTTTTTTACAGTAGTTTCTCCAATTTTGTAGTTTTCATTTGCTGCTTTAGTGTACTTTCCTGTTTCTTAAAGCAGTGTTACCAATTACTTTGCCATTTGTGAGTTTACAAAAATGATTTCTTAGCCCCACTAATAAAAAGTAATACAATTTAAGGTTGGATTTAAAATAAATATATTTGTATTGTTAGATAATGCTGTTGCTGCAAAAAAAAAAAAAAAATCTGGCTTTTTTCAAATCTTCACTTGGGGTATCAATTAATTTGTCCGCGACCGTGTGTTGCAGATTTGTGAGTGTTGTGTGGTAATGCATCCAAATGTCTCTTTTTGTTGTTGGTTTATGGTTTTGGCTGCATTTACCAGCGAACCAAAGCGTGATTTTTGTATCATGTAGAGAAAAAAAAATGTATAAGAAGAATGTATTGGGCTGATAGGTGTAAAGGAAAGAGAAGCACTTTTATTTGAATGAGACTATTTATTTTTTAAAGAATACTGTATATAGCTAACTGATTAATGTATGGTTGTATTTTATACAGTATGCCTGTTGATATTCTGGTAATAATACTGTAAAGTAGGTGTGTTGCCTGCCTTGATTTTATTTTATTTATTTTTTTTTATATTTGTCTTGTCTGCCTGCGAAATCTTCTGCTTGTGACATCATCTCTGTGTGTCCCTTTACAAATCAACGAGATTTACAGACACGACAGCTGGCAGGGCATAATATGTCGTATACCTCTAATTTAAGTAACGATAATCATCTGATAAATGTGGCTTATTTTGGGTCAAAAACTAGTGAAACAAAAACTTTCAATTAAATATTTTTTATCAACTTCCCTTTGTGTGGATGTTATTGACGCAGCATTTGCAGGGACACTTCTGGCTCGATTTGCCTTCCTCCCATTTCAACAGCAGCAGCAAATACTGTGATGCAATTTTCAAAAAAACCATAATTGGGCATAGAGAAAACCCTCATCCTAACTTTTCTTCAAAATATAATATAATATAATAATAACGATGCATATGTCACATTTAACAGGTAGCTGGATGCAATGATCGGACACTGGGATAGAAAATAACTCTGGGAATTACAAATATATTTACTTTCCCATAATGTGGGGCTTGGAAAATACTGAAAATGTATCTAGGATCCCTGGTTTCGAGCTCCAGAACAACTTTGCCAACTTCTTCGCAGAGGCAGCATAATAAAGAAAATCCACGTTTAAGAGCGCCTTCTAAACTTACAAATGGAGTTTGTTCTTTTTTTTAGCAGATTTTATGGCTACACTATTTTATGAGACCTAGAATGAGCATAGAGAGAGAGAGAGAAAAAAAAATCATAAAATATACATGCACCGTTTATTTACACCGGTGCTTTAGAGTTTCTTGCTTTTTATCATATTTTTACTACGTCTGACATGAGTTAAGTAAAAAACATATATACTTCACAGATCTTACGCAGCATCAAAAAGAGAGATGGTATAAATGAAAACGTCTGAACTGTAAACTATCTTAAATTAAGACTCCAGACAACTTTAAGGAGGTTCGTTCTTCACACTCACATTTACATAAGGCCGTCATTTCTAGGTCTTAGTACCAGCACTCATCTGCCAGGCGCTGCTTTCTGGTATTAAATGTTTTCACATAGTTGTTTTCTCATTTTGAGTCTATTAATAACTGAGTTAACAGGGAGCAGCGGCTGATGAAGAAGCTTGTTAGAACCAAACACCTTAACCTTCTTTATTGTAATTTTCTTAAATATTTAAGATTTTTAATGCCTGAACAGTAAACCAATTTGAACTTTTCTTTTACATGTTAAACAGTTCTTTAAAAAAGAAATCTATATGACAAAAAAGATTTATTAGCAACAGGGAAAGTAGCCATGTAAAAGTGAAACTGGAGGTAGTCCACATGAAAATGTTAGTGTTCATACGAGGCTGGAAATAGTAAAAAAAAAAACATAAATACTTTTACATTCAAAACATTTTTTTTTTGAAAAATATATGTCAAGTCAAAACAGAGACTCTATATTTTTTAGCACAAGTACAACAAGTTATCACTGTAGAAATTACTTCTAAATCACCAGCTTATTAAAGAACTTGAGGGCAATATACTGATATGTACAAACCATCGTCAGTGGGCATGGGGGATTGCACCATTATGGAAACCCCTCAATGACAGGATGTGCAATTTTTTTTCCACCCTTTCAATCTTTTCTTACAAATCAGCAACCAGTGCCTTGCCATTAGCCTGCAGGTTCTCCAGTGCTTCCATCAGGAAAACCGTGTTCTCTCCTCTGCACTCCTTGGCAGCAGCAGACACCTGTTCTTTGTGCTCTCCTCGACTGAGCCTCAGCAACGTCTCCACGTCTTCGGCCAGCCTCACCGCCCGCTGATCTGTCCAGTCCGAAGTGACTTTCTGAAGGGAGTGCTTCTCCAACGCAGCGGCCAGCTTGTAGACCAGAGTGTGGGGTCTGTTCCCCGACTGCGTGAGGCCAGGCAGGCCCCTCTCCTTCTGGTAGGAGAAAATGAGGTGGGCCAGCAGACTAGATCCAGCCTCGAGGAGAGGAAGGTTCAAGACCTCAGTTTTGTCTTTGTTCGTGCGGGCCGAGTCCCCAGCCTGAGCGCTGCGGAGGAGCTCCTCCCTCTGACTCAGTGCGGAGACCAGATCCAGCGGAGTCTGTCGGTCTCCGTCGGTCTGCTGGAGAAGAACTGAGCCTGGGGGAGACAGAGACATCCAGATTAAGATCAGACAGCGCTAAGACCAGGTTTCAAGCAATGTGACAGGATACACTGACAGCCCCACTGTGGGCCTTTTGCATAGAAACACTACAAAGATAAATGAATCTGAAACTAATGCTTGAAAGTAAGAAGAACAGAAAGTGTTTTGTTGGGTAATATGCTTTATAAAGCACCGCATTATTAATATGGTGCAAAGAAGAAAGAAACTTCTGGATGACTACTTCATTTGTAAGTACTTTATTTACATGAAATAACAGCTTTGGAAAAGTACAACTTACGAGATTTGCATATTTTAAAAAAAGAAAAAAATCTTAAAATGTATAAAGTCCCAGGAAATTAAGTTTGTGGTTCCAACGTGACAAAGTATGAAAACGTTGAAGGGATACAAGTAAAAAAAAAAAAAAAAAGTTGTAAGAAACAATAAAACGCAAACATTACAGAAACATTGGTAGGTCATCTAAGGTAAGACAGCACACCGACCTTAAACGTGGAGGTTAATGATTTCAATGTTAGCAGCGAGTTTAAGCCTCAGTGATAACAGACGAAACAGATTTGCAGCCAAGTTACCTTAGTCTGCGGCATCATTATCAAATAAGGCGGAAGAGACACGACACGGGTCAACGGCAGGACGAGGCAACAGAAATGGGTGGCGCGCACAAATACATTCGCTCCGTGAGACAAACTCGCATCCAAACGCACAGTGTGAGAAGTGGAAGGCTTAAATGAACAGCTGTTTTCCCACCGGCCCTCAGCGCCAGACGGGCCTATTAGCTCACTTCAGCGCTAACTTCAGCTGACACTTCGCCTTAGCTCGGTGACTGGCAGGTCACTTTGTGTTTGTGTTAAAGGCGCAGAGGGTTAGTGACCTGACGGAGGCTCAGCTTTTTTCTTTTTTTCTTTTTTTTTTGATTCACTGCTGTAAGTGAGCTCATGGCCGTCGACGCAGGTACAGGGAGCAGCCGAGTCGCAGTAGACCTCGAGTCCGACGTCGGAAAAATGTGGCTTGTTGGGGAAATTTAACGAGGGAGTCAACGGCGACGGCAAAGCTCTCCATTAATTCAAATCTCTCGTGAGCGTAAAAATAAACACTTAATGTACAGCTTTAATTGTGTACGTTCAAAACGTCTCCGCCGACCTTGACTTTCCCCTTTTCGGGGGTTGTTGGGCGGTTTTCAGCGTTGAGCTGACAGTCGGTGCTGAATGCAACACTTTCTTCTCTCCCTCACAAAGCAGGCAAAGTTCTGATGCTGACATTTACCACCTTGTTTCTCTGCTCTCTATTCAGGCTGAAAGCCATTTTCCAGCGTCAGACAGGCCCGCGCACATTTAGTCTACAGAGCGGGTCGAGTTGGGAGTGAGCCCTTTGTTTGCTTTCAGATGGACCCATTTCTATAGCAAACTGCTTTTGATGGCACTTGACTGTTCAACCTTGGCAATGCTACTACCACTTATGAGCAGGTTTACGGCTCTGTGGAGGCTCTGTATGACACGCTCACAGCTGAAGGGCAGCTTGATTACACTGCTGGCACTTATTTGCAGTTTGACAGACACTGTGAGGTTGGAGGAAGTGTGAAACCAGAAGGAAGGGATGATTGTGTGTTATAACAAAGGATAAACCATACATACTGGGCCTCCCTGCTGGCATTTTAATAATAATAAAAAAAAATGTAAAACTAACAAAATAATTCAGAATTCTTCACATCTTGTTCAGCTGGTCAAGACTTTGACAGTCTGGTCATCAGCGAACGCCCTACGCTCATTTTCTGTACGTTACCCCTGGAGAACGTATACACTTAACTTTGTCATTCGTAAATGCTTCCAAAATGTACAAATTCTACTATCTACTGAAATCAGTTGCACATCAGTTTTACTCCTTCGCCAGTTTGACGAAACACCCCAAGGCAGTTCCTTGGAAAAAGTTGCTAAACTACAAACGTAGGAAATGGAAACCATCCAACGAAGTCCTGTCATGTTTTTTTACGGCCTGAATGAATGGCTGACAGCTCTTCATAGAATATACAGGTATTGTTTCAACATCTATCCACTCATTTTGTCCTTCCTCTCGTCTTATTTTTAAACGGCTACAACAGAAAAGTTTTTAGTTTTTTTTTGTTTGTTTTTTTACACGGTGGTTCTTAAACCATTAAGGCTGCACCCACCAACAGAACCGAATTTACATTTTTTTCCCTTATTTTCTTTTGTGTCAAAAAGAAAGTAACTATGTTTTGTTGATTTCCTTTTCTGATTCTTTTAAAAATAAAGAAACAGTTCTCAAAAATCAAGAAAAGTTTAGTTTGACTAGTTAAAATAACTATTTAAATTACACTAAACCTGCGTATACTTGAGACAATGACAGTAATTATGTAAAATATGAGTTTCTGTTTCTTTTACGTTGTCCCTTTTTAACTTTTTTTTGTTCTCGTGACTCTTTGTTTTTGTGGTCGTTTTAAAACGAGCATGGATGCAAATAAATATGTTCAATTTTTAAAATAACATGAAAAATTATTGCAATCCACTTTTGCACAGAAGCCCAAGAAATCCAACAAAACACAATATTTTATAGCTGCATTGACTTAATGGAGACAAACGTCAAGTTATGTTTACTACGCAAAAATAACAAATCTCTGCTCTTTACTGGCAAGTATCCGTCCTCGTCTCTTTTCATATCTCTTGTGTGTCTGCAACATTTATGCAGCGTGAAACAGCAATGCGGCGCCGTCGTTACTCAGACGGATGCTGTACCTGCGCCTTTTCTTGCGAGACAGCACTTTTGACTCTAAATTGATCGAAGGCGTAAACTTCTCCCGCGGTACTCTGCGTAGCTGCTGCCGGGAAACACTTTTACTTGTCAGAGCCCATCATGAGTGGACCTCCAGCAGTTACCACCAGATCCAGCTGAGAGGTTACCGTCATGCAGGAAATGTGAATCTGTAAAAGTGCAATGCTGGAAAACTTTAGAAAAATGAATACCAACAAGGTTCCCTTTCACATTCCTCCCACACATGGAGAACCACAGGGTTAGCGTGACTTACAGGGTTTTGGTAACGCTCAACACAGCACAACAAGGACCAAACTGGCAGTCATTTGGTCCTTGTTTTAAATTAGTTGATGTCGCCTCTGCCAGTAATAAAAATAATTGATGGCTGCTCAAGCTAAGAGGTTTAAATCTGTTAATAGTTCTTAAAGAAGACCTGGCATCAGAAGGTCGGTGCTTTGCAAAAACTGGAGATCAGAAATGGGCACCAAATTTCTGATTGGTACACTTCGGCTCTTAAGATTATTTGTGAGAGCTCCCAACAGAAGTTAAGTGCTCATCTGCCTTTTAGTCTTTCAAATCTGAGTGGGCAAAAAAAAATAAAAAATCTGCATAAATTGTGGCATTAATCTACATAAACATTTACATAAGCGTGGATGTTTTAAATACGAGGGTCAGTGGTTGGGGGGCAGCAGTCAAGGACGTGAGAGTGCAAATTTGACCAAAGTGGCCACAAGAGAAAGGCAGAGGTTAGGGAGTGATGTGAGAGTGTAAGTGAGGGAGAGTGAGGATGTTCACAGCGGGACATAATCACCAGGTTTCTGTAACAAGCTGTCTTCGGCAGCAGCAGGAGCCGGCGTCGATACTGTTCTCAATCAGGAGGAGTGGCTGCGTGACGCTAACTAAGGCATTACGCACTAGGGGAGGATACACTTAGAAGTAGATTTCCTCCAAACAAAACTGTAAAAAAAAAAAAAACTGGATTCATCACAGTAGTTGGTGGACAAACTTAAAAGTTCACCAACTCTAAAACCTGCTTTTGAAAAGAGATCTCACGGGGAGCAACATTACCTTTTTCTCTTTTTAATCAATAAGTCTCACACCAAAAGTTACCTCTTGGTGCGCTCTGGTGAAAATCACAGACGACAGAAAAGTCTGAAATGACGGTACTCGGCTCTCCGGTGTTATTAGTTTTACTGTCTGCCGTGCCTCCAGAGCAGCTCTGTTTTCCTCGCAGCAGATCCAGGAGATAAAGAAACACAAGCCCGTTTCCCCAGAGTTCCCCGCCGTCGTCGTGTCAAACCCAGTTGACAGACGGGCTCCAATCAGAGGTCTGACACTGGAGCGCGAAGGAGGGGTGGGAAGGCGTCCCTGCAGCACGGCCCTGGGCTTGGTTTGTGAGGCTCTTTGTAGAACCTGTCTGCCTGAAAGCTAACCGGATCGCTCCAACCGCAGTTTGTGTTATTTGCCTTCATGCCGGTTCTTTATTTTCTCTTTTCTATTCTTTCAAATATCAAACTTGCTTTCTTGTTGTGGTTTATGGCCACATGTTTATTACCGAAAACAGAAATCACAGACTCACAAGCTCCGGGGAATGTAACTCCGACTATATGCTAATGGAGCAAACATCGTACTTGAGCATAACTATAGATGAGATAATCTGACTTGGTTATAAATGTATATGTGGTGTGATACGCCTAGGGAAGTGTATTTAGTGCAAGAACCGGTGCCTGAAGTGAATTCAGGTATTGGTGCTGGGTGTCAGAAATGCTCCAGCGGTGATAAATATAACACCCGAGGGAGAACATGAGAGAGCATAGGGTAATTACACCGTCCTTTAAGTGTGTGTGCATGAATGTGATGAAAAACATCCCAAGTTGTGAAGCTACAGCAGTGAGAGGAAGAATTCACACGCTGAGAAAAAGCCACTGGCTGATGCAGCCGCCAGATGCAGCCTGGCGGCCACACACACACACACGCAGACACACACACATTTACATACGGAGCGCGAAGCCCTTTGGCCTTTAGAGGGCAGGCGAAGACAAGAAATATAAAAGTGAGAGTGGAGGAAGGGGGAAATTTGAAGAAGGAGGTAGAGAGGAAGGGAAGGAAAAGAAAGATGCAGTGCTCCCTTCTTCCATCCCTCTCTCCCTCCCTCCCCCAGTCTTCCTGGTCTGAGTCTGGGGGTAAGGCACACAAGCTGGGATGCAGGCAGGCAGTTCCACAGCATGGTAAACACCCCCCACCCTACCCCCACCTCACTGCCTGGAAGAAGAAGAAGAAGAAGAAGAAGAAAAAAAAAAAGACAGATTCAGGGTGAGTGTGTGAACTGCAGCCAGGGGCACGGCAGCACACATCCACAGGGTGCTGCTAGCTAGCAACTAGAAATCCACAGCGAAAAACAACAACCGGATGACGCACCAAAGAGAGGAATCAGACTCAGGAAGACGTGCAACCAGCCAGACATCACCAGAAGGGGGCTAAAAAGTCAACCTCTGCATCCTGTGACTGGTTTTAACCTAAAAGCCACAGGGGTTTCAGTGGGTGCAGTGGCTTCCTTGAAATTAATGAGTTGAGTTTACTTTACCTCTTTACTGTAAATAAAAACAAAATGCCTTGATGAGCGGAGCTTTTGTCAGCCACAGGTGACCTTCGTGTGTGTTGTTGACGTGGCCTCTTTTAACGCCCAAGCAAACTGAATGCAATGATTGTGCAATACAAGTGTATTACTGCCGTGCTGCGACTACAAATCTCACCAAATGTTGCCACTTAAACTACGTGCAGCAGAGGTTAATTTAACCAGTGAAGTTGGACAGATACCAGGAAAAGGTGGCATGCCTTTGAAAGCAAACATTTTACCCATGAGAACACGAGACACCAGGGAAACAGGTTCACCAGATATGGATACATAAACACCTCAATGATTCAGCAGAGACTGAGCTCCGATTGGAGCAACACCAAATTAAAGATTAACTGTGTGGGTTTTTTTTTTTTTAGCTACCTGCTCATAAAGTGGGCTTTTTCTCTACACGGATAAGTAAGGTGAGGTGAAGGGACACAAGCTAACATCCTTGTAAAGATGTGTTGAAGGTACAGAGTTTACTGTTTTGATGTGATTGGATGTTCGTTTGCTGCTGAAGAGCCAAGTGCAAAATTTTAGGGGAAAATAAGATTATATATAGATAAGGTCTTTTCTTCTTGGGTCCAACTGGCTGCATGTTGTCTGGCTTGAACTGTTTCACTGATGTTTCTTATGTCTCTTTTCTGATTAACTTTGAAACATTACTTTGCACAGTTTTTATTCCAACCTTATTATCGTCACACTCAAGAGTTTTGACCTAAAGATACACAAAAAACAACTAAAACCAGCGATCAGGCCCGAAACCTGGGAGTAGTGATGGACTCTGACCTGAACCTTCAGAACCACATAAAGG